>NW_013525694.1:1661210-1836948 GCF_000836215.1 Papilio polytes
AGAATATTTTGTTTTTGGTGTATTTTGTTTTGTTTTTAGTGCATTTTGTTTTGTTTTTCGTGTATTTTGTTTGGAAGTCGGTTTTGTTTTGATATATAAAATGTTAATGGGTATCTATCGATTCCAACTTCTATGAGATAGTATAATCGAAAATCAAAAAAATTCATACCTGATTTTACCTATCTAGGGATATAAGTAAATTTTCAAACTAATCATCCTTATTTAGACAAACACTATATTTGATTTTGTAGGATCTAAGTGTATACAAGTTGAGATAGGGTCGAGGGATGTATGAATCTTGACACTTTAATTTCTATTACATGTGTATTCCCGCCCAAAGCTCATACGTTTAATTTTTCTATGTATGGTACCTAATTAGGATTCCTATTATTGTTTTGTGTTATAAACAAAAATTGTCTTTGTTGTTTTTTTAATAATCATACATCGGTATTAGTAATTATGTAAGGTATGAGTACAAGGAATGTTTGATTATATTTGTTAAATCTAGATAATATCCATGCCCTACTTGTTAATGTTAAATTTAGTCTATGCTACTCGGTGATAGTGTTCCTTTCAATTATAAAAGAATTTTTAAATCGGTTCAGTAGTTTCGGAGCTTATTAAATAAAACAATAAAATCTTTCCTCTTTATAATATAAGTATAGATGGGACATTTTATGTAGGGCCGTATATATCTTAGTTGTGTTATTCTGAAATTACTTAGACAATGTGGACCTTTTTTAACCCATTTTTGGGTAGGATTATGTAAATATTTTTATATCAATTTTTCTTTGGAAGACCAATATTTATGTTTTCTTTCGAGGAATTGTTTTTCTTTAGTGTTTTGGAGGAATTGACAGGTATGTTTATTTTGATCTTTTATTTTTGTTATTATGAACAGGGTGTAACAAATAAAACTCCAGTATCTGATAAACTAACTTTGAGTTTATTTTTACCATTTACACTTGACAATGTATTCGAAATCTGTTGTTGGCTACGGATTGTATGCGTCGTAGGCGCGTAGCTCGCGCGTAGCCCACGCGTAGCGGCTCTACGCGCTCGGCACGCTGCAACGGAAACTACGCCACGCTGACTTACTACCAAAATATACCTTCAGTGAAATTGACACACTTGCTTTGGGATACGCAAAGAAACATGACCTTAAATAAAGTATACATAAAAACAAATTAACCTCTAAGTATGACAATCAAACGCATGTTCGAAGACAATGGTTACATAGAATTTTGTTACAGATTATAATAGTAGGAACGGTATATTTCACTAGTAAAGAATTTTTAAAATAATTTTAGTATTACAATACTCAGTATTAGGAACTATGATAGACACATGTGCTACCTTTAAGATATAAACTTATCATCGTAACAACATTATTTAAATAATTACGAATGTGCACATTAATAATCGTTTCGAGAATAACAAAATAATACAAAAGAGTAAAGTAGTTCAACTTACAGTGGAATACAAAACAAAGCGGAACAAAGCCAAAAATAAAGAAACAACAGCCGTGCCGGCACCGCTGGTAGCATATACAACAGACTAATCCGAATTAATCTTAAATATTAAAATTTGTCTTCGGAAAGTATAGTGAAACTCTAGATGCGATAATATTGAAATATACATAGGAACCATGATTCATTCCGCGGGCTCTCGTCCGCGGAGACACAACATCGTAATACCGACATGTGAACCTACGCTAAACCAAACTTATATTACTCCCGACTCCCGACTCCCAGGCCGAAGGGTACAGGGCCGCGTCGACCTGCGGCCTAGCGACCTAGCGTCGCATCAACAAACTTCAATAGCTATGTACTCAATAAAATTGTATACGTTAAACTAAATAATAATGTCGTAAAGACGCGCGCCTTCGCGTTGTCGCGCCGCCGGCACACGGCGAACGCTTCCACACGCCTCTCTCCTAACTCAAACATTGCAAATAACCTCTCTCTCTCTCTCACCACTTACTATTATTAGGTGAAATAAACTTCACCTAAGTACATTTACTAAATGATTATCGGGTATATTTTAATAAGTGCTCAATTGTGTAAAGAAAATTAAAATGTCATCTAAAATATGATATAGAGAGAAGCTGTTTGTTATAAATTAACTAGATTTTTTCTTTCTCTTTATATGTTTCTGTTACATTGTGCAAGGACTTACTATTGTATTAATGATTTAATTCTTTTGATGGTACAGGTATAGTACAAAGAATTTTTAGCAAGACAAGTTGAAAAACTGAATATTACGGTTTATGACCAATATTTTCCGGTAACAGTGTTCGCATTTTTATAACAGTGAATTTCTAATGTTAAGTAAGTGTACAGCAATACGAAATAAAAATTTGATTTAAATAGTAGTGTTGATAGTGTGGAGAGTTTCGAGGCGGCGGAAGGCGGTCGCGGCGCGCGGGCGGCGCTCTGCACACAGTACACATAACAAGGACCGGCAACCGGTGGAATAAAACATTGCATTCTAAAAAAACAAACTCAATGTTGTAGTAGGATCGCTCGTAGATAAAATATTGTATTAGACTCCGCTAGATAAAATGTAAATATGTAAAATACTTTAAATAACGTGATCTGTGCCATCGAAAATATAAGGGAATCACGCACACGGCGAGGCGATGGGGTCACGGGCGTGTCCCGCGATGCCTCCACGCTCACTTACGCCTCTACTAATAATTATTATAATATCAATAAAAATTCAAGAATCACACTTAGTTCCAAAATAAACTCACTTGTTTGCGAGGCAGGCTGGGCGCTGGCGCGCAGCCCGAGTTTCGAGTTCGTTCGTTTTGGAAAAGTTTGCTACGATAATAATTATAATTAATTGTTACCAATAAGCCTACGCGGTGCGGTCGCGCAGCATCGCGGCCGGCGAGCCCCGGCCCCCGGCTGCGCAGGCGCCGCGGCGACCGACCCCCGCTCTACTGCCTAACATACGTACCTAACTTCGCGTCATGTTTAAAAAATCATATACGTATATCACTATATATATCTTCATACACTTACGATGCGTCAGGAACTTCTTACGAAAACGTATCTATGCCTAAAATTAAAACGATTATATGTATGTATTACATAGCTTTAAACAATAATTAAATCGTAGTTATCAATATCGATAATATTATATGCATAAAGATAGGAACTTGCTTTCCTGGGAGACGATGGTAAAAGATGGGGCCGCGCCGGCGCGCCCGCGGATCGCGCGGCTCCGCAACGATAAACGTATATTATAAAACCTGTCTAACGTATGATATGAATGCGGCCGCGCGCCGCGTGCAGCGAGCAGCCGCCGCCTCCCAGCGCGGCGGCCGGCCGGGACGATCGCTCGCCGCCCCGCTAACCTACACTTACATACCTACAAGCTTTAAATGTATAACTAGGAAAGTGCCGCTTCCGGCGACGTTCAACAAAAAGAAGCGTTAAGAGCTAATAGTGAACTGCTGCGTTGTCGGACAACGGACAGAGCGCGGAGCTCCAAGGTAGTAACTATACATTTCGTCGGAACGGGATTAGTGGCCGGCGCTGGCCAGCGGCAGCTCGCCTGGCGGCGGGAAGCGCGGCCCCGGCGCGCAGAACCCGACGCCGGCCTCCTTGGGTGCGGCCGAGTCCTGCGCAGCTCGCGCCGCCAGCAGAGTGATCTGGTTCACGACGTCCTCCATCTCGTGTGTGAGCGGCTCCGGCGGGGCGGCAGGCTGTGCGGCGGCGTGTGCGGCGCGCCTCGAGTGCCCTTCTGCTTCCGTGTGCCGGCGGAAGTCGGCGGCGGTGCGGAAGCGCTCTCCGGGGCAGGCGCGGCACTCCAACGCCGGCTGCACGACGCGGATGAGGCCGCGCGCCGCCTCGCGCCCCGCATAGCACACGCGCGCTTGGTGCACCTGCAGCGGCGCAGGCGAAGGGAACGCCACCTTACAGTGCTTGCATACGTAGCACAAGTCGAAATCCAGCTCCCGCGCGCCCGCCGGCGGTTCGTTGACGGGTGGAGGCAGACGCAGCGTGGAGGCGCCAGGGTCTGCGGCAATGTGGCGGATTTGCTCTAGCGTGGTGGCTGGCAGCTGCAGCACGCTGGCACCGCTTCCCGTCTCTACTATGAGCCCCTGCGGCTGAGGTTGCGGCGGCATTGGGTTTGGATTACCACCTATAACAAAAGAAAATCTACATAAGTAAACTACAAAAAATCGTACATAATATTTTTAAAGTATAAAAAAATGTAAATATAGACAAAGATCAAATTTACATGAAACGACCCATAGAGTGACGGTTAAGTACTAGAGCGACTCTCGGGTGCGTACTAAAGGGGTTAATCCACTTAGGGCGATAGCCGGGCCGCAGTCGCGAACTGACCTTTCGAAGATCCTTGTTTACGCCTTTACAATGTAACGCGATCATAGCAAAACCACGTTTGCGTTAACATGGGTAGAAATGACTTAATATTATTTAGGTGATAGACATGGAATTCGTTGAGGTAATGCAATAAATACAGACGACATCATTCATCCCGGTCGTTAGGCGAGTGGCCATACCCGATTCGGGCGCAGCGACGACGGCAAAAAGTAAAACGAGTACTCGCACCAGCCGGAGGGACTACCGACTATAAAGGCCTAATTTGGATGCCCCATTGTTCGTATGGGCTTAGCACCAGATAAACGCTGTTTACCTTACTGCGAGGCGATTGTACATGCGTGACGCGTTTCTAACGAGCCCTACCCGCCTCCGTAATTGATTCGGACTGCTTTATGCGGCTTATATTCACGAATGCATAATACATAGCGGTGGCCGCGGTCCGCGAGTTTTATATCAGAGCGATGTCGTATTATCTGCGCAGCTCGGTGCCAGACTGAGCGAGTAATGAAGCCGGAGAGATCCCAGATGGCGCATGTCAATGCTAGGTTGTTATTAGCGGTGCAGGTCCTCCCGGTGTCTGTCTGTATGTGAACAACATGCACATATTTGGAAAGCAAAAACCAAACCGGTTTTATTACATTTTTTCGTAATGACGAAAACAGACAATATGGAAATGATGTCATAAATAAAGTTGAATAAATAATAGACAATTCCTACACTACTTAATAAGTGGGTGATAATTATTTTAATCTGCAAATGTCAGCATCAATTTATGTTTATTATACTTGTACCAAAAAAATGTAGACTACTATATACATAAATACGAGTAGATCGGTACAGTTAATTGTTGTAAAATTTATTCAGCATACAAAGTAATCGCCATCGGCGCGCCTCGACCCTGACGTTAATTCGCAACCCTTTCTGCCAATTAGTTTTAAAATAGCCACACTATTGTGCCGGCGCTTGAATGAATATCGGTTCAAGCGTCTGAAAACTGCTACCCAAAATTAGACTTTAAAACATACGAACTTTAGAGTTCATTATTCATTGTTATTTTTTTCATCTGTTCTGGATATTTCGCGCGGTGGCTAGTCCCAAGTCAAAGGGCTTCTTAATCCGGCGTTGTAGGTCGTTACGCGTTATTATAACGCGAACGCAGTCGCCGGTTATTCCTTCCTTCATTTACATCTCATTAAGGTGCCTATTTTAGGAGTTGGCGATGTGCAATGCGAAGTTTCGGCTATTCTTTTAACTAAAAAAGCTCGACGCAAGTATGCCTACTGTGTAATTTTAGGTTCACAATTAATTATTTTGAACTTTAGCTTTTTAAATTATGATCATGCAAGTTATGCCTTTGCAACAAAGTTAAAATGTCTATGGATTTATTTGTGTAAAACTTTGGCAGATTTACTCAGCTTATAATACATTATATTGTACACAATCAAAGCAAGCTTAAATGTTAAGTAGCAATAAACAAACAACCATAGTTAGTTAATAACATTTCTCTGTAAAATGGGTCTCGATAGTAGTGACAGGCCCGTCCCATGTTGCAGTATGTTTGAGCAAATGACGTGTATTAGTCGCATCAATTACGAGTCCGTATTGGGTAGCCGGTGGCCGATGGGCCGATGGGCCGATACGGCGCACGTCGCCGCGTGATGGATGGTAATTAAACTAGATCGCCAAGTGCTGGGAAATCGGCGGGCTCACGTCCGATTGATCGACAGCTCTAGAAATGTGGATACCTAACCTTTGTTTATCACTAGCTATTGCCCGTGACTTCGTCCGCGTCGTATGAAAAAACATACAAACAAAAAGCTACATATCCCTCGGAACTGGGCATTATTCGGGGATGAAACAAATGCCATGTGTACTCCAGACGTTGTTTTATATGTGTGCCAAATTTCAAGGAGAAATGTTGAACCGTTGCAGAATTATCGAGTAAACATTAAAAAACAAAATTAATGCATCCCTCAAGAACCGTAACTATTTCCGGGATAAAAAGTAGCCTATATTTTCTTCCAAACAATGTTCTACATCTGTGCCAAATTCCATGGAGATTCGTTTAGCCGTTTAGGCTACAAACTCTCACAAACATCCATCCATCAATCTAAACTTTAGCATTTATAATATCAGTATGAAGTATAATTTTTAATTAAATAATTATACATAATATGATTTGTCGTTTTGGTCAAATACGAGTTACTAATATATCGATTGTTTGTGCCAGCTGCTTTTGGTTTTTTAAATGTCTCAACTTTTAGTTCCTACGCGCAAAATCTGTTTACATTCAATAGACGCGAAATACCATGATGAATATTTTTTTTAACAAAATCTGAATTTAAAAAGGCATGTTAGAGACTGTAATTCGGAGTTTATTGATCCAATATTGTTTGTAATAAAAATTTTAATAATCATGTTTTATTGTTTACTATTTTTAAAAATTGTATAAAACAAAAAAAATAAGCATATGTCAATTAGAATCAATTATTTGGCCCTGTTCACGAGATTCAAGATCGGCTCTAACTAGGTCCATCACTGTCCTACAATTAGGCTAACGGGATCCGTGCTTTGTTTACGAAGGAACGAGTTTACTTAAGTGAGGAACCAAGTTAAACGGTCTTCAGGTTTAATGCCCTGTGTTACACTAACGGCTTACTTGAATTACTAAAGTTCAAATTAAGTTCGTAAAATTGTGTTAGCTTTGTACTATAAATTTTTTCTAACTTATTTTATTTGATACAATCGACACTAGTGTCTTTTGACAGACTAGACTAGAGTTGAGGCATTATCTAGCAAAAAAGTCTGTTTTACTAAAAAGGCTCGGCGATTTTTGAGATTTTTTTTTATAAATCGATTTTAACCTATATTAACATTGTCTATTAAATATGTAAGTATTAACTGCATTATGCATTTCATAACAATGTTTTACGTGTAAATTGTGATCCCTTACGTAAGCTGGTGCCATGTGCGGGGTGCATCGTGAGGGGTAGGGGGAGGAGGTGGCTAAGACGCCTCGGAGCTGAAACCCTAGGTGTTAGTTGTCTCTCTACGTGTGTAAATACGCGAATCCGCTTTGCTCATGCTCGCCCACCACACTAATGCAATTAAAAGGTGGCATGCCGTGTGCCTTACAATATTGTTAATGCCTTTCGTCAAGTACATTTTATTATTATGTTGGCAGAAGCTTCTAAGAATAGCATAATCGGGCGCTGTATAAAACGTAAAACATTTTATACAACAAAAAATAAAATAAAGCTCATGCTTTCTTCTGTTCCTACGTATAATGTAATGTACTAAACTATTTGTCAACATTTAAAAGTTGTAAATGTATAGTACCCATAGCCATTAACAGGATAGTTTGGAATTTGTTGTAAAGTTTGAAATTGCCCAACTACATACGAAGTATGTCATTATTGTCACCAAACCAATGAATTCTGTTCGCCCTTTAATAAGTTTTCATCTTATCTTTGAATTACCATAAAGTAAAAACGTTGCTAATATTACCTAAATTTTTCCACCGTTATCCGCTATTCTTTCAAGAGCCATTTAGCAATAATTTTATCGAATTTTATATCCATCATATTAACGCGTTAGTGGCGCGGTGCGGCCGCGCTCAGTCCATTATCTCGGCCTCCTGGCGCTCCCCGAGGAAATCTCGCCGCATTCAAATATTTAATTACTTCGCCTCTCGATCATTTATAAACTCGAACGGGAGTGCTATCATAAAACGCGCTAATGCCTTATAATTAAAATATTCTCAACAAGCCGTGGCGTAATGGCACCTCCGGCGACGGTTTCCTCCGACGGAAAAAAACGCATAAAAAATTACATTCACCCCAGAGGACTCACCCCTTGTGTCGGGAAAATCGATTAAAAAGAGGAGTCGCGGGGCGCGGAGGTCGGGCGGCGGGGAGTTTAATATGTACGAAAAAATGCACGACGGCGCGGGAGCGAGGGAGAGATCTGAGGAGCGGCCTCCGGCTGCCTTCAATTTTTATAATTACGTTCATACGTGAGCGACCCGCCATACCCCGCACCGCCCGTCGCACCCGAGCCGACCTCTATTTATACAGCCTCCTGCTCGCTCGCGATTAACTTTTAATTTTTAACTAAGTAGCTGTGCAACACGGTGATTTCAAACTCAATTGTAAAAGTTACGCTAACTGCCGTCCTCGCTCAAGCCGCCTATGACGACGTCGTTTTCGTAACGCTGACTAACTACGAATCCGCTTCCCAAATAAGTCGTATTATAACTTTTCCGTTTCCGAGGCGAAATCAATTTCCATCAGCGAGAGAACTCGAAACTTTTCCACACACGCGGCAATCAGAAAAGAAGGAGGCAATAAGAGAGGGATAAGCGGCCGGAGGACGTTATCTCTGGAGACGGTTTGCAAATGAGCACGCGACGCACACAGCGGCGGCTAACCCGCGCCCACACACGCCGCGACGCGCACATCCGTGCGTACATTTTATAAATAGATATCGCTTTTTTATCCGGGTACAAGAATACGTAAGGGGGTTGCCACCCCGAGGGGGAGTCCCCTGCGGGGGACGTGTTGGATTTCAGATTGCTACGAACTGCAAAAATGAGGGATGAAAGAAATATAGCTTAAAACGCAGATATTTCCCGGCGTCTTAAGGCACGGGAGCGCCGCGGGGGGCGGGAGGGGTGGCAGGGGGTGTGTGTGGAACAAAGTAGAGTGGCGATATTGAACCGAAATGAAACGGTAAACGAACCGTGCGCGTCCGTTCTAATGCGAATTTATAATTTGGACATCGCTCCGGCCGGCGCGCTCTTTGAACTCTGCGATAGGGTGCGCTCGGAAGGTGAATTTACAAAGACTACGGTTTTGATTTATAAAATGGGGGACCACAGTGGCTGAGGCAGCACGAGGTGACCACGTCTCTGCATTTATACTTACTTTATAAATAACTTTCGCAGAACACAAGCAGACATTATGCACTGTGCGGGCATAAAGATGGAGTCCAAAAATATTAATACTCGTATAATTTCGTACAGAGCATACAAGTAAACAACTGACTTATTCTATGGATGACGGCAGACTTACTCGTAAGTACTTAAAATTGATTAAAACTCATCAGTATAAATAGATAACTTTGGGTGGTATTTTAAATAGTAGGTTGAGGATGTGAGATCTCGCACGCATCAGGCAACAGCGACGTTTCGGCGCATCGCAGCGGTGTTTAGGCGTATCCTCATTGCAGGTTAACACTCGTGTCCGCCGACCTAATTGCCGGCGCGCCGCCGCTAATCGGGATATGCGACACGCGATAATTGCGAGTCGCGAACACGCCACAAGCGCAGACCCGACACATTGTAACACACAAACACACAGTGACTATGCCAAGCCAATGCTCAACTGTGAAATACTTAGTAACACGACATAATATACTTAATTTGATAATGTAATTGGTATATACGTGTTAGCTACATTTTTATTTTCGAAGATTTAGTTTCTTAAAAGGAATGTCGGGTCTGAGAGCCAACATCATTCACTTTATCACGGCCACAATTGCGTCTTCTGCTAATTCACTAATGAGTTACGTAGGTGTAGCGCGGGCGATATAAACGTTACGTTTACAATTGCCACACATTAGCATTAAGCAGATAATAAGTCGACGTAGCCGGCTGCTACGGCAAACAACGTATAGCGGTAAATTAGGTGCCAATGAATTTACTGCGCGCGCGTGACGCAATGGCCCTCTGTCCCGCACTGAAACTGCGTCGTCTTAGGACCAAAGTGAAAATTGCGTACGTGAACTGGAAGGAAAAATATTAAAAATTAATCAAGTCACTGTCGGGCTAAGCGCGGGGTGCGGCGGAGGCGGGTTCACATGTGTCGACAAAAAAGCGTCTCCCTTTCTTTGGGGCACGTGCGAAGCGCCGTTAAGGCCCCGTTCCGTCGCCGAGTTAAAAGTTCTCTCGGACAAACAGAGGATTTGTCACAATTACGGCGAGGGCGAGGAGTCCCTACTTGATTAAAACCTAAATCACGTGACGTGTTTACAGCCGAGCCGAGGTGTTTTCAATTTGCCGATTCTTCGGCTCGCCATTGGTGTTCCGGACACGTTCGGAACACCTATCTGGGTGCCGGCGGGCGTTTTGAATTTGTTGCGAATTAAATTATTGACGACCTAATCGGTGAGGCCGATTGCGTTCGGTTCGAAGCTGGCCGTTCGTCCCCCATGACCATCCTACAGCAGTCACGTTTTCTAATTATTTTCAAAAGGTGCTCGTAATCCGTAAAAGATTGCGAAGCACCGCATTTCTCGACTGTAGCTTTCGACCGTTAAAAGAGAAGATTAACACTCGAATTAATCGGAAGATTAAACATAATGAAAGAAAATCTCATTAAGGCCGGTATAATGGCGGTGAGAAATATCGCTCGGTGAGCAGAAAGAAAAAACGTGCCGCGTTTAAGAAAAAGAAAAGGCGAGTGCGAAGAAAATTAAAGACTCGAACGAAATTAAAAAATGTTGAAAAAATGTAATCGACGCTGGAGCGCGATTAGGGGGAAATGCAAACAGGATGGCTGAAGAGAGGGCGCGGGGATGTGCGTGGGCGAGCGCGGAGCGGGAGTGCGGAGTGGTGAGGAATGGAAAGTTCTCAATTAAAGAGCGGCAACAGAAAGTCTTGTTGTAATTAGATTTTTTCCCATCTCCTTAAATCAGCGCGGCGCGACCGCTGACACTCCGTTTGCTTAATTTGTAATCGAGACTTGTTAAGTTTCCCGAGCGCTCGTTATATCCTCACTTTCGTAGCGACGACGTTTTAATGAGATATTTTAAAAGTGTTTCCTTAACAATTGTTAAAATGTTAGAAAAAGTCTCAGAATGCCTTATGATTTCTGGACAAATAAAGTATTATTGTTATACAAAAACGTGCCTATTCTTTTTAAATTCCATCTATGAAAGTGCAATTTTCAATTGTGTTACATACTATGTACATTTTTGACTTACTAAAAAAATACATTGTGCTTTTACTTCTCTGCCACATTTCATTAATACAATGTTAAGTTAGTTTCATTATCTAATATACAGAAATAAAATTTTATGAAAATATTAAAATCAAAACATCTTAACATTTTGGTCTTTACATAAATAAGATTGCATCATCATCAAGCGTCATAAAATATTCAATTAGAAAAAGATTATTTTCACAAAGGCAAAGAAAATGCCTCAAGTCATTTAGATGTCAAATGGTTTACTTTGAGTCTCAGCTATCCCCATTGAATTTCCTCCAAGTTCCGGGTCTAATTAATTCACGTCGGTGTCCGAGCGCCTCAGGGCGTAATTAACCATCTCGCTTTGTAATTACCGCGCTTAAAGTTGTCGGAAGTGGTCGGAAATTGTCGGGATTTGTCGGCAGTCGAGTGCCCGGTCAGCCGGCCAATTAAGGGGCCCGCCTACGACGCGATTAAGCAATTAAAAGGCGGGCGGTCGAACACCGGCTCATTTAACTTGACTTGGGTTTTCCTGCTGGGAAAGTTTTTAATTTCTGAGCTTTTACTTGGATTGGCGCCGTCCCTTCTTGTTTTTTTACGAGGAGAAAGTGCGGTTTCATGTTCGGATAATTGTTAAGATTTAATTATATACTTTTTATAGCGTTGAATGAATAGCAATTTGTTTGTGAATTCTAAGTAAAATTTACGATCAGTTACAGTTTTGATATCGTTCTTTAACTCTCTACGTTAAACAATTAAATACAGCTCTGGTGTGATTTTATGACATATTTGCTCTAAATATTCTTTGTTCGTATTACAAAGTGTCCCTAACTCATTAGACTTCCTTTATTGTATTTGTGTATTTATAACAAGACAAGATAAATTTTTAAACGTGTTGTTCTTAACTAACATCATTAACACCCTGACCTGTAACCCTAAATCCCTTAAGAATAATTGAACACCAAACCTCAACAGATAATCACAAAGCGCCGGGAGGGTTGAGTCATTAATTAAAAGAAACCTTTGGAATCTCCTTACAAACAAGATATTATCCCTTCAACCCTTCCGACCTTATTAAAGTCAAAGTCGACGTTCGCATTAATTCAATAAAGCGGTGTAAACTGCGCAAACAGACGGCGGAGAAAGGGTTAATTTGCATGTCGGCGTTAGCAGGGTTAACCGCCGCTTCGTTAGGGCGCGACAATTAACAGGCTTCGCGGAGGGTTCGAGGGAAACTCATGGGAAAGTTGAGGTAGGTTAGTGTTCAATAATTAAGTTCGATTTAAAAGCTCTTACATTAAATCCGCTATTACTTGTAAGTTTTAAACAGAATGGTTAAGTTAAAACAAGTTTCGTACATATCAGAATTGTCGTAATCATTTTAAATGAGATCTTTAGTAGATACATTTAAAGATAGATATGGTAGCGATGTAAACTATAATTATAGAAATTTGTAAAGGGGAAACGAAACTTAAAAAACTTGTTGTAAAGACAAATGAAATACGGAGGAACACACGCGGGAGGCGTGTCCCATACATTTATAATTCACTAATTTGTTGTTAGAAATGGGTCAAATTATAGCCCTTAAATTACATTAGTATTAATGAAGACTACCTCATATCACATATGAATTTATTTTCAATATGTTTGTTTAAAAAAATACTTGTATAACATTTAGTAGCAAACACATTTCATTTCAATTTGACATAACATGTGAAGCCGGTGTATTTTAGTTTTTTTTTTCTATTCTATTGGCTAAAAACTACCAGCTAAAACTTGGCCCACAAGTAACTATTTGAGCTTTGTTATTACAATTAATGTGAGAACACACCCAGTAGCGACCGATTGCCGATACGTTCGATTATCAAATATGAAATACAGTTTGTTAGAAACATTAATGTCCGGGTACAGTTAGGGGCGAGCGTGCGTCGGCGTCGATCGACCGATGCAATTTTGATTGATCGTATTGCTTAGTGTAGTGTAACCAATCTCATTGAAAACCGGCATTGTATGGCATCGGAAAGGCCATTGCTGCGTGCGACGCGCGGCTTGTCAAACGGTTTAAATTGAAAAAAAAGGGGACAACCCTAAATGGTCGACTCTTAATGCGACTTTGACATTTTATATTTCGGAAAGCTATTGTACTAGGTTTTAGAAGAAATAATGACAAAGTTTTCTTTGTACGCACGCCTTGTTGTAAAGAGAAGCTAGAGATTGAAGATTTTGTTCATAATAGGAACGTTGAGAAGGAATCTAATTTTAATTGGAAACTATTGTATGAACGAAAACAGAATTATACTCAGAATTTAACTTTTTTAGGCTGTAGTTATCTTTATCTATACTTATAATAACTAAAGAATAAAAAGTACAGATGTTATTAGAACTTTTTCAATTTACAGGATCAAATAACAAAGGTTCAAGTGCAAATAAACGGCAGCAAACAAATCGACTATTAGGTATTGCATTCGACAACGGATTTAACGACATGTCAAACTCAAATGTCGATGTTTTTTTTTTTCATTTTAAATCAATATTGAAGGAGGGAACAACGGTTAAAAGAGGACTGGATGGAATCGATTTTTTATTTCAGAGTAAGTTAATTACACTCTTTTCTAATAAATTGTTGAAAGGCGAAAAAACATCTTTGCATCCGAACAAAGGTCTTTTGAATAACAAAGCAGTGTAAGCGTGGTCGAAGAAAACAACAATTAGAATAGCCGATATTGGCGCATCGCCGCGAGCGCCCTTTGTCGGACCACCCTCGCCTCCCCATTATTTTATCTAATCAAAAAGTTTTAAAAGGAAATATTATGCCGGCCTTTATTATAAGTCAACTTTCTTTAGGAGGGGAACACCGGGTATATTTTTAATAACGATCAGAGTTAAGAGAGCCTCTGCATGGAATAAAGAAGTTCTTATCTCTCGGAGACGATACGAACGGTCGCGATCGACGTGCCAAATTTCTCAATTGGAAATTTAATAAAAATATTTACTTAGTTACTTGAATATAGCGCTCTGATGGTTAACTAATTTATACTTCGTCAATATATGTAGCTAAATATTGTCAATTGTTTTTGTCTTGAAAGTAAACACGAATAAAGGCAAATTTAAAAACATGCGTTTTGCACTTATTGATCTTTGAACGTGTGTAACTAGTAAATATTCATTCGTAAATAGACTATTTTATGTTCAACTACGAATATAAAATCATTATTACAGTGATATTTATTCAAAGTTTTATCCTGATCACACGAAAATATTCTTTGACAAGACAAGAAAACCAAACATTTCTATATAATTAAGGAGGCGAAAAAAAAATACTCCAAAAAACGGAGGGTTGAGAGTGGCGGGCCTCCCCAAACTGTTTCTTTACTCAACGTTTTCCGTAAATAAGTTTTTTCCAAGCCACGTTCGGAGTAAAAGACATTATAGCACCTTAAGAATAGAGTAGAAATTACAAAGATCCAGAGCGTTGTAGATTATTTTCCTGTGACGGCGTTTATTTTGGCACACCTTGTATGCGTAAATCAGCGCCCGCGGCGTAAGTATTTCTCAGACAAAAAGATGCAATTATATGCAGGAGAGGGACGCGCCGGGGCTTGCGGACGTAATCAAACGAATTTCAAATACCTTTTTTTGATGTTTTCAATAGGATGTACATATTTTAATCTTCTTTGGACTTTTGTTTACCGTTTGTAAGTCCATTTATCTTAGTGTGTATTCTGCGAGATTTTGCCTCTTTTTACTTCTATTTAAAGGATCAGAAAGAGGATTGGATAACTTTATACATTTAGTATTATTTCATGGGGCCTAAGAATACCGGGATTT
Organism: Papilio polytes; assembly: GCF_000836215.1. Taxonomy (NCBI): domain Eukaryota; kingdom Metazoa; phylum Arthropoda; class Insecta; order Lepidoptera; family Papilionidae; genus Papilio; species Papilio polytes. Next base: position 1,676,368 of record NW_013525694.1, read on the forward strand.
TAACTTCGACAAAAACGAATCAGAGTTATCTTCCAGTATGTATAGGGAGGGGTTTGCTACCATAAACATTATTTGAACTAATTTATATTTCTCAGACGGGGGAGGGACCGTTACCCCCCTAAAAGTCCATCTTTATCCTAAATTGTCGACATTCGTAATTTTAATGTCCTTATTCTGACGTTAATATAACCCATGTCAAAACAGGTGATCAGGAAGCCACGCGCCGTTCTAGCTATCGACAATCGTCCGCGAAAACAATCAAAATACAATGAATAGTTGCAAACATTGGGTCAAGGTTCCGCGCACACCTCAATGTCGTGCAACGGGACCCCGCGCCGGGAGCAGCGATCAGAGATCCGCACGCACCTAAACCAAACATGTGAAATAAAATGGTTACTATCTTGTTTTGTCCAAACAAAATAGCTAATGTCGTTAGAAAGAAAATGTCCATTTTCCTATTTATTTTCATATCTATAGTCATCTAGATTTGTGAATAAATGACTCTTACTTCTATATTTGTAGTTTAAGTTCAAAATGAAACTGTTTTCTGATTGATGTAAGATTTACTGATTGTTAGAGAACTTTTGACTTAATAATTTTTTCAACATCATTCAAACGTAAATTAATTAAAATGTTTACTTGGTAATGGTTGATATATCGTTATTAAAAATATTTAATACCAAACTTGTCATAAGTACGAAATATGTTTCACAGGACATTAAGTGGGCGTTGATTTTGGTGTGAGTAGATATAACAAACGTGAATGGATAATAAGGCGTTAGTAATGTCTTAATATGCCCCGTATGAAGGCGTTTCGCTCTTATTTTGGTATCCATTGTTTAATTTGTATAACATACTGTCCTCATAAATAAACAGTCTTTGGACTTTATACTAATCCATAATTTATTGCTTTTATACTGTAACTTAGATTTATTAATTTTAACACAATAATAAAGTTACAATTGCCATAATTGTAGTACAGAATTAACTTACTCTTAGGAAAATAACCGTTATATTAAATTCAAGGTTTTAAAAGTAGTTTTTTTTTTCGGAAATTTTAGCACCTCACTTTAAAAAAAAATCAGGTTTACAAACTATGTTTTCTTTCTTAAAAGCATATACGCCTATCATCCAATAGGTTAAATCTTGATTGTTAATATTAATATACGGAACTCACTAAACCGTTCCGATGCATAGTTGGTCGAATTTCGAGTCTCGCGTCGTCTCCGAACTAACATACATAAATATGAGTGGCCGCGCTTCCAAGGACATATTATGTAGGCCCGCCGCGTCCCACGTTCATCCTGCCTCAGGATTTGCCACTACCGTTGCTATCATTTGTTTAACATTTACATACTTTCTAGAATAAGATTTCGAAACGATTTTAATGAGACGATCTAACGGTCTCCTGTGTTTGCAATCGTAATCAATTACTTACTATACATTCAAATATAGATTGAGTTCATAGTCTAAGACTGAAATTGTCCTGTACAATAATATTAGCCAACGAAACGATTTCATCCATATTTTTCGTATTATTATGATATTATTTATGTCTGCTTAGTAGTTTGGTTATCATTTTTTACCACTATGAATCCCCGTAAGGCGAGGAACGTGTGGGCCCCACGCTGCGCTCTTTTATGTCCACAAAAACACATTTCCGTAATCACCTTATAAAGGGATTACTATAAATAAAGAGGAAAGAGGAAATTAACCGCATTAGACGAGGAAAAATCCCGTCCCCTCGCAATATGTGCGCTCTCACTGATAAAACACTTTATGTACGTCTTTTGCGTAAATGAAACAATACGCTATTATGTACTTCATATTTGTAGGTGGTTTGTAAAAAGAGTCCTTAATACGATTGACATAGGAAGTATAATTGAAGTACACAGAAAGCGTTTTATGAAATTAATTTTGAAACACATTAAGTAAAGTGTAGCATTAATGGCTATTTTATTGAACATCTAGACGACATTTATATAATTAGGTTTACATTAAAGTTTAGCACTCTAATCTTGCTCTAAATCTAATAAGAATAACGAATAAACCTCATTGAAAATTTATAATGGTGGCATAAATAAAATAACATAGATGTAACGAAAAGTAAATTATACGGTTACCTAAGGGTGGCTTGGATGACGTGAAATCCTTAAGGATATATAAAAATATGCAGTGTGCTACCCCCGCGTACGTTTACTCCGGGAAGCGGCCGAGTAGGGGGATAAAAAAAGAAAATGAGAAGTTATGTTTTCGGTAATAAAGGTCGGACGAGAGAAATCGTTTAAGACGCCGCCAAATGAGATGGAACGAATATATTTGATTATTTTTATGGCGCGGAATGGCGATACGGCCGGCCCCGACGTAATGTCTATTTGTTTTACTAGAATTTAATATTATATTGTTTATGGTTCGCATTTTATAGGCACTTGTTTAATTTTCGGTGCGTTGAAAGTAACTATTGGAATTTAATTTGCTGTAAAATTAATCGCATAGAGTTATTGAATTTCTTGCGTAAGGAAAATTAATAAAAGTCAGCAGCGAAGTTATTATGATTTATTAAACTTGTGTCAACAAAATTGCTTTAAAACTTGCGATTTCTTTGGTATTTTCGTATGAACATGACTCGTGCTAAAATTCAAAAGTACCTATTAAGGTAATATCATTGAATGTTTATGCATGTCCATTATCTATGTAAAATAAACTACTGTTACTTTACGGTAAATTGTGCAAACTAATGAAATATCGCATGCCGATTGATCAGATTTATGATTATAATAATTGGGAGACAGTCGTTATTTTTTATGGCTTCTGAAAAAAGGGCATGCGTCAATACGCGATACAAAGCGTAATTTATAAGTCAATCTGTACTCGTTTAATTGTTGGGAGAAAAAAAATATATAAATCCTCCACAACTCGTGTCCTGTCCCCGTTCGTTTTATGATTCGATACGCCGGGGTGTTCGGTATCGATTATTTCATTTTGAAATCAGTTTACTCTTTAAAGAATCGATTTTTGTCTATGGTTCCTATTACTTTATTAGAAAATCAAACAAAAAACCTACAGGTTTTGCTAAACTTTTGCGTATTCTATTGTACAATTTTGTAAAAACATAAGTCCAAAATAACATGAGTTTAAATTGAAAATTAATCAAAAATGCGATGTAAACAAATTCTTTAATCATGGAAAACAAATGTATTTTTTTTATTTGTGCGAAGATATTATCTCTAATGCCATTGTCTCAGAGTGTGGCCGTAACAAACTATGTTTTCACATCGTCCTTAATAGAAAAAAACTTTACACACACGCACACAGACATCTTCGCGTCCCCTCGCGTCACATAATGAAGGGAGGGGTACCGTGATATAATGCAGTTTTTTATTGCTTACTCCTTATACCCACAAGTAAAAAAAATACTGACTGTACACGCTTATTCTACATTTTAACTATTCCCTTTTTTTCTGTACGGGGTTTGTGAAGGGTTCGCAGAGTTGAGGGTGAGTTCGCTTGATAAAAAATTTACGTCCATTCGAATTTCGCAATCCTCGCATCTTGTTTTACACTGTCGCTTATAAAGGGTCAAGCCGAGTGTTATTTGCTCTTTTCATTCTTAAAACAGATCTTGTATTATCTTCTATCACATTATTTTTAAATGTTAAAGTAAAATTATTTGAAGGATTTGAAATCACACTAATATTGAATGAAGTACACTTTTGTAATTTATGAAAGTTATTATGACGAGGACGCGTATTGATTATTATTCTAATCTAATCCCGGCCGGGTCGCGTCTGTCGCCTGTGTTTTATAGTCAGGTAGCCTCTTGTTTCTGAGAAAAAAAATATATCTCCTTCTATTAGAAGTCCCATTGTTCGCGCGAGGGCACGTCAGCACGCGACAAAAGGAACATTAATTATAATATCCGATTAAAAAACGCCATTTAGCTGAGCCCGGGACGTCCTTTGTTTGAGACGATTGAATTTAGAATTATCAACATTAGCTGCCGTTGTTCGCTTATGACTGTGTATTTTGAAACAATAATTTATCAGCGGCAACAAGAAAAATAACAGAAAAGATTTTTTTCAATAAAGTATGACTGATTAACTAATAGGATTCAACTTTATTTTTAATGACCAACGAATTGTTGGACTCTAAATTGTTTAAAGATTTATAATCTGTACCTACTTATATAATTATTGTTGGTTGAAAAAGATCGCGTTACTAGCAGATCCAATACCATACAGACATGATAATATAGTAGACACCGTGCTAGAGGTTGCCGAAATATGAGGATTTAATTCCATAAACCACATCGGAGGAGGAAACGCTCGAGTTATGTTCGTACGTGCCCGCACATAGTAATTAGATATTACGTTTCCCAGCTAATCGTAACTCGCACGGGTGTTGTTTTACTCGAAAGGGAGAATAAATCAAACGCACACACGACGGCAGCGCCACGGTGCATTAAAAAAAACAACATAAAAAAGAAACAATGTCAAAATGCGGAACAAAAGAAATTATACCGACGAGCAGATACATTGCGAAAAAAAATCGTTATGATAATAAAATAAAATGGTTAAATAAAGAGTGGAAATAATAAGCGTAGAGAACAATAACGGCCATTTATGCGTTCGGAAATAAATCGAGATTTGAGTTGTTAGGTCGAGCATAGACAAAAATTTTTGACATTTGCAGTGCGGATTGCGAGCGGCAGCTGTCAGAATTTTTGGATTAATTACACTCAGTTGAAGTACTGCATTTTAATGAGGTTTAGTTTAAAGTTGCTAAATGCTTTCATATTTAAATTATTTTTGTGCATATTTTTTCACGTTAACAATGTAACTCTCTAGATAGGCAAAGTAACAGTAAGTTATTTCATACTTTTAATAATTTATTGAAAACAAATTATAGTTTATTGAGATGAAACAATAAATATTTCCAATTTAATTTTAATTTTATTTAAATAATGATTTCGGTAGCAGCCACAATTTTTATAATGGATGGAGAGATGCACTATTAATCTCGAGTGCGATGCGGTGTTATTAAATCTTATAAGAGCGGCCGATGTCGTCCGACATTATTAATGGAAGTGTATCACAGGAGCCATTAGATACGTAATTAACATCAATCGTGAACGTTAGTAAAAAAAATCATGTAGAGCGCTCTCGAGCGGACACCGGCAGCTCCGCTCACCAATAAAAACGTTATTAAAGATTGATCGCCGCGAGGAAGCGTCATTAATATTATTCAATTAATAAAATGTAATTTCGCGCGGCAAAATGCTCACCCCGACGAGGAAAAAGCAATTAGTGGCTAGATTGCAATCCGTCAAAACAACTGCGTCGATTGTACAAAAAAAAATGAGATGCATTCATTAAAAATAAAAATCGCGAGGGGTGAATATATAAGGAGTTTTTTCTTTGCATAAGACGGTGGCGCCCTCGTTTTTTAACTTTTTTTTCTGTTGTAATATAACTATGTGGGTGCAACGTAAGCGGTTTTCGTCACACTTGCCTACAGTTTGTATTGGCGTACTTTTTTTTAATTGCACTTATAATGACTGTTGTTATGGTTTTATAGCTGCGTAATGAGCGAAGTCGCGCGGTGAAATTTGCATGTGATCGCGGACTTTTTGTGTCGGCGCTTTTTTTGATTGAGTTTTTTGCTGTAGCGTTTTTTCTAGACTGTTTATGGCTTTATTCAGAGTTTGTGGTTAAACATTTCAGCAGCTCCTTGTTTATAGTTATGGGGTGGTTTATTGTTACATTTTTAAGGGTTTTTATGTCTGTTAAAGGAAATTTGCATGTCGATTGTGATTATTGGTGGATCGGTGAGGTTATTACTTTGTAGTATGTTTTTGAGCTAGATTTTTATTGACATTAGAAACGAAAAAGTCAAGTCAGTGGCAGCGCTAGGTAGCTATCAATCAAATGAGTTGCGATACGAAAAGATAATAAAGGAGTATCGGTCTGACGTGCCGACAGGCTCGATTCGGTATTAGCAGTCATTAAATTGGAAATAACGCTGTATCGGCGATACACCGCCTTTCTTTTATAAATATCTCTCACGTGATGCCCGTGCCGTGTCGTGTCACGAACCCCACAGAAACGATAGAAATATTCAAATGGCGATATAAAAAAGACAAGTTAGGTAGCATTTAAAAAAGCTTGTTTGTTTAGCGACGAATCGCTTCTAGACATGACAAGCGGTGCAGCAGCGCGCATCCGAACGTCTAAGTGCAGCATTACAGTGCATTACCAGATCTTACTGCTAATATAAATAGAGTACAATTTGCAATATCCAGACTACAAATTGCTTCGATGAAATATTGCAATTTTTCTTTTCAACGCGAAATTGATCCGAAAATATTAAACGTTCAGTAACGAGCAGTTTGACTTGAGTTTGATTATTTATTTCGAATCGAAACTCTTGTTTGTTTCTAACAAGAATGGTTCTTATAAGAAACGATATCATTGTAAATTGTATTGTTTTTTGTTACAATATGTCTATGATTTGATTTCTTTGTTATATTCCAATAGTATTAACTCTTTAGATGTTTGATACTTGAAACAATTTAAAAAATCTTGTATTACTTTAATTGTTTAGATCATTAGCAAATTTAACAAATTATGTAAAAACACTAGGTTCACGTCTTAGTTCTTAGCTGTGAAATCAAAACTAGTCCGATTGTGATGACACAAATAAGCTTAGAGAAAAGAACATTTGTATTATATTATTACTTAACTATCCTTCAAGTGCGCTGACATTATGTTTTAATCTTATTACTTGAAGTTACAATGTTAAGTTGCTGTTGTAAAAAGAAAACTATTATTGTACACCTGACACCATCAAGACGTATGTTGTTACTTAATGAAAAACGAACACTTAGTAGATCGTGCACTGCATTTATTTCAATACTCTTCGTATAAAGTTCAAATTAAAATGAATTAAAAAAAAAACAATTGCTATAATACCTGATCACGAAATTTGAATAGTAGAAAGATCTATCTTTAAACCATTATCTTAACAATATACTGTTTTAATTTTTATGATCTTTCGTAATAAATGCTTTTTTAGTCGTGAGAAATATTCCTTCTTCAAATCTATAATAAATGTCATATAATGATTAATGGATAAAAGGTAAAAAGCAGTTAATCGCAGGGTAAGAGATTGTATTAGAGCGTTCGATCTAGTTTTTCTGTCATATTAATTTATCTGGGAAGTATAACATCTCATTACCTCACTGTATCTAGAAGTACTTTGAATTAATATAATGAAATCGTATCTTATGAAATATACACTAAAATACTATGAAAAATAGACAACTAGCAGTAAAATAATTCATTACGAAACAAAGAATACAGGTTTTGTTGCATATCTTTATGCAATTTTGTTAAAATTTTCATACTTTAAAAAAGACGTATAACGCATCGCAAGTTTCAACTATCGTCCGCATGGCGCTGGTGTGCACATTAACCCATACATTCAATAACAAAACGTATAAAATATATGCATATTTCATCTCAACGACAATGTTTTTAAATTAAACACATGAATATTCATATAAATCAACATTATCAATGAACAATAACGCATTTATCGGATTGCAATTTATTAGATTATTTTATTGAAATTTGTTACGCGTGCTAATAATATTTTTGTCGGTTCATTGTGTGGAATACAGCTTTCTTTCTTTATAATATGGAGTCAGAAAGAGACGATTGTACTATACTGAGTTCTGGTTATTTTTTTCCGCACAGAATGGAAGTCATTGATAGGTTTTTTAATGGTTTTAAAAAATGGCGACAATAGCGCGGAGTCGATATCATAGTGTTATTTATTGCTTCTCGTAAATCGCAGTCGAAATTAAATTGATTCCGAATCCCGTTCAACGTTCCCTCTCTAATGATCAAGCTAATGTATCCAATTATTGCTATAAATCAATTCACTGTGTCATTTGATGTATACGAACAAAAATTGGGAATATACGTTGTTAAATACATTACATATTTCTTATTTTTGTCAAGATATCATTGACAAGACTAATAAGACGTCAATAAACCTCACCATATCTCAAGTGACGTTGATCTAAATAATCAATATGTACTAGTTTTTATCTTGCTTTGGATAAACAATTTCGGTGATGAATCCTATTTTATTTTTATTAAATGTCGCTGGGAAACAGGTCATTAGTAAATTAACATAACTGTAATCTGTATGGCTGGGTTAAAAAAACTAGACAGTAAGTTTACTTGATAAGACTTTCAAAGAACACGAAATAAAGCTCCATTTCAAAATATTTGGAAGTTAAGATATAAAAATCTATGATCTCTGTCCACTCCACGCTTGTAGTTAGCAGCGTTAACTTACAAGAACATCGTGCATAGGTGTTACAATTTCAAACACAACACCATTGATCTTTGTTAAACAAAGAGCCACTCCGGAGAAACAAAGCCGGCAATATAAAAATCTTGAAAACGTACAAAAGAATCCACCATCTACGTAACCGCAGTGCTCCGAGGTGCCAAAGACAATGATAATTGTTCCAAGTGAAATATAGTATTGCCTACAAAAGAACTATGGAAAAAAGTTCCATTTTTCATTGTAAGAGACCGGCCATTCAGTGTACAGGTGGGGCGACGTGGGGCGGGCGTGGACAATGGACTGTATCAATGGACGATACTAATATTTTTTTAGAGTGAAAAAAAATTGGAATGGCGAAATCGAGGGAGCGGTTATTAATTGTAGAAATTGTCAATCCGCTTATGGGGATGGCATGACTATAAGAATTTGGTCTGATATTTTTGTAGAAAGCTTATAAGTGTACGGTTAAATATAAATTTGTTAGAACGACTAGGGGATCCTTATAAAAAGTAATATTTTTTGTTAGTAGATTTTTATAGCTACAATTGCAACATACAATCTCAATCATATCTCATCATTTAAATTAAAATTAATTTAACGAACAACGCAACTCATAAACAATATTATAAAATTATTATTATAAAGAGGAAAGATTTGTATTTTTGTATGTATTGAAATAACTCTAAAATTACTGGGCCGATTTCAAAAATTGTTTCACTATTAAAAACTATGGCATCAGTGAGTAACATAGGGCGTGTTTTGTTAATTTTTTTAATGTCACGGGACGAAGCCGAGAGCAACAGCTAGTAAATGATGTTTTAAAACTACAGAAATATTTCGATTTAAATTGATAAAACGACATAATTAATCATGCACTGTAATCAAATTAGTAGTAAATATCGTTTGGCTTCGAACATTATATAAAAAATATATGATTTCGCGCGCCTTTAGACAGTCGATACTTGGAACGAGGATTATCAGAAACAGCTATTTGTTAATATCGACAGCTGCAGTGCGTAACCGAACGCGCCGCAACAAAACCCATCCCTTGATGAACGAGATAAAAGAATAACATGCGTGAATTTACGCGAATTTGTCACATTACATTTACACATTTTTAACATCACCGGTTAAGCAATGCTATCAAATAAAAAAGTTTTTGTTCTTATTTTATTTTTTTTAATTCTAGTACAAAATTACGAATCAAGACTTTTTTTTAATTGATTCTTTACTATTCCTTTAAAAAATTCTATCCAGCCAAGAGTTTCATTGTGAAACGACAAAGATGTTGTGTTTTCTCTTTTTAATAAGAAAAGTAATCCAAAAACAAAAGCAGATTTACGTCACGGCTCAGAAAAAAAATCAACGTTTGTTAAGGGATTACGTCCCGTAGGGCCGAACCACAATAACTGTTAGTATAACAATGGATTCAGGTAGCAGTTTCTCGACGCAAACATAATCGAGTTGATTGCGTTTATTAAAATAATAAGCTATTCAAAAATACGCTTTAAGACAATCGCAATAAAGGTGGTGGTTACTACAATAAGTAAACATCGGAATATGTTAACTGCTAATGTTACTATTGCAGATCCAGGGATAATTTGTGATAAAATAGTATATTTTACTTACAATGAAGTATCATATTATTATCTTTATTATTACAAATCATCAATCACGTTAGCAAAACATGTTAAACTTGCATTACGTATCAATCTAAAATAAAATCCCTAAATAATAATTTAGTACCTAATACGGTATATACAGCCAAAATCTTTAGTGTCATATGCTCATGACGAAAGATAAAAAATATCATCACGACTTAAATAAGACAAGATAAAAGAACAAATAACATATCAATGTTAAAATATTTGAGACGAAAGAAATTATCTGGAAAGTAAATCGATTCGTGAACGATGTTTGTGTGGGTCACGAACCCAAAACCGGCCCACGTTATTTCGAACTTGACCCATTTTTATTTAAAAGCAAATTCAGATAACCACGTCCGTGGAACAGTCCATACTTGACAAACAGGATATGGGGATACTGATCGTAAAAGGAAAATCAATAATCACCTGGAAGGTAGAGGTAATTCCGCGAATCTATTTGCTTAAGATAAAGTCTGTTAAGACGTCCGAGTTTGACGATGGCCGTGCAAACAGCGGCCAATAACGGCCATATAAATTAGGAACGAATCTCCTATCTTTTAAGACAGGGGTAAAAATGGAAACAAACTATTGACGCATCGGCAAACCGAGATAAAATAAATATTTTAGGGTGGGCTCGCCCTAAACAAACACGGCCGCGGATTGCTGACCGTCGATATAGTTTCAATTTAACACGCCGAAATTTCGTCACTTCAATGTTTGTACGGTTATGTACTTTATAAGAAGCACAAACGAACCGAAATTCTGTGATACAGTAAATGTTATCGCATTTCGGTATTTTAATCTGGAGGAAGAAAACAACTCGATATCAATTTATGATTAAAGAATATTTATTTTTCTTGGCTTGTTTGAAAAGTTTGAGCAAAGTGCTCTGATGTCTGAACAAGCTTGATCTATTGTTTATTCGAAGTAATATGTAATAACTAATCTAATTTCTTTGTAGTAAAATAATTGCATGTGTGAAGCGAATTTGCTTTTACTGTACAGTTATCCTCAAATTTTTCGTGTTGTTGTGTAGTAATTTTGAAACTCTATTTCGTGTTATAAAATTTTGTAGCGTTATTATTTAGTCTTTAACTTAAAGCGGATAAGAAATCTGGTGTAAGTATAAAGATCGACATACACGAACTGCAGACAATCTGTATTCAAGCTGTTGCTGCTAGACGATCAAGAATCGACGTTTGCTACACACGGATACAGTTTGCAGTCGCTACTAAAATGCTGCCAGACATACACCGAGCTCTGACTGCTTGAGACTGTCCGTGTATATGGGCCCTATAGGCTCTCATAATAATTAATACGTGCGCGACTTGCGCTCGGGGGCGGCGCGAGCTCGGTTATCTCGCAACTTATCAAAAGCCCGCAATATTTCTTCATTAACGACGTGGCAAGGAGTGCAACTCGTCATCTTATTGCAACTGATATAGATTCCAGCTAAGCCTTTCCGTTGCGCTTACGAAAATATAAAATTGCCGGCTCGAAGATGCTTATTATAGATTGTGATTTATGTTTCGACGTAAACAGTTTTTGGTGTTTGTTATTCACACGATACTTGCTCGGCTAATCTGTTATTTTAATGGAAGATTACGTGACATAATTTTGTATTGAAATTATAAGTTTAAGATATTTCATATTAAACTTGTTGGCTCACTATGTTTATTTACCACTTCTGTGTAAACAGAAAAGTTAAGAAAGACGTTGCTTTCTTATTATTACTATAAATCAAATAGTTTGATTTCAATTTTATAAAAACTTCTCCAAACATTTTTTAGGCGATTAATCAAATATGACAGCGTTCATTTTAATAAAAATTGTGAAGAGCATTGTGTTGTATAATTAATGAAGCAAAAGGCTTTCTCGGTAACAAAATATTCCCGATCTAAGATTCGGTTCGTCAGTACTTGTCTCTTTGTGCGACATTCTTCTGCGCCCAGGTGTTCGTATAATTACATTGGGAGATGTGCGACAGAGATCGCTACATTTAAAATTGCCTAAGTGGAAGAGAAACATCGCTTCGGCCCTTGCGTTGATTGATAACTGTGACAAAAACGTATAGCAGATGAAAAATAATAATTATTAGAATCTTTTGTTAGAAGTGTATGAACACACACAGGGGTGCGTTCACAATTAGGAGAATGAATTTACAAAAAAGATAGCAGCTTTAAGTTTAACCTAGTTTATTTATTTAAAATGATAAAATTGCGATTTTTTTTACTATGTACTATTTAATAGAGTTTCTAAAATAGAACAATACACATTAATAAAGTTTTTTTTAACAGTAAACGTTTGATTTTAAATGTCGTAACTACGAGTAACATTTCCGACATCCATTTGCATTGATGGGTTTCCTACAATGATAAATCTAAATGATAATGATAAATGAGTGGTAGTGTTAATAGAGGTTGGAAATATGTTTCAATTTTGAAATGGATTGTTCATTAATTAAGAACGCAAAATATAGACAATCGCCAACCCTGATGTGTGGTAGGCCGGCTGTGCAGTTTATGCCCAGAGCTAGACAATAAAGCTGCAAGCTTGCGCAGGTAGATATAGAATAACAAACAATCTCTGCATGTAATGAAACTTTGAAGAGGAAATTATCGGCTTTGTGTCTATATGCATAAGGTAGTTTACTTTGATTTTTGTTATTTTGAAAGTGCATGATGAATTTGTACAGGTGTACTTGCATTTTTTTTAATTTTCATTAGCTAAGTTCGCGCTTTATGGATCACGATCGAGGGTCGGACGGACGTGTCGTTATTGTTTCGTCAAATACATGAGAAACTTTGTCAATAAAGTTGGGTGGCTCTGCTTTTTTTTATTTTCGGTTCGCTTTGATTTCGAATTTGAATTCCATTGAAGCGTACATTGGGGTTTAAATTTGGGCTTTTGCAAATCTTAGTTCACTAATTTCATATGTAATAATAAATTTTTATATTCGTACATTTAACAACTTCGATCAACTCAATTGTTATAATCTATACAATTTGTTGAAAATGTCACTATTCATCTGTCTAAAATATTTAACGTAATATTTAACCTTTGTTTCTTTTGTAACTCCTGAGACGTGTACCACAGCTTACTTAAATCCTAACTTTAGTGTTGTATTTAAAAATTCACAGTACCATTAGTTGTCGGAAATTAAGGAAGCAACACTGAAGTATCAGAAGATACAAAAACAATTATCTAAGTTCATTCGCCACCTGCACACTGTCGGCTCCATCAAAGCCGTTATCTTCAAAATCAGTACGTTTAACAAATTATTGTTAATTACCTAGAGAAGTTTAACCAATGAATACCCCATTTTTTGCTATAGAACGAACACTGACGCTTCACTGAATTTTCTGTTATAAACATGATTTCTCAAAGTAAAATTAAGAACATAATGTACAAAGCATCTGTTTATAAAGTACTATAAATGATATTTAACTTTATTATGTGAATAAATATAAACATTAAAAAATACTGTGTGATGATAACTTAAATCATTTTATTGTTTATTGGCTTATCTGCTAGAAAAGTGACAAATAGGATAAACTGTTGACAAGAAATTTTTCTACATCAGGGATTTGAATCCACGTACTTCATGCAGACCACCCAACCTGTCGACTATCGTGACTATTAAAATGAAATAATAAGCAATAAAGGCCAATACACACTAGTCAGCTTTTCTGAGAATTCCACAACAATAGGCTCTAGAGTTACGTCCGTAACGACCATTATTTGCGGGATTAATTACCTCCGCCATCGGACTTTATCTTCACGGCCGATCGATATAGAATAAATCAATTTAATCTAATTAAAAGCATTACATGTTTTTTGTTCGATAACGAAACAAGACGAAGTATTAGGAGATGGAATCGTAGATTAGAAGGTGAGTTTGTACCGACGGGTCACCGATCATATCGGGCCGCGGCACGTCAAGCTGTCCATCCGAAATCGGAGTCCCTCTAACAATTATTTATACAGTCTAATTTAATTTAAGTCCCCTGACCTTTGGATGCTGCACTTAGCTCTGGAAAAAACCTCTCAGATCCACGTGACTCATACAACATTCATGCCACTTATTGTATTACGTTTGAGATCTCATTAAGAGTGTTTGTACGGGACACTTCTAGTAGATTTTGGCATTTTAAATAATCCTTTCGATTAGACAAGCAAATGTATTACGCCGTATTTGATACGTTTCGAATCTGATTATTCTTTGTGATATTACGTCATACGACAATGTGGAATATGAATGGGTGGCGCCGTTTACGTAAGGATTGTTTATAAATTCCTCATAGATTTAAATCGCGGTCTTGTCTATTCTTTTAAGTCGGTTCTATGTGAGAGCAATATTTGAGGGTGTGGGAGGCGCGGGCGCGGGGAGGTGGCCTTGCACCGCGTCTCGCCACGCAGTCTACGCCGGAAGTTTACGAGCGCACGCCAGCCTCTTTTATTGGCTACCTCACATCGAAGCCTCCATACAGCATCCCATTCACTCCGCAACAAATATATACTTTTATTGCTCTGTCACTCCAGTAATTTATTGACAATGAACGCGCATGCATTTCTATTAATATTTTATGTGATAAGAGTTTTTACGCGACCACGGCCACACAAGAGCGGCATTGTTGGGACGGCCAGCTTATTTTATGTATACCGTGTGGCCTCATTTATTTGATGTTATTTAAATTACTCCTAATAATTTTATTGGGTAATTTTCAGTGATTACTTCGCCTTATATTGGAATAAATGTAAGGTCGGTTTATATCGAAAACGAATAAATATAATATGCAAAATGTTTATGTATACCGTACGTCCTCGGAATATTAACCACAGCTATGAAGCTACTTCCGAGTTCGACCCAACAATGAAGATCGTTAAAATCTTTGATGAATGCGTGGTAATGTTTAATGATTTTAAAGTTTCAAGTCTCGTAGACAATATTGTGTAAGTCTAAATTGCAAATGTTATCGTTATTTTAAAGACAATGAGAGTGTCCGGCTAATTGCAGTTTTTAATGTTAATCGAGTGATCGTCTGACAGACAGTCGGTCCATAAAGCATCCCGTCTGTCGCCGTAAAAGTCTGTGCGGTTTTTCTCCGTCTGTCTCACTGCCTTTTTAAAATTATGTACCAAAAAAATGATTCCTACTCCCGCTCTGAAGCGGTTTTGGATACTATTAAAATTTAAGTATATTTTTAAAATGTTTAATTCCTCTTTTACATACGGTCGAGTGTGCTTGTTCAAGCATTTATAGATTGGTCTAAACACCTTTATGTTTGAATGTAGATACGTATTACAAATGTCAAATAGTTCCGGCATAATGTATATTTTGTTTGACTGTAGTCTGTATGAAAGAAACTAAATCGAAATTTAAAATGAGATTTACCGACATATACATCCCAACAGACGACCGTACGGCAAGTTGTTGGTCAACCGCGACGGATCCTCGTAAATAACGCCGGACAAAGTACTCGCAGCTCACAGCCTGCTATATAATTATCAGTTATATCCGTTATGGGCTTTAACTCATGTGAGCCCGCTCCCAGAACAATGCGCGCGATGTTTGGCACCTAATGGTCTCGTTGATTGAGCCCCCGCAATAATGTTGCGGCTTGTCCAACCTCATGCGAACGTTGGCCATTCATGATGGAGCCAACTGCCCTACCAGTTTCATGTTGGAATCCAATTCCAAATGTTTGATCAAAATTATTAGTTACAGAAGTTGATTGCAAATTGATATAAAGATTTATGTACAATACCTTGATGTATTTTCTTTAATTTTAAACGGGAACTTACCTGTTAGAGAAATATAAAGCTTACTTTAAACAATATTTATAAAAAGACACTGAAGTGTAAAATCATTACCGATATTTTTTGAAGTAGGAATGAATCCAAAAATGCAAAGTTGTGAATTGAATTTAAATGAAACATCTACGCATTCTGGTTGCATTAAGATTCCTCTAAATTTTTTAATAAAGAATTTAACTCATAAATAACAATCTTTTAGTTTTTATTTTTAATCTTAATTGTTTTAATTAGTTAATTACTGATTGTAATAAGATAGCTCGCGGTGATTATCTTGGTATTTGTCTGCTTGTAACATCATTCTCTCATTTCTCGCCATGACATCGATACAAATTGATTATAGATAGAGTTGTTGTGCCACGGGGGAGTGCGAGGGGAACCAGTGCAACTAAAGCCACTTGCACACTGGATACATTTCTGCATTTGTGCTATCTTTCAGTAGCGATCTTTAAATAGAAGCTGAGCTTTGGACTATTAACCATACATGTTATAAATGCCGAGTTCTACAATTTTATTTTGTAAAAATGCTATATGATATGTAAATATTCTTGTATAGCAATGTAGAATTTCACTCTATACGTATACATACTGTAACTATTTTCTAACGAATCTGCTACGATATAATATCCTGATTTGATTTAGGTTTCTGCTCCAAATAAGTGATAGTTTTCTTATTAAAATAATGGTAATGGGTGTACATGCGGCCTTAGCGTACCGCAATCGACACGTCGAGCACCGGCCGCGAATTCCTCAGCTTTTTCAGCAGATTCCCGCGCGCCGTCCCGCTCCTCTAATTACATTTAATTTCTGCTTCGTGCCTCTTTAAATACAAGCCAACGTGGCACAAATTGCGAGAGGATACGACCGAGGGCCGAGTTAATGTTCCCTTCAGCGGATGATCGAGCTCGTTCGCTGATTGCAAATGGCGCATTGTTGTTCGGATTTAGATGTTTTTCTTGTTTTACTGCGTTTGTTAAATATTTAAATGGTTTGTCGTTATGAGCTGAACTGCATATTAATGTTCTCATTGGTCCTCGTTCTGATTTTAACGCTACACATGATTTATTAATCGAAAACAAAACAACAAATGAAATGGCTTGGTCAAATAAATGTGGTAATAAATAAAATTAAATAAAACATAACTATCATTCTATCGATTATAATAGCAGTTGTTAGTTCGAATGCCAGTAATTTTAATATAGTGTAGAGAAATTCTAGAGTACGGTTGGAAGCGAGTCTAAGTCATTACTATTAAAATACCAGTACAGAAGAGCTTGCTTTTAAGCATAATAAAGATGCAATCAGTGGCCGAGAGTGAACCCGTCACAATATGCAATACGCCGTGCGCTATTTGTCATTTACTCCGCACCAGTTTTTGCAGGCGCATTATCTCACGTTAATTGCAGTCAGTATTCACGCTCCGTGTATGAACGCACTTGTTTAATACTGTCTGAAATAGGAATGCGGCTATAATTTGTAATGAGGTGCGATCGTGAGATACTGCAATATGCCCGTGATGGACTGCGTCTGGTTCCAGACCTTCCTATTCTGTTTCTAGAACACATCTGTTACTAAACTGTTTAATTAGGCTATATCAAATATTAATTACCGGTGACAAAATTTGAACATGTTGCCCACGCATTTTTGAATACACATAACACTAAGAAGAAAAAAATTGATGCATTTTTTTTAATTGTAGATATATCTTATTAATTTCACTTGAAGCATTGACTAGTTTATAAATGTTTTGTGTAAGAAATGTTAAGAACTTTGTAATACGTCAATTTTATGAACGGGATGATGTAAAAAATGACGTCACGCAGAGTAGAATCCGTTGATATCGTTGACACGGCGTTTCATCTCACAACAAGCATTGTGCTTAACGCAGCCACGACCACCCGATAAGAATAGTGAGTGGAATTCCTCAAGCGCGCTTCGATTATAGTTCTAGGTGAAAATAAAAGATTGTTTATAAAGCTCGAGAAGACGACATGACAATAGACGATACTGATGGACCGGCGTTCATTGCCGAGCGAGCGAACCGCAAACCAATGCGTACCAAAATCGAATTTACCGACCAACATTTAGAGTTCATTAATTGGAAAACACCAGGAAAACATGTGACTTTAGGATGGTATTTATGAAAAGTGGGGGCGTGATGTGTGAAAGAGAGCGTACTCGAGGTGTGAAAGGGAGGGCGATACGGCGAGGGTCACAGGCGTGATGTCAGGTCAGCCACTTTTGCACCTCGCCATAACAACGCGTCTCAAATTATTATGGACGTTTGATAAGTGTTGTGCGATTGCTGCGTCTTGGTACTTTACAATGTTAATTAAGTGTTTAACTTTAGTAACTTTAAGTATTGGTGTATCCTAAAAGATATTTTTTCATATCAATAGAGTAACAGCTGGTGTACTTTGTGTTCAAGGAGTTATCATTCTCGATTAATTACAGATGCTCGTTACATCAACCAGGATACTGATCTATCGTGTCTCAGATCCAGTTCAATAGCTGATCTTATAAAAATATTTAAAACAGCGCCATCGGCTTTCATCTTATCCGTGTTTGTTGATCTGAGGCACATTGATTAGATATCTAGTATTAAAATTTTATCGTGATGTTTTTATACAGGAAACATTCACCGAAATAGCTACAATAAAATAACATCGCTTTAATAACGATTTATAGCAATAAAAGCAGTTATGACGTTAACCAATAAACGTCCCGAATCTCTTTGCGTTTTAAAATAGCTCCAGATTAAGGATAAAAGACTTGAGCAGTTGAAGTCTCCCGCGCCGCTCGCTTAATGCGTCTTAATGTGTATTTTATGATTGTTACATAAGACGCGAACAGTTTTACATCTGTCTAAGCGATCGCTATCTCGAGATATTAAATCCGCTGATGTACAGAAACATCGAATTATGAATAAGAGATAAATCAACGGGGGCAGTCGTAAAACGGTTTATATTTTGTTCTGGCGGTCGGCGTATCTACTCTTTTAAATTGCCCCAGATCTGGCCCATTGCAAACATGATAATATGGCTATTTTGTTGCGTAGGTAATCTGCATTACTCGTAAAGCGGAGTTTGTAGATCGCTAAGTAAACTTTGTTAGTAACATGGCTTACCAATTCTGTGCTGCGGACTGGACAGAGAAACTGTGGAGTCGCTTAACAAAAGGGTTTTCCTTTCCATTGACCAATATAACTTGGTCCTCTACCCTTCAAATGATTTAAAGTTTTCAATAAAATTTACAATGTAATTTACAAAAAAGCATTAAAGATTGTAATCTTAAAAAGCGATTGGTATTATTGGTATGGATTATGCTTTCGATCATTTTAAGCTAATGTAAAATTTTCGTGGCGTTTCAATGTTGGCGATCGTATATCGCAAACACATTACCGCTTAATGAAACATTATGAAAGATACGTATTAATGCTAGGGGTGCAGCCATGTCGATATGATGAATGTTCCGCGAATGACTCGCGACTCCCGACTTTGACTCCCGATTACGTTTTACATTAAAGATCGTGGCTTGATGTCGTTTATCTTATTTAATCTAATACAGTGAAGTATTTAGTGAGTATAATAAACCTTTACGATATTCTTTTTACCCTTATCGGGTGGATATAGATGCATATCTATCGTTTCGTAAGTTAAAAGACAAAATTAAGTGAGCAAATTGAAATTCGAATCAAGACCATTTGTACATAATCAGCGTTGTCGACTCACTTGTTCTATAACCTATTATGTTTTGAAGATTCAAAAATCTTCGTAAAAGTTAACGACGCTCAACAAAATTAAAGAATGTATGCGCGCGCAGCATCTCCGTGAAGTGAAACACAATAAATTTTAATAAAGAGTAGGCAGGCACCGTATTTGAAATTCATCATATTGATTAAACGTCCGACATTACCATACCGCGGCGAAATAATAAATAACCTCGACTTAGTCCCTTAAAACATACAGACAATCGGACGAACGAAAAAACGTGCTCGAAACCTGAACGGATACAATGACAACTGCACGCTGAATCAATCACAAAAAACGGAATCCGAACAAAAACAACAATTAAAACACAGCCTCGGCCGCCCAAAGAAATATTTAGAATACGCCGAAGCGAGCATCTTGCTTTATTTTTCATCGTCCACTATTAAAAACGGACCTACACGTGTCTTGAGATGTCGTCTTTATTGGTTTAGTCCAATTAATGGCGTCTAATGTTATTTATTCTCGGAACGGACAGCTTGTTATAAATTAGTACTAAACCATTGCTTTAGGGAATTACAAAAATGTTTAACTTCGATCCCAAACGCATAGACAATTCATATTTAAACAAGAACTTTAAACAATGTGTACAAGTGCTGATAAATAGATGATAAAGAGAAGACAGTAAAAATCATTTTTGGATAGTAACGACTGTAGGAATTTTGAATAATGTTCGATACAAGATTATGTAAGACGTAGGAGCATACGGAGGACTCATTATGGTCTTTCATTAATCAGACGTTTGATCTCCGTCTGTGTTATCAGTGGTCGTATTTGCAAATGGCCGATCGATGCAGCCTGAGTGATTGAGACCGAGCGCTCAGCCGTATTGACAGCGCGCCGCATTCTATGTAAAATATGAAAGACTCGCTTCGCTCCTGCGAGATGCTGTAAGAAACAAATGGAGGAGGTAAATCAAATATTAAAAAAAACACAGACACATTGAAAACCAACTTCTTTTTGAAGTCTCTAAGAATAATACGTACATACATCAAAAAAAGTGGCAGAAGACTAGTCGTTAAATTATATAAAATTTAAGTAAAAATGGCGTCAGATTTAGTCAAATAAAAGTAAATGTTAACGATATAAATGTAAAGGTAAAAAAAATCAACTGTAATTTATCTATACTTATATTATAAAAGAAAATTTTGTTTTATTGTTTTTTTTATGTATTGAAATAGCTCAAAACTACGGGGCCGATATCGAAAATTCTTTCACCATTAAAAGCTACGTTGTTACTGAGTAACATAGGCTACATTATTTATTACTATCTTTATTTTAATTCAATAATTGTAAACTTATGCCACATCATTTAATAATATTCGTACATTCTATACACCGGTCATTCCGTAGAGATATAAACAGCCCCCTGACCATGGCCCGAGCCTGTACCCATAGTATATGCTGATTGAATTATGGTTCTACTACATCTGATTAATGCGACATCTTCTGACGTACTATTGTCTGCTCGAATTTGCAACCACCAATAAGATCGGGAAAAACAGGTAAAAAATGCTAGTACGTAATGAACTTTTTCTAGGATATTTTGTATAATTTGTTAATTTAATGTGAGTTTTTTACATCCGAAATATGTCGAAAAATGTAAATAGAAGTGTTGTTTTTTTTTTTAATAATAAGTACAGTGTACAAAAATCTTAAAACTTCTCGATCAAGAGTAATGTAAGAACGAAATTAAACATAATACAAGTAAGCTCACAAAAGATCAAGAGATCAATAAACCGTATCTCGAAGGGAATCAAGAATTCGGCAGACCTTTTCCTTAAACAAACAAAAATAAATGAATTTTCAAAGACCAAAAGTATAAAACGATAAGAAGATTATATGGAACGGAGATGACATTCGAAATTAAGGCTGTTTTCGTTTGTAATTTCTCCCCTTACACCCTCAGGGTGCGGTCGCGTTAAAAATGTATGTTTTCTGAAGTTGCCGCCCGTTAGGGGGCTCGCCTTCAAATCATTTAGGGATATACTGCCTATTTTTTTTGTAAGACCCATAAAAATAAATCATAACATCAAGAATTACAATAGGTCTATGCTTATGTTTGACTCGTAGGTTAGAGGACGTGTTTACTTAATCAATGCAAGAGTTTACTTTAAGGTAACTTATGTTTTCATAGTAAACTTAGGATTATAAACATCAATCTTTCATCAATTTTTATTTCATCGTATCGTATAAATAAGAACATTAATTTGTGGTTTATTTCCTGTTTAATTTTGGTATTATTTTTTGTATCGAAATTAAAAACCAGATAATTAAAAATTTAACTAAATATTTATAAGACTTCGAATTTCTGCAAAATAAAATAATTAATGTAGAAAGCCCTCATTACTTTTTACTTAAATGACTTTCAAAAGTTATTTAAACCACTTTAGTAAGAATGCATTAAGTTTTTACCAATAAAGAGTACAAGATGGCGTTGAAAGGAGGTGAACCAGTATGTAATTAAGTTCTTAAATAGTAAGCATATTTCGTTTAGTTTGAAGCAATTAACACGCGGCGGAGAATCGCTGAGAATATTCTTGCGACGCGTTTTTACTGCGCACCGCGTTCCAAACCTTCTAAATGGTATTGGAAACAAAACTGTCCCTCTGATAAACTGCAAACCGAAAGGAAAACCAAATGAAGTATACCTATAGAATGTTGCAAACTAAAATTGTTTTAATTTGATACTTTAAATTAGCCTCAATGAATATTAATATGTGTAAAGTTTGAAATATCTGAAAAAATCATTCCCTATATATATTTTGTGTTGTTATAAATTATTTCACAATTAAAATTAAAACAAAAGTACTTTGTAAAAGTGAATTAGGCAAACAAGCAGCAGACACACCGAGATGTTCCTCGACGCCCAAACACGTTCTCAATATCAAAAAACCATAGACGCGTTTTTGGCTTTTGAGAAGGTACTTTTACTTTTTATAATATACATGTGGAGAATTCACTCCTGAATAACTATTTATCGGGATTTTCCTCTATTTTCTTTTAAAATATGGTCGTTGTATGTCACCCACGAAGTAATTAAAGGGATTTACACAAAAAGTCGCGACCGACTCGCGCGGCCCTCGATTGACAATCGCATTTTTTCCGCATCAAAAACGCGCGGCGCGAAAGTCGCGAGTCCCAATAAATTAAGCGGAGCGGTCAACTCTCAATACCTGCTAACCTTAAATAAAAACATTAAAGTCTGTCTCAAATAATCGATGGGAGAAAGCAATTTTGGACCTATTTGGTGTTGACAAGGACCAGGGGGAAGCGCGCGGCCCAGTCTCCACAATCGATGCCTTTTTTCGTACCTGCATTTAACGTTTTGAGGTGTGGCATCGTTCTCTGATTAAACAAAGTTAATCATGGCCCTTAAGTTATAGTCTTACAGATAGTCATCGGAGAAATTTAAGTTTGTGAATTTAAAATATGTTGGCATTTGGTGGGCATAATTCAATTGGAGCCTAACATTAGGTATTCTGTTCCATCGCAGTTCATAGTAACGTAATTTTAACTGTACATGTTATTAAGATAGATTCTTAATCGAAAATGCATTGTATTTAAGTTCTTGTTAAAGTAAAAGTGTAATCAATTTCTATTCATAAGTGAGAGTCTTAGAACACTTCTTGAAACTAACTTTCAATAGAGAAAGGATCAAAAAACCACAATGAATCTTCGGATTTTCGAATACTTTGTTTTGTTTAGTTTAAGAGATAGTTGTATAAACAATAGAGTAGAAGTTAATAAGGTGTCCAAGATTTAAAATCACATCCGTTGTTCGATTGTTGTTATTTTGAATTGTTTATTGTTTGTTATTTTTGGCGTGAAGCTTTTTATAGCAATGTTTTTGCTGCTTCTCGCTAGATGATCAATGCAATATGACGTAAGATAACTTAGGAAAAACTGAAAATTATACAAAAATCTGTCGGCGCCGTACCGGTACATTATTATCTTCTCGTTTCCATTTAAAGCTTGAATCTTATATCGATTACTCTCTTTGTTTGGTATTCAAATTTTAAACCATCATCCGATTGAATTCATGCAAAAGAAATCTCAAATATACCGAATGATGCGGTTTGAAGCGATAAATAAATTCGCTATGTGATCGCGGCTATTGTATCGAATTATGTAACAGTTTAATCGATGTTTCAAACGCTGAAATGATATTTACACGCACGTACGATTTAAATCCGATAGTAAAACGTACGTGACGGTATTTGAATGACTAACGGTAAGCTGAAAGCGAGGAATTAGTATTCGGAAATGCAATTTTCGTTGAGCTTGTGAGACGGGGCGCGCGGGACGCGGAGGGCGGTCCGAAAGGGGTGGCTGAGTACATATTCGTCTTGTTATGTATGCGTCCGGATGCGCCAGCTTCGCAAACACAATAAGAGCCTTCTTGCCTTCTTTCTTACCCCCTCACTCCACCCCGACTCGCCCCGCGCTCTTATGGAAAACTTATTAGAACACGGCCCGCCGGGGGAATCCTTTTTCCTTTGGTAAATATTTGAAGGAGAAATTAAAATTTGACAGCGGACGTTGGGAGATACGAAGGACGCAGTCTATTCTGTATGCTCGTATGTGATACTTGAGGCGTAAAATGAAATTTAGATTGAGTTTAGACTGGCTTTGCTGCTGCTTTGTGGACTTAGGGAATAAATTGACGCATTAGCTCTCTGACTACAAATTGAAAATGTAAAACGACACATGAATATTCTTTTCTATTTAAATTAGAATTCATGTTATATTTACATATATATCTAACATACATATAACTCCTTTTTTTATAAATAGACGAGAGGTATAAACACCAATAACACATTTAGCTACACCTTTCGTTTCTTTGCAACGTTTTATCAACTCCACAAATAAACAAGTGTACGACTTTGGAGTGTAACGAACAATAATTCACACGTAAAACCAATGTAGTGAAAAATGAGAAAGCTACGAGACGTGCCTCGCATCCAGAGGATCACCCTTTTGTAACAAATGAGAGTCTGCCTCCACGCACCTTACATAACGTTGCCATGATCATTTGTAACATATAAAACTTTTAAGGAAATAGTTACTTTAGTTTTAGACTTCCGATTTATCAAAAACAGCCACACAATATATCAATGTTATAATTTTTATATGCTTAATAGGAACAAAAATTTGCTATCAATTGTTCCCGAAAATGACGTTTTACTAGCTACAATTTCATTGTTATTTACCGTTAAATATCTGAAACTCTAAAGCTCTGTAGAAGAGTAAGTAAAATTGTAATATCGTAATATAAGAGGCAATTGCGTTCTCGATTCTGAAATTAGGTTAAAAGCACTTTGTGCTTCTGAAAGGTAATTACGTGAGCTTTTATATAAAAGCATTAAGGGGTAATGTCTTGGCAGTAATTAAAGGGTGGGCGGGCGGCTACGGAGGCTGCGCTGGGCGGGGCTCGCGCATGCGTTGTGCTATTTAATTACTCGAACAACGAACTCATCGGCGCCTCAAGCTTGATTAGGGCGAGGGAAGTATCGTGATAGGCAAGAACTTCCGGGTAGGTCGGGCCTGCTTTGTAGGTATTCCACATACCTACACGGATAATAGGTATTGGAAGAGTTCGGACAAACTTTTATACCAATCGTGTATATAGAAAAGATTAAGTTAATTAGTAATTATTATTAAATTAACACAATGTTATGAGTTTCTATGAAAAGAAAGCATACATTTTATAGGTATTAACAACTAAATCGACCATAATGAACTCCCAAAAACGTCCTTCATGCTGTAATACATTTGTGATTCTTATGACAGGGAGATATAAGGAAAAGGGGGTATGAATAAATACTTCCTTAATAAAAAACGTATATCAAATACGAAAGTTGGCAATAATACGAAGCGGAACGTACTTAGCGAACATTCAAATGAAATGGACTTGAAATCGCAGATAAGGAGGCTTTATGAGGGAAATAAGTAAGGCGGGAGCGCCTCACACAATCCCAGTGTGCGCCTCACTTGCTCCAGTACGCGCCTCACATGCCCCAGCTTGCGCCTCACAAGAGCTCACCGTGACTTACGTCCGTAGCTCGACTCCAATTTATTTCGCATTGGAACCGTTTTATTTATCCCCATAGAGAAACTTAAATTGCTTTTTTGATTACGTTTCATATTTTCATTGTGCTATTTATAAGTGACCTTGTCATCTTATCTTCTCCTTAATCTAAGGG
The DNA here is from genome assembly GCF_000836215.1 of Papilio polytes. Lineage (NCBI taxonomy): Eukaryota > Metazoa > Arthropoda > Insecta > Lepidoptera > Papilionidae > Papilio > Papilio polytes. Next base: position 1,702,165 of record NW_013525694.1, read on the forward strand.
TGCTTGAAAGATCACATTAATGTTATTAATTAAAATACATATTACGAAGACTTTTCATTCAGTAAAGACGTTTTAATAGTTTCAAATTAAAATTATAATATTGCGTAACATGTAAGGTGCACTATCCTTACGCATCCATAGTTAATTTAGCATAAATGAATATAATTCACACGCGTACCGCATAAAGACTAGAATGGCGTGAATAAATTTGGCAGATGGTGCCCAGAACGCGTGCCACCAATGTATTCAGCACACGGCATGTGCCCAAACTAAAAATAGTCCTTTTCGAGGCTCCGCTGTCGTGGCGCAGGAGAAAAGCCTAGCGGCATATCTAAATAGTAGATTTAAATAAAAAAAAGTGAGCACGCGACGCGGTGATGGTTCCCATGCAAATCGATCGCTCGCAACCACCTCACGTAGGTAGGAAGGGTGCATATATTTTTGATTTGTTCCCGCTATGACAATTTATTTTTCGGCTATTTCGCGTTTGACTGTACCTGACGTGTCAATGTAATTATGACTGATTGTTACCATTGTTACATATTAATAACTGTTCCTTTGTTATTGTATGGACGTTCATTCATATTGTAATAACTAGAATTAAATATGCGTCGTTTGTGTATTAGGTTGTACACGATAGTTATGCAATTGTCAAAACTCTTTATAACCAAACAGGAGGCTTAGTAGATATAACTGAGCTAACCATAGAGACTGTCATAGTACCGTACCGTAACCACACGTCCTCTTTCCCTCATTTATCTCCGCGCCACCCGATCCCAAATCATGCCCCAAAGATATTCCCAACTCGCTGCCAAATACATATTACTATAATTTTTCTTATACATCTTAGTATTCACAACGTAAAGTCCGACATGCCTAATGTCTCGTGTCTCTATAGGAATGCGAATAAGGAAAAACGTAAGAGGGAAATGAGAAAAACGTCAATGATCGAATGCGTACCTATGGGAATAAATTTAGCGGCCTCGCGTATCTTATAGTCGAATTGGCAATTCTATTCGAGGAAGAAATTTTGTAATATTGTTACGATGTTATATATTATTCATAAGAAATTAATGTTAGATAACTGGAAAGCTATTTGAAAAATATCTCTTTAGAAAATACGTTGTTTTACTCTACCTTTATAATATAGTAAACGCAATCTTGGGACTTTAGCCATTAGTCACAGAGTTCAAAACAATATTCCATATAGTTATTAGATATAAGTGGACTTTAGTTTTAAGGAGGTGCTTACATTAAATGCAAAAAGAATATATTAATAAGGTGAAAATAATGAGATGTTTATTATTATATTCTGATCTATTATTGCTGTATCCAGAGTTTTAATAATGCATGCATTTCATTGGATTAGGTGTGACGTGAGTGCATTTATTTTTACATGAACACTTATACAACCTCTTTAACAAACGTGACGCATGTATTATGACGTCACAAAATTACTGTATAAAACAAAACAAAATCGAATTATAAACTATAAAGCTTTAGATGTATTTAAGAGTGGACTTTTGCTTCTCCTTAAATATCAAATCGTACTATTTATTTTTCGTAAGGCTATTAATTTAATGCTCCTACAAAAATTATTTATGGTCTCGGATAAGCAATATCGATATGTATATCGATTACTTGTATTTGCTTACGGTCGTTAAGACGTTGGTTTTATCTAAAAAGATCAACAAAAACATTGCGTTCCCCAGCCGCAGTCGTAAAGGACCCGAGCACTGCCGGCCATGGCGACGCAACAAAAATACTTTATTTATATGCTAATGTAATTTGTGGTGGTAGGTGGTGATGGTGTCGCTGGGGTGATGAGTGGTGGTGCAGATTTTAAATGATGCGACCGTTATTCTTCAACCAATTTATTCACACCAAAAACACTTAATCCACAACACAATATATATAATAAAAAGAAGTAGAAGGAGAGTGCAACACGTTATAAGTAGAAGAAGAGAAGAAACACAATAATAATAAGCTGGGATAACAAGAGCGATAATTAACAGTGGTCAGCGCGGGCACAGTTTGAAAGCGACTATTAATTAACCGCGCGCGCCGCTCGGTCAATGACCCCGGTCAGCTGTGCAGTCGCGAATTTAAATGCACCAATGACAGGTCACAAAAATAGATGCGTTGCACTATATTTCGACCACTCGTCGTGCACCGTGTTTATATGTGTGAGTGATTGTATGTGTTATGTAAGTGTGTATGTGTGCTGTGTATGAATGTCAAGTGTAACTGTGGAGTGTTTTCGTAAAATGTATCAGGTTCCCTACAAATTTATATGACGCTTAATATCTCGTGGCTGGTAACGCACGATTCCGCTCCATTCTTTTAAACGTGCATATATGTCTAAGGAAATTGTTTCTTATGTCATTGAAATTACAGTCTCATTTTCCAAATGCGACGTATGTGTCGATGGTATTATGAATGCGCGGTAGGAGGCAGCTTCCAGCCCAGCTTCCTGGGGGCGGTGAGGGGGCAGGGGGAGGGGATGACGGCTCGGGGGGAATCAATAAAAATACGCGAGAAAATCTTTGATTATACAACGGGAATTCGGTAGATTCGGCTCTTTCAATAACGCCTTCACTTAATACATAAATAATTCGTTGAGACGTTTCCATGTTAGAGTTCAATATTCTCGCTTAAAATTAACGTAATAAAAACTGATGAAATATGTTTAATATATAGAATAATGTAAAGATAAAGAAATCACAATAGCCATGCAAATTATACTGTCTGATTTCTAAGTTTGTAGATCGCTTTGATTTATTTATTTGCAGACCGGACAATGAATTTAAATTATCATTATTAATAGTGGTTATATACATTATAATAACGTATAATTTCCATTAATAGCAAATGTCAATATCGATTTAATTATAGCATAATTCTAAAACATATCATACCACTTAATTCAATAAAATTCAAATAGATACAACAAACCTAACGTAAAAATCGTAGGGAAAAAACTATAAAAAAACTTTTCTTTTATTTGTATTTTGCACCTACGGTGCAACGTTAGATTTCACTTTCAAAACATTTGTTACAAGTAAACAATACAATTATTAAAATGATGTTGAAAATATTCTTAAGAGGAAGAATAGGTAATGCGTCAAGCATAATGCATTGCAGATATTAGACATTCAAACAAAAGGAGGCATAGCGGAGTGATGGACATTCAATCTGTGCATTGTACGAGCGGGTATTTGCATAAAAATTCACGGGATCAGAGTCCCGGACGCGTCCGCTTCTCATGCAGATCCCGGGATTGAAGATAAATACGCCGATATGAGGCACATCGCTAATGTATCGCGGGACTGAATAATAAGCCCCATTGAAAACAAAGTAACCTCTAACGCATATGTTAATAACGAATATGTCCATCAGGGAACGCACAATGTAATCATTTTGTGAAACAGATAAGCATATATTTTATTAAATTAATTGATTTAAATAAATGGTTCTTTAATACAAATTAAGAAAAGAGAAATTCTACAAATGATGAAAAGAATTTTAGTATTCAAATGACTAAATCCATTTAGTTACGCCAAATATTCTCATGTTGGTATCACAAGTTTATAGTTATGGTTAACAAGTCTATAGAGTTCATATAAGGAAATTAAAAAGTAATTGATTCGTGACGTCACATTTAAAATTAGCAAAGAAAATATATCGGTCGATTTCAAATCGAATGTTTGTCGAGCATTAGTTGAATCAATATTTGACGTATGTTATAAATTGACTCACCTAAACCTGTCAAAGAAAAAAACATAAAAAAGACACTCACAAGTGTTAACTTGCCTGTAAAAAAAGAAAAAAGCGTTGTTTATACTGTCGTGCCAGTATTTTAAAATTTTATCATCGAATTAGCTTGAAAATTATGTTATTGCTATTTGCCCAATGTCCGTCTCGTATTATTTATTGTTATCGCATCGATATGATGCTTAAGCTGCAAACATATTTGAATAAAAATATCGGATTTTCGCAACAATGGTTTTTCGAAGCGATCCTCATTTCTCCACTATAAAAAAGCTTTTAATATTTGCATCACGGCGAATTTAAGGACCTATAAATTTTTGTCATTAGGATAATAATAAGAGTTGGAGTGTTGTCGCGGGAACAGGATGTTACAACGTCTTTTGTTCGAGTGTTCGTAACTCGCATACCAATGATCTTGTACCTTATTATACACACCACCTACATTTTTTATCCCCAATAGCTGTTTTATCGAGATTCTCGATGTGACATCGATTTTATAATGTTAGATCGATATCTATGCAGATTATCTCAACAAATCTATGCAGATTAAGTTAAAAGTTCGATAAACTTAATTCAAATCATTAGACTCAGAATGGTTATAAATTAAATCACTTTAAATCAACGATTAATTCGTGATGTTTGTGGTCTGAGGTTGTAATGAATGTTACTTTTATCAGGGTTGACGATAGAGTATTTTTACTTTTAAGACATAAAGTTTGAGATTATGTTGACATAAAACAAAAAGACAGTGTTGTAATTTTGTGAAGAGTAGCCGCATTTCAATATCGATAATATAACAAAATACTATGGTAGATATGGTTCTCGATGTTATATCAAGGAGAAGGGTGTTTGACATTTTTTTGTTGATGCGTATAATGTAGGTTGCAATTGAGGTGCAGCAGCGTTACCGCCGGGAAGCGAGCTTCAATACATCATAAAGTATTATCGTAAGAGCACAAGCAAAAAGCTGTCGAGTTGACTGAAACTGCGCAGCGTAAGGCGCCGTGGAGAATCGTAACGACGGAGGGAAAGTCTCACAGCACTGATTTACAACCGCGTTTGATCACCCATTTGATCACTTTATGATAGCGAAAAGCGTCAGGGAAGCGCATAAGGTACGCCGATGCAAATCGCTCGGATTAAGCGGACCTAACGGGCGGTCGAGCGGTGTATGCCGAGCGCTGCCCCTACATCTTCATAACGGAATAGAAATTTAACAACCGTGAGCACTCTCGACAAAAAGACGAAACGACCCAACTAGAGGTAAACGACTTTTTAATCCCGATGCAACAACGTGCACAAATCACATCGACATGTAATGAATTGACCGGCGCGGTGTAAAGGACCCATTGACAATCTCATGTGAGTCATTTAGGCGTAAAAATAGCATTATAAATTTCATCAGTAGTTGGACTTGCGTGACGCGTTCATAATAGGAATAAGTCTATTTAAATAAAATGTTTGAATTAGCATGCAACTGAGCGCCCCTATCTTTCCATTGTTTTCGCTAAATGACATCAAAGTTGTTGCGGCGTCGTGTATTAAGCATGTGAAATAAAATTGTTGGACGTTCTTAGAAAAGCGTATGTAACCTCAACAGGTGCACTTCATCATCGAATAATCAGCTCGCGGAGCTTCTAGCTAACATTTCACAATGAAAAAAGTTCCGAACGCGTCGCTATATTACAATACGCACCAGGGGTGTGCAATTTATTGAGACTGCCTCTATGCAAGTTAGTGACATTATCAATGTTTTATGGATTTTATGATTTCCTAAGCGTGACACAAGAGTATTTACATAAGCCGCAAATAATATGTACTACTAAATAGATAGAAAATTACAAATAGTTTGCACACTTTCAAAGAATCTGATAGCAATGCGTACATGTACTATTTTAATAAGACCAAAGGAGAGTAACAATAACTTATACACTAAAAATATTAGGCAATACCACATTTTAAATAGTAACTTGTGCTTTGAGCGGCAACCCTAGACCCAAATCTAGGCACTATCACGGTCTAGGAAGAAACAATTGCAGCCTGTTAACGAAGAAATTCTCCAAGAATAACGGCAATCTATCAAATACTTCATTCGCAACTCGTTCAGATTTTCGTTGAGTTTAGATTTTGTCTGTTTCTAGGAATACTATTGTATACGTTAAGTAATCGCTTGTATGCAATCAGATAGTGCATAATAATATTAAGTGGTGACCGTAACGTGATGTAAATTTAAAATAATCTAGATGACTTTAATTCTGGATTCCATAAAGAGAATGTTGCACACATCAATCAAGTCGCAACGCCGTATTAAGGTAGACAAATTTATGACTGCGGTAGGTACAAATGCTAATATAAAGATTCATAACATACTGTTATTATTATCTATAAATTGTTTATACATACTTATACTAATTAATGGCATCATGGAACAGACGGTACATGAAACAAAAGAATTACAATGTAGCAAAGATTATGTTGAAGCACAAAATATAATATATCTTATCAAAAATATTTTGAAGTAACAAGTTTCTTTAGAAACTAAAAGCCAGGGATGATACCTTCAGACGCTTATAATTTATCTTTTAGTTGACTAAATACTTCTAGTTGATTAAATCCATCAAATGAAATGCATTATCTTGCGTGAGTATTGTGTATTTCTTTATTATTGACAGGTCTTATAATTTCTGAAATATATCGCAATTTTTGTATTATTTTCCATATACTGGAAGTTAATTGTGGAGTTGAGTTTCAGATTGAAAAAGTTTTTCAATCTGTGTCTACACGTGGATGATTATGAAAGTTTGATCAGCTTGTTTACGCGATATGCCTGGCTCTGCTCGTTGCCTTCCCGCAAATAAGTAAATCACAAGGCCTTATGATAATTCATGAATATTTTATTGAAGGTTTCGCGATACCGACGCTGATTATTATTTATTATTTACAAGAAAACTCGGGCGTCACGTCGCTGAACAAAAAGACTCAAGAAAAAAACTCGGGAAAAGAGTAAAAAGTCAGGGTGATATTAAAATAAACGAGACATGAGCGGCGGCGGCCGGTGTTTGGGTTACGGGCACGTTCGCCGGTAATGACAAATTCGCGACCATTGTTATTGTTGACTGAGGATTTTTTCAACCTCCAAGGTTTCCATTTTGAGTAACAACACGAACGTGCCAATAGCACATTTCATAGGAATTAATTACAAATAAAAAAATATAGAGTCTATAGTGCGGGATTGACGAGGCCGTGCTGCGGCAGCAACGTCAGGCGACGAGCCAATTCTCAATTAGATTTACATCTCGGGTCAAAAGAGAAATCTGCAATCACGTGGCAGTCGCCCTCGAGCCGTGGATGCGTGTAATTGCGATAGAAACCAGCAATTAAACTTCGCCAATGCAACGCTTATTAACCGAGAGGCGAACGAAACACAGCATAATTAGAGACCTCCATTGCTGTCCTAAATGTACTGCGTTGACTAACCAACTTAAGCGGTGAGACGGCTTTATACAAATTGAATAAACCTTAGCTATTTCATTATTTAGATATTTAATCTATACGCGGATGGCAACTCTAAAATTTATCACAAATTAATTAAGATATTTATGAAATATAAATTAGCTGCAACAATTTAAAACTACCGTTGATTTCAGCTTACGTACATTTTGTAATACTGGAATATGGCAATTCATTCAATCTTATAATTAACATATATAATTATTGTAATGGGACTATGGAATGGGCGCTAAATTAAACAATTAAAAGAGATATCAATTACGACTGCTTTATGTAATTTACTTACGTTAATTGGATATCTCATTAAGCGTAACAATTATAAAACTATGATATCATGATGGACAGTCGATTGTTAACCGTTAAGCGTTGTGTAAGGTTTTAATGACAACAAATTATTCAATTATTTTAATTACACTTGATATAAGAAACGTAATTGCAAGTAGGATTGGCACGTCTTGTATTATCATCTATATTTCTTGGACAATGTTTATTGGACACAAGAAATATGTATCGAAACGAAGGATAACTATGAAGAATGTCATTAGAGCAACACGATTAACCTAATTCTAAAATAATGCTACTAGACTAAGCAAATTAATTAAATCGAGTTTCTGTTTACAGATATCAGAAAAGTCATGAAATAAATCCAAAGAACAAACAAAGCAGTGTCATCAAAAAACAAAAGAAGAACGCGGTCTTCCATAGTTCGAAATTTAAAAATAAAAAATCAATTTAGTTTTTTCTTTTGATAACGGCCAGTACTTTGTAACTATCTCCATGTAATCGAATCGTGAGAAGTCAGTTGGTGGAAGTGAGGAACACTAGATAATTAACTAGGAGATTCACCTTATAGGTGCCTATCGAGCTCGCGAGAACTCTACACTAAATGCATTTCCACGAACCTGATCGAAGGTAACTTTTAAAAAGCTGAGAAAAAAAACCATCGCTTTCGCTAAAAACGTCTCAATCAGCACTGTCAGTATTTTTTATTATTCTTGAAAAATAAATTAAAAGTGCTATCATTAAAAATAGAGATGTTAGAAATTTTTGTATTAGTCAGATGTACACTTGTTATTGAATTTGGCAGCAAATTACACAGATTTACGATACTTAATACATATATCTTCTAAAGTACATCATAAAGTTGTTAATAAATCAAATATACAAGTAGTGTACTCAATAATAATAAGTACAAAAGACAATCCAGTTTAATTAAAATTAAAAGTTAAGCCGGCATTCAGGATGACTACGCTTGAAGAGGTCATGAATAAAGAAACCCGATGCGAAGGGGCATTTTGATTTGATACACTTATTGTATGTCCCGTTGCTATTGCCAAATAAAAGAATTAAATAAAGGAACTGGTTCTTAGGACAAAGGGCCCTCATAATGAGGCCAGCGTATTGTGCGAAGAGCCCTTGAAATCGAGTTCGATATTGCGTCCACAGTATGCTTTTTAATGGTATCGTTTTTTGCAAGAGTCTGTTAGAATTTACTGCTCGTTTCACACCTTTACGTACTTGATTTAAATTGCTTACTCAGTCACCATGTTCTTGATACTTTGTAAAGAAAAAAAATAGTTTTAAAGAACACTTAATTTAGTTTTTATAATTTTCTTTACGTTAACTTTATTGAAAACTTGTCGCCTGTTAGTAAATAGGTAGAAATATGAACAAAGTTGTTAAAAGAAATTCATAATTCCAGACATGTCTGTATTCTTGTTGACTATTACTTTCGCATAGCTTGGATATGCTGTTCTTTGCAAGTAAAATTGTTACATCATTTGTATTAAGTGAAGGTACTATTACAGAATTTCTAATATCACAAATGAACATTTTTACGAAAAAAAAAAACATTGGTACATAGTCTAGCTGTCTAGTAATATCTATTTGTCTACATCCCCTGTCAGCAAGAACAAGGCTAGACGTTGACTTCCTTATTGTATTAACAGCGCTCGTTCTGGAATCGTTCAATCAGATAACAATCTGGCTCCCGGCCCAATCTCGACTATTTAGCGCGACGCAATGGGCTCAATTAGGATATGGCGGATATGCGGGCCCCTTCCTACATCTAACTGCTGCCAGATAATATTAAACCTTATTACCCTCGGAATATGGGTTATTGCAGATTTTCCCGTTTTGCAGGAAATCATTGTAGTGATTTTGAAGAATTAAGATTAAATGAAGTAATGGTTGAATGACAGTGAGAATTTATGGTGTTCTGTGATAATTGTTTCAATTTGAGAATCACTTTTATGGATAATATTCTCTGATCACTAACGTAAATCTATCCTGATTTCAATTTTGTTACTGAAGAAACAAATGCAGTATGTACTACAGAGGAATATTGTCGAACGTTAACGTATCCCTGTGATAAATTTAAACAAAATAAAACAAATATGCCAATTACAGTTTTAATCTTTTAACTTTTATTGTGAAGGTACGTATTATAAGAGACATTTAGAGCCCGCATGCTTTAATAACAATTGTTAGCGTACTCTTGTATAAGCACTTGTCCCAAATGAAACCATTTTGTTTCTTACCTAATTAGGAACTAAATCATTACAATCAAAAACTTTTCTCACGATGAGCTTGGATATGATCATTATTATAACATCAAGTACACGTTTATTTCTTCGAACTCGAAATTTGTTCAAATACATCGAAATCTACTTCAAATTGTCTGTTCATAAATTGTAACTAAAGACAACTAGAGTTTATAAAAAATGAGAGCACAACATGACTAATCAAGTTCGTAACAAAATATTATCTATTGTTCTTTTGCCAAAAATAAATGTCTCGAAATAACAAATGAAAATTTGTTACAACCTTGTATCATAATGTTGTATAACAAAGTTGTTTTAACAGAAGCGAGGTGAGGACTCAACATTACTTAACTTGTTGATTGAGCAATTCGTTGTATTTTCAATTGCATACGTTTTGGAAAAGTACCCAATGAGAGGCATTATATTAGGAGGAATTGACAATACGTCATGTTTGATCGGCCCGTGTTGGCGCGGATCACGCAACAAGTGTATGACCAATATTGACCGGAGCGGAGCTTATCCATAGGAATTAGAAATCGAAAGACGGCCAACGGGAACGGGGCAGGGGAAGGGGTAAACGTCTTACGCCAGGGAGCTTGGAATTTTCCACGATGAATAACTGACAATAACATTTTGCTCGCTACCGTCATAAATACATCTGACAGTCAAATCTTAAGGTAATTTGTATCGATTTTGTAGCTCATTTAATATGCCAGGAATATAAAGTACAGACGGAATCGATTATATTGCAGCTGCAAATCAAGACAATCTGACTATCAAAGTGTGACGGCCGCGTCGGTGCAAACGCGTACCGAAGCTTGTCGACGTATAGGTAAGGTGTTATATATGAAATATGAGGGCGACTCTGGCCTGCCTATGTTTATTATGTACGTAACTTTGCGTTATCTATAAAATTACCATCGCAACTACTTTAGCAACGTGTTTGCATACATCGCACTGGATTCATCTTTGATAATGTTGATCAATTCGGAAGCTCTGTCGGAAAAAAAATATGGTAACTCGCCTCGAGCTTCTCGAACGTGTGTCTATGAGTTTTAATTTCACTTTTTCAAGGCCTCTGTACAACGAGATAAATGATTTACAATTCCTGAATACGTCGTACTTCGATTTCATTTCAATTTGTAAGTAGTTTTTTTTCTTCATTTATTATGGAGGGTTTGTTTTGTTTATATAATTTGGAATTTGATTACTTTTTATATCTATTACAATATTTTAAATGACTGATACATTCTTGAAGCCAATGTAGATGCTGTATGTAGATTTCTGGTTATATCTAGTGGCACCCAACTGGATATTTATATTTATAAGTTCTTCTACACCCATAGACAAATAAGTGAGACTCGACTATATCCCTGTGTGCTTAAAGGTAATTCGGATGTCGCAATATTTCTAATACCTCTGAAACACCTTGGTTGATGACATGCCCCTTTATACTATACTAGCTTTCGCCTGGGACTGCGTCATCGTGGAATTTAAAAAAAAAGTAAGTAGCTAATGTGTCCTTTATGATTGCTTTATATCTATACCAAATTGAATCGAGAGTCGTTCAATAGTTAAGGCGGCAAACTCTAACATGTTAATGAAAGCTTAGATGTATGGATGGATGGATATTTCCATTAATTCATCTAAACTTTCGCATTTACAATGTTAAGTAAAATTAAGGCTTTAACTATATTGCATAGGTAGAACATTATCTAGAGACCAAATTTTATGACTAAAGTATACTTCGAATGGTTAAAGTCAAGTGCTTTCGAAAAGACGTAACTCCGTTTCTAGTAAAATTGATAGTTAATATGAGTTAGTGGTATGAATTTCCAAAGTACAGTATAGATGCTGCAATGTGTGTAGGCTAACTAGGCAGTACGATCCGCTCGGGGCGCGGGGCCCAGCGTAGCGGCCCTGGCGTCACGAGTCCGGCCCGCGAGGATATAATTACCACTAATCTCGCCCGTTCGCCTTTGTTAGCGAAACGATTAAAATAATAATCACGACTTTAATACTATAATGAAACGCTCTCCTATTTTCTTGTACGTTCAAAAGTAGAGTTTAAAATCTAACCGATGTTTTTGTATTTTGTGTTTTCGTATAGGTTATTTTAGTAGGTCTAGGTTTTAGCATGTTAAGGAACTTAAAATTTATTGGTTAAGAAGATAAAACGGTACTCAACGAAAAGAATAATTTCTTAGTGAAGGTGTCCGAAACTGTAAATTACCACTAAGAGAATTTTGATGTGTAATGTACAGAACATCCATTAACTATCCTACTTCAGTTAAACTATTTTAAATCTTAAAGTCTCAACAACTGTTTACAAAACAACAATTTCGCAGCTGTCAAATTAAGTAAACGGAATGATTGCGAATGGGGTGAAGCAAACAGAGATATCGGCGTCAACTTGATTAGAGCATCGCGCTAACGAAGCTCGATGCTGTACGCGCCACAAATCAATTCAACAAATTGAAACATGACTGTGCACTGCGGTCGTTTTTTCGCCGGCCGTTCGCGTATTGACGCCGGTGATTGAACTTGTAATTGTCCCCTGCCTTCGCGCGCGCTGGCTTCGCGTCCTCACTGTACTGGAGTTAATAAATTTGATGACCGAGTTCTTAATCTTAATAATTATTTCAAATTAAAGGTGTTGCAAGAAAATTAGTAGTTTCATTTATTTTGAAAATTCCCAATCTGTTCACAGGCTAATAAACGCAGGAGTTAATATTAAACATTTAATAACTCCTAATTATTTATCAGATTTCAATATAGTCAGTTTTAATATTGTTGTATATATTGATGCGTGAACTTCTAATAGTAAATATATTATGAACGCTAACGTTAAACAAGGCGTTATTTCCGTTCCGGTGGCGCACCTAGCTCGATGTCGGATCGCGACCGCAAGCCAGTAATAAGGCAGTCGCTTTTCTGCCTGGAACCGTCACAGCGACGCGGCAGCCGTTGTAAATTACCATATTTTTAGTAAAATTGACACTTGGGCATTAGCTGGGCGCGGATGAGACCGCGCGATGACGAGTCAACGCCCCCGAACCATCCGGATCTAATTACATTGTGTCATTAACATCGCGGAGACGGCACGTCCGCCTAGGAAATGGAATCGAATCATTAGTAGTTTGATTACAAAAAAAGGCTTAATAGAAATATAATAACGGCTGGTGAAGAAATTGTAAAAAGATTGTAGAGCGATCCAATAATTGGCGGTTATTTGTCGATACGGTTTGGAGCGCGTAATGGCTTGGGACGCTCCAACGTGACTCCGGCGAGCTTCACCCTCTCCCCCGGCCTCCCCCCAACCTCGTCTAGCCTCTCCCGTTTTATTACAATTTAGCGAAATTTGCAGCTCAATCCATTTGCAACCTAATTCAAAATGTTCTCGTAAAATGTACGTGGTATTTAATAAATCGATATATTTAAAATTATCCAATATACATTTTAACTATGATCCCAATGTGCAATCATAGAGAAATAGGTATGTTATGCTTGACCATAAATAAATAGTTTAATTCAAACTATAGTAGTTTCTATATAATTAGAAGACGAGCAATTGTATGCGGTTTTCGAAGTTAAAATAATAAAGGTTTCGTTTGTATTTTAGTTTCCTACATTTACTATTTCATTCAAGGAAATTGTTCAATAAATCTTCAATGACACGATTTTAAAAACATGGTCATTGTATACGTGGTTATCTGGTCAAGAAAAAACACTATTTAGTAAAAAACGTACGTACTTGCATTTTATTGTTATTGGATTGAATGGTTAGGAAAATACCTGTTATTGAATATTTTTGCCAAAAAAACAGGTCGTTATTATTGATAGTGACAAACACGTTATGGCGTAGCTTTAAAATATATTGACTTTTGACTTCAGTCAACGAAATGTACCGTTAAAATTAGGCTTATACTATATTAAGAAGATGATTAAGGACATTCACTTGGGAATTTCCTAAAATGTCAGTTGCCGTGATTTAATGATGTTACATTTCACATGATTTCGTATAAATTTGTTTGACTGAGTAGGTCTTATTTCCCTACATAACATCGTATTTCCCCAGCTGATAGTACTTACGCTAAAGTTCATAAGTCTCTCTTTGTAATAACAATGCAAGAAACTCTTATATTTAATTCATTTTATTAGATTACTAACGCTACGAATAACTAACAGCAATTGTTAATAAGCAATCATTTCAAGTTCTTATGAAAAGGAGTAAAGCGTTCGGCACAGATTTCATTTTTATTTTAAACTAGCTTTCGCCCTAGACTCCATCATCGTGAAACTTTTTTTTTTTTAAAAAAAAACAAAAGTGAGTAGCCTATCTCTTCGTTCAGACTATCCTCTACATTTATGACAAATTTCATCGAGTTTTGTTTAGCAGTTTAAACTACAAGCTCTAACAAACATCTATCCATCTAAAGTTTCGCATTTATAATATTGTTTGATTAAGTAGTCGCTAGATTAAATTGAATTATCTTTGTGTATCTATTAACTATTTTCATTGTTTTATTGAGCAGTTATCTTTATTTAGACCCTCCGCGCTGCGAGATTTAGTAGGATAGCTCTTCTAGGAAAATCGATCGTATTTCCATTTGAAAGTATTAGAAATAATTATGTCATTTCAATTCTAGGCTTATGAAACTACAAAATTTGACGTTATTTATAGTAAATGTGCGAACTGAACCATAAAATTGCTAAAAAATCTTAGGTAACAACATTTATTGCATAAAATTCTTTATTAAATCACTTAATTATGCAAAACAAACATTTTTATATATTTTTTTACAAGTTCAAATGGAAATTTTACGATCGTTATTAATTGTTCGACAGATATGTGTAGACTATTTAAAATAATTATGACGATGACTTCGATGACGAGGTACCGTTGCTTGATGACCCTGACTATAATTTATAGCCAATTTTAGTCAACAGCTGATTCTAAAATAAATATGTTGTTGGAATAAACAAGAGCTATGTCATCTTAATGTTTTACTTTCTCATTGTTATTTTTAATGGTTAAGGTTCAAAATTCAGAATGCGAAAGCTTATGCCAGCGTTCTAATACTGTCTAAGGACCGATATACACGAACTTCAGACTGTTGGTACCGACACCTTCAAGTCGATGTAGGGACAGTTGCATTAACTAGAGGCGTCTGTAACAGTGGCCCGTGTATGTCCGCCCAAAAATTTTAAATAAGCACTAAACTACATACTTATTACATTGTAAATTTTTCCATTTTTTAGTGTAAAGGTGTAACATTTCGTTATTTCTCTATAACGGAATTTTCAGAAGTTTTCTATAACTATGTTTAGATATGCTTGTTTGCGAGCATTTGTAAGTCAGTATTCGATATTTTACTTTTTTATTTCCTTACTTACCCTTTATACAAAGGTTGGGGTTATCGCCAAAAGTTGATTTGTTTGCTATTATTTAGTCATCTGTTGAGGGTTTCTAATAGATAGAATTGTTTTTTTTTTTTTTGTGAAAGACAATCTATACTCCATACTAATATATTAAAGCGTAAACACACAGTACTTTGTGGCTTAGGATGTCAGGAATCGCAGCATATTTTTGAATAATTATTTCTTTAATGAAAAGCTCTACTCACGTTATGCTTAAGACTATATATTTTCACTCTATTAAATCTGGGTGTAAAAAAATTGGGAAAAACCTTCATGTGTGAGAGGAACCATAAACTATAAGCTGTCAACATTAAGGAAGCAAGATTATTATGGTAACAGTAATTTGGAAATTTGGAATTGATTTGACAAATGTAAACAATAAAATAAAGTGTTTATAATTTCATGCGGACGAAGCCGCACGGGAACTGCTAGTTTATCACAATGTAAAAAACGGGCAATATCCAACGTAGTTGAGTTCAATTACGTGTCTGGTTCTTTTTATAATTGAATGTAGTTTTCATTTCTTTATTGTCCTTACTTCGTTTATATGCCTACCTACCAACATGATATCGCTTAGATTCGCCTAAAAAATTTCCATTGTCATGTCTGCACAAAAAGAGTTGTTTTCTGCCAAGCACGTCGCACATTATTCTGTTATACAATGAAATAATTAGTTGGTACGGTAACGGGGGATTTTTTTTTTCAATATTAGCCTCATTCTTTGTGAATTGGTAATTTAATATTTTTTGTAATTGAGATCTCGATTCCGAGTGGGGGTGCGGGAAAAAAATTACGTTTTGTTCGTTTCAAGGAAAGGTTTAGCAGGAGGACGTTGTCAACAATTTAATATAGTTAAGTAGTTCAGTTTATTTGTTGATTTAAAAAGAATTATATTTGTATTAGAAGCTGAGATATCACGAAAGAGTATTTATTTTATGATGAAAATTATGTCACCTAATTCTTTTGTTTTGTAGAAATTATTATAATTATTTTAAGTAGTAAAGTCCTTGAAATTTATTGCTTTAATGTTGTTTTTAATATTTTATTTATAGAAAGTTTAGGTATTCGTTTTATTTGAAGGCGAAATTAGATCTCTAAATTATTAACGTGCCGTCACGATCGTCTTTTGTCTTAAAAAGTTTCCAATTTTGTAGGAAAAAAATCTCAACTAGGAATCTGTTATCGCTTTGTTGGTTTGCATCCCTCAAACTGCAAGATAACGCCTCCCACGAAGAGTTTAATGCGTGAACTTATACTTTGTCTTATGTATTGTTAGTGAACAATGTTCCGCACTTGCTTGCAGAAAGAAAAAAACAATGACTCTTTGTTTCACACCCGCTCAGGTATTCTTTAATCTTATAATTATGAAGAAACGTCTCTTCCCCAAACCTTTAACTGCATTGTACACCTGCCTATAAATATCGTCTCTCAGCAGGCGAATGAACAATACATACAAAAATAATAAAAACAGATATTAAAAAAAAATTAAAATATATAAAAAACTTAGGATAAAGGAACCAAGGAATAAAAACAATAAAAAAACAGAAATCAATAATATAAATATTGCATTTATTTCAACGAATTCGGCAAATATAATAACTGCAGATAATAACTATAATAATACTATTCAGTTACAAGACTTGTAATCTTTTATCTAGCTAAGTGACGTTTCCGTCACTACACATGAAACCAAAGACATTTTTCACTGGCTGGCACTGGGCTTTAGTTCCACTATCCACAATAATGACGTGCAACAGTAAATGCAGATCGCATATAATTACATTAAAATTAAATTATACAAAATGAAAATAAAGTTATTGGAAGTCGTAATGGAGGCAAATTTAAAATCAAGGACAGCTGCCTCGCGACATACACTCCGTTTGAACGACAAAAAAAAAAAACAAAATAAAAATAAAAAATAAACCAAAGAACAAAAATAAATACAAACATAACAAAAATGCAAAAGAAAAAAATAACAAGAAAGCGATATGCAAATAGGTTCGGTCCGTTCTATGTGTTTAACGATCGAGTAAATAAAATTGCATTATAGTCTCGGCGCAATAAACTGTAATATTTGCATGTCAAAGATCGATACGAACGTATCTGAATGCGTGAGCCAAGACGGGAGGCGAGAGTTTTCACATAATAAATAGGTGTGTAGAATAGCGACACCCGCGGCGCGTGGCTAGTGGTGCCTCGACTTACGCGCGCCGCACACAAGCCGACGCACGAGCGTACTTCCTAACATTTAAAATTCAAGTAAATATTTGCATATCGTCTAACTCCCCGATTCTGAACCACTCTTATGTAAATGCGTTAGGTGAATATAAAAAAAACTGCAGCCGGCGACCCCACACGAATCCCACGTCTTCATTATTATGTAAAACACTACAAACTTTTACAAATGTTATGTCTGTAAGTATTTTTGTACTTTTTGCAAAATATTTGCGTAGTTCACTAATTAGATACGGTTATATCACAAGTTCTTAAGATGCCTCTACGAAACAAACAATATATTTATTTATAATCTACCTATATATAGATACTACACATCGTGATCCTCGTACTAACGGCTATCTGAGACAATTTTACAGCGTTTAAACTTTAAAACCTAATAGTATACTCTTAAACGAACGACTATTTACAGTGGAGCTCTGAGAAATAATTTACAAAACGCTCGGATCTTACAAGGCACCTTATTTAAATAATAATAAAGACTTCAGGCTTCGCTATGACTTTACATAATAACTAAAGTGTTTTAAATTCTCTAAAATATATAATTTGGTTTTCATTACAATCCTACAACAATCGACAAGTCGCTAAAACCTAATAGGAGTTTTAAATATGAACAACTAGGAAGAATAATATTATGCAACAGATTTCAAGTATAATGCTTATAAAGCTTCTCGTGTGTTAATATGCAGTGTTGGCTTTCAGCGATTCAGATATCCGTGAATACAAGAAAAGGGAGGCATTGTAAATAAAAAATTGAATCAATATTAGTGGTTTCCGAGAAAGTTTTATATTGCGTCATTTAAATAATTGATTATTCATGTGGAGCAAAATGCATGTGCGGCAGATCGATCTCATTAGATATACGACGTCCTTCACGCGTCCTAACTCCTACCATTGTTATGTTCCGTTTGCATTTGAATAGCGGCGGCTCGGCGCGCCCGCCCACTGCCGCCCGCCTCTCACGGCTGCCGGCTGCCCCGTGCCCTGCGCCTTGCGCCTTCACAGCCGCGCCCGCGCCGCGCCACGCACTTCAACACCTCACTCAACCACACATGCTTTCTTACTTTACTTATAACGTTTAAAATTGTAAAATCTATAAACTAATTGGATCGCTTAAAATGCCAACACTACATAATTATGACAAAGTTTTTCACTTTACTCCTAAACCCTATTTATAAAGGACTCACTAGTAGGAAAAAGACAAACGACCGTCACGGCATGTAGTCAGCTTCGCTCAGATATCAACTATAACATAATCAAAATTAAATACAATAATTCAGTTGAGCGAAGCTCGCCGTTCTAAGTTCTACCAAAATAGGTCCGAGATCGCACAATGCTCGTAAGCACCGGACGATATGGATTGCGGTCAAGTGGTGCACTCACCGTTGCCGGCGAGCTGGGGCCTCAGGAACGCGTTGTGCAGTTCACTGCCGAGACCGCTCTCCAGACGAGCAGCCATCTGCATAAGGGCCAGAGTCTTGTCATCTCCACCAGCGACGCCGCTCTCGAGGCGCGCTCGTACCGCTGCTATGTGGCCCGGCGTAAACACGTGGTCTTGCACGGAGTACTTGTGGCTGTACTTGAAGTCGCAGACCTGACAATCGTCCGGCGGTGGCGCATCCGAAACTTCAGACAAGCCTGCCGCTAATCGCGCCTTCTTTTCTTTCGCGCGGGCATTTTGAAACCAGACTTGAACGACGCGCTTAGGCAGACCTATTTCCCGGCCCAAAGCTTCGCACTCTGCCATCGTTGGTGTTTTGTAGTCGTTAAATAGAGACTTCATAATTTTCACTTGCACTGACGACATTTGAGTACGGAAGCGCTTCCCGGGTGGCCTCGGAGTATGTTGCTGACCCGGTAGCGGCGACGTGGGCTCGTCCTCTTCGTAAAACTCCATAGTCTCAGATGCAGTATCCGAGCGTTCGTCTGCATCCGATCCAGGACGTGACAAATCAACGGGCTTGCTGAGATCTAAGGGTATTTCTGACTTTATGTGTACTAGTTGTCTTTCTGAGGATTCGTTACTAGCACCATTTTGTTGGGCAACAGCATGAGCTTGAAGTTCACTCACGTATCGTTTCATTGACTCTTCACTGTACTGCTTGATAAATTTCTCCATGTCTGAGTGAAAAGGCGGGAAAATAGGGGGCAACATGGGAGCCCCCGCTTGGGAAAAATTTTGCTGTCTATCACTTTGCTGAGAGCCAAAACTTGGAGTTGATTCAGTACTTAATTCCTCGTCCGGTAAAGCGTCCACGTTAATTTCTCCTCGGGCACACTGATCGGCGTGTTTTGTGCTTAAGTGACTTTCTAATGCACTTTTAACTTTGAATAATGCAGGACAGAACGGACATCTTTTATTTATAACTTGTGCATGAGCTCGAAATTGTCCTTTTCTCTCCCGTGCTCGAGTATTTTGAAACCAAACTTGAACTACTCTTTTTTTTAACCCAACTTCTCGTGCAATGTTTTCTAACATTTTTCGCGAAGGATTCGATTCTATTTGATACTTTTGGTACAAATAATCTAATTGTTCTGGTAAAATTGTAGTTCTTAATCGTTTATCCTTTGGCTGTTCTCCTGTATCTATTTCTTCATACTCATCAAATTTTCGCTTAACAACTTGTTGATTTAATGCAGCTACTAAAGGGTGACGAGATTCATCATTATTTGCGAGTGTAGCATTCAACTGTTGCAACTGGGCATGCTGTTGTAGTATTCCAAAAGGGGAATCTGGTGGATATGTAGGAAATAAGTTTGGGTTCATTATATGAACCAATTGATGTTCTCTCCATAAGTCAAAACGTGGGAAGACTAGATTGCATTTATCACATTGAAAATTGCCATCTTTCTCTTCAGTTCTTGGGTGATGAGTCAAAGGTGTAACAGGCGTAATTGGGGCTTGTGGCGCCGGTGAGACAGGGTAGGCGGGAGCTGCTGGGGTTGGCGTTCGCGGTGGTGCGGGTGAAACAGGAACATGTGGAATATGATGTTCGACAGTACTTGAATTTGAGTCTTCACTACTCAAAGTGGCAGCGACTTGGGCCGCAGCTGCTTGCGCTTGTGCTGATCGCTTTGCATCTTCTTCTTTAAAACAATGTGTTTTCTGGTGTCTAATTAATTCGTAATATCTTTGAAATACCAGCTGACACTTTTTGCATTGATAATTTAAGCCAGGAGTTCGTTGAAATCTGTTAGCATCATCAGTAGCGCCTGTAGGTGGTTCAGCAGCAGGCTGATTTTCATATACTTTTCGAGCCTTTTGTCGTGCGTTTTGAAACCACACCACTATTACTCTCGGACTCAATCCTAGTAGTTTTGATAGGTACTCTAGATCATCATCTTTAGGATAGGCATTGTTTTCAAAAAACTCCTGTAGTACTTTAATTTGATAATCCGTAAATCTAGTTCTGTTGGCGCGTTTGCCAGAAGACCCCGAGCTGTTGGATCCATTCGAGTTGCCCCCGGAAAGTCCGAAATCCGCCGGTCCTCTGCCAGGACTGAGGCTGCGATTTGGGGTCAAAGGTAGGACGTTCGGGGGCACGGAGTTTGGGGACGTGAAATTAGGATTTATTTTTGGTGGCAACATTGATGGATGAGGCGGTTGTGGTATGCTCGTTGCCGGTATCGAATCCAACTGTGATTGAATTAACGAATTCAAAGACAAATGTGTTGGTGTTTGAGGCCGAGAAATATTTTGTTGAAGATCCAAAGTGTTTAGCGCCGGACTTTGCGATGGCGCCTGAGGAAAAATGAAGCTTTTGTCCTCTTGATGTCTGTCATCGTAAGAATTATATTTTTCCTCCATTGTGGGTTCATCACAGGGTTCCGATTTTACTTCTTGGTGAATGGGTATCGGATCTTCAGTTTTTGCTTTTTTTTCAGGCGGTGGCTTGCCTTCATCAGAGCTCGCCGAGGAATCCAAAGGTGTAACTTTTGCTTCGCCTGTTTTCTCATATTCCTCCAAATTAAGAGTTGTAGAAGGTGGGTTGTTGAAGTTGTAAGGGGAGTCCTTGTTGCGTTGACGTTCTTTAAATAAGGTATTTCGGAACCAGTGCTTAATTACTTTTGTAGCTAAGCCCGATTGTTGCGCCATTTTTGCGATCGCTTCGTCGCTGGGAGAGTTGTTAATGTCAAAATGCGCGCGCAATATTTTCAGTTGTTCGTCGGTGATACGAGTTCGAGCGCGTTTTTGTCCAGCTGCAGCGTTAGCCTGCGAACAAAATATAATTATAGTTACAATATAAAACAAATAACTTAAGTATTATGTTGCCTACCGAATTTATAAATTCTTATTAAATTAACAAGAATGTTATTCGTAACGTCAAATTTTAAAATAAGTTGTAATTTTTTTACTCAGTCTTTTTTTGTTTTAAACATAAATTAATTAGTCGAGACACATAATATCATAAATAAAAATTATCTCCTATCTAACCTATTGTTATATATTTATTTTGTGACAGGACACATTTAAATGGAATTTATGAAGAAGTTTTCATAATAAATTGATTGCCATTATTTCTCAACGTTTTAAAATGTAATCAATTAATTAATCCTAAAACTTTTATATTAGACTGAGACAAAATCAGATATAAATAAATTAAAACAATTAGGGTCGACTCAAAGTATCAACGTATTTGTAAAGGGCTCATTTATTTGCGGCGGTAAGTCGCTCGGCGATTGCAGGTAACTTTGAATAATAACTGAATCCGTTGCAAGTAATAATACTCCGACCCTACAAGCTCAACAATAGATGGTCTGTTGCTTTGTGCAAACAGATAGCAGTCGCTTATCTAACAATGCGACGTACATTTCTTGCCTTGCGATCGACTTTATACAGCAAAGCTGACAAATATCGACCGTTTATAGATAAATATTAAAAGTTTTTAACATTATCAATATCAAACGATTGTAATAAAAATTAGAGTCTTCATACACAACCACGTGGTATAGACATTAGTCTAGATTGAGTGTGAATTCATGATAAATTTAATATTTACATTTTGTATAAGTAATTTCCTGTCCTACGTCATTTGTTAGAATCGTTAACACTTTATTGATATCTTTCGATCACATTTTATTAATCACACAGTACATTATCTAGTAATAGGAATTTTTCTTTCGCATGCATGGTTAATATTTGAAAGATTTATAATAATTGTAATGATGTAAGCATTATTAATAAAACCTGTCTATTCGATGTTTTCAAGTATTTATTTTGTATTCAATGTTTATAAATATGTATATATTCGGTGTAATATGTATATATTCATGTAAGTCTGAATTTAGCATTTTAAACTAAATTTCTTTTGCAGACAGCAGCATGCTGCAGATATTATAACAAATAAAAGATTGAATACTGCAATAATCCAAGATTATTTTACAAAATGTTGTATGTTAACAATCTATTGAGAATAAGTTATGTTATTTGATTAATAAAAACTAAATGAAAAATTCTTTTTTCGACGATAATTGCACGCAAATAGTCTATACTACAATCGTTTAAACTTAAACGTCAATATATTTCTGCAAATCGCACGTAAATAAAATATTAATGGTATTTAAGTAAAGAGTTTGACAATTACCTGTTGCTGTTGCTGCAAAATCTGTTGTTGTTTGAGCTGGGCGTCGTGAGAAAACGGCATCGCATCAAAGGGTGGAGGTGGCAGCATGAGGGGCACCAGCGGCGGCTGCAGGTTCATGGCTGCCAACGCGCCCACGTTCAGTCCCAAAGGCAATCCCAGAGACAGCATCTGAGCCATCATGGGGTGAAGTTGTCCGAGCTGCTGCTGCAGCTGTAGCATGTTGAGAGCGGCCTGCATTTCCTGCACCTGCGCGGCCAGCAACGCGCCCGCCTGCGCCTCGCTCGCTCCGCTCCCGTTCTCATTAAAGCTGCCGTTAGCATCTCCTCGCGGCGAAGGCGACCTCTCGTCTTGCGGCGCGGGCGATGCGGCTCGAGGTGAATTCGGCGCTCCCGACTTTCGTTCATATTCCGATTTGAACTGCTCCGCGAATTGCTCCAAAAACTCTAACGGAACTTTATCCTTATGCACTTCTTCACAGTGAGTTTTTAAAACGAACACACTAGAAAACTCCTTATTACAATGTTGGCACGTCGACTTTGTTTCACCATCCGGGGGCTTCTCTTCGGGCGGCGGGGGTGGCGGGCTTGGCGCTCGCGCCATTTCGCGCTCTTCTTGCAATTTTCGCCGTTGGTTTTCATTGTATTGCATGACGAGATCGAAGCCAAAAGTCTCGAGTAATTGTTTATACATTTGTGAGTTTCGTTTGGGCGGGTTTCCCTTGGCTACCATCTCGTCCAGAGCGGCTTGCTCCGCTTCTCCTAGCGGCGAGTGCGCCCGCGCATCGCTAAACGGGCATGAAGTCGCACGATGTGCGTCGAGTAGCTCTCCGTTCGGAAATGACGCGTGGCACCGCTCGCACGCGGCGCTACCTGCACGAGGGGAGCGAGGGCTACCTGGCCGCGCGGGGGGCGAAGAACGGGGCCCCCCGCTGCTTGTTGAAGAAGGGGATGTATTTTTCGGCGACAACACGTCTTGTAAAATTTTGGCGGGGTCGGGTTTATCGGGCTGTTCTACTAAGGGCCGCGTCAAGTCCACGTGACCGGCCGCGGCGAGCTCCTGTAGTTTTCCCGCGCGCGTCTGGTGTAACACTGACCTCATGTGAATGTCTAGTGTGCTGCCCTGCGTGTAAGCGACTTTGCATATGTTGCACTTGTATCGTTTTCGGTCGTCTTCTTCGCTAGAGGTGCTCTTAGGTGTGAGTGTCAAATTAGAAGGAGCAGTCCCGGCCCCGGGCGACACTGGCGGGTTATTGTTATTCTGTTGTTCTTGCATTGCCCTTTTTAATTTGTGCAAATGACTCACACTATTATAATGTACGAGTAAAATATTTTTTTGCGTGAACGACTCCTTACACACATCGCATTTAAAGGGTCTATTAGGATCAAGATATTTCTCCATTGGATACGTTAATTTCTCTCCTTTTCTATGTAGCAGTGTTTTATTATGAGCAGTCAAATAAGATTGGCGGGTGAACGCCACTTTGCATCGGTGGCATTTATATTTTCTATTCGGGTCATTATATGAATCTTCGGCCATCGCCTGAGAATTTAAATAGTCTTCCAAAAATTGTTGGTCTTTGTATACTATAGAATCATCAGAATTTTCAGCGTCGTTGTGGCCCGACTCATCTGCTGCGTTAGCGCTTGAATCTCTATCATCTATTTCACCTAATTCATCGTCGGGCGTTCTTAGAGCTTCTTTGCGTAATAGGTCGGCCATAGCGGGGTCCAATGCGGTGCCTTGATTAGATTGCAACAAAGGATTTGTCGCTAGACTTCGTTTAAATGCAGCAAGCTCATCTTCAGAGAGGTCGGAGTGAGAAGTTTCCACGTGTTTCTGTAGGGCTAACACAGAGCGGAAGCTTCGGCCACATATTGCGCATTTTGTAGCGTCACGTATCACGTGATATTGAGAATGTAGTTGTAGTTTTTCTATTGTTTTAAAGGCCAGACTGCATTGGTTACATCTGAATTTATACACATGTTTTTCTGACACGGACATGTTCGCAATCGAGTTTCGAGCGTGTGCTTCTCTAAAGTGATTTTGTAAAGCGTGACCCGAATCAAAGTATCTGTTGCATCCTTTCTTCCAACAGAAGTATCCTGGCCCTTGCGGAGTTTGTTTTAATTCCAGATGGCCGGACTCATTTTGATGATGACATAGTTCATCGACGTTGCGGAAGGTCCTGTTGCACGTCAAGCATCGCTCTGTTTCGCCGTCGACACTGCCTTCAGATCGTGGCGAGGAAATCTCTCGATCATCGTCACCTTGACGCGTCTCTTCTCTCTTTGGTTGAGCGCCACCATTTAGCCAATGACTTTGATCGACGAGGAGAAGCAGCCGCTGTAAGCCTTCCGAATTGACTGAATGTATTTGCATAACATGCCTTTCAAGGGCCGGCCGATCTTTGAAGGCATCTTGGCACAGCGGGCAAATAAAATGCGATGAAGTGTCTCCGTGTACAGAAGTAACATGAGAGTGTAATCGAGACTCACTTCCGCAGCTAAAATTGCAATACGGACACGAGTGAGGTCCGGGTGTATCGTGATCGTCTTCCCTTTCACTCGGACCCTGTTGAGGCTGTAGTTGTGGTGGAGGTTGTTGTTGTAGTAGTTGTTGCTGTTGCTGCTGCTGTTGTTGTTGTTGAAGTTGCTGTTGTTGGTGTTGCTGTTGTTGTTGATGGTGTTGCTCCAAAAACCGCATCATTTTCTGCTCTTGAGTTAATTCAGGCTTTTGATCAATCAGTTCTTTATTATCTGTTGACAAAAAAGAAACATTAAAATTTATTTACTAGATCGAAATCGAATTATAAAAAACATTGACGAACCATCGTCTACTAGATCAGTACTGCGAATGAATAAGTGAACTTATACGCTAAGCCGTCATAGCCACCTTAGCCTACGTCTACGTGAGATTTATCTACAAAAAAGATTATTTCTATAAATGAAGCCAACCATTGTTCGGTGCGACGTTTGTTACTTTTCTGAATTGAAGTTAAAAATAAAATTCTTCTCCTTTATATTATTAGTACGAGTCGTTTTGTTTGGTCGTCCCGGCAAGACAAAGGTATCGGCCTATCCATCCCGTACGCACACATGCGCGGGGCATTAATACTAACGTAACAAGTATATTGTAATTTCGCACACAAAGAAGATACAGGACGAGCAAACAATCATTGTTCATTATTACAAAAGGTTTCGAATGTTTCGTTTCGCATCGGATCAAATGTATCGGGATAGTGACGTACTCGCATGTGACGTGTGTGAGCGAGAGGATAGTATGTGCAGAAGATGTGTGAGTGCAATTATTATTTGACCAGGGATATGTCCGCGGGAGCGTGTGAAAGGAGCCGGCCCGCATTGTTTACGCTCAAATAAGGAAGGTGAATGAAAACGCCGATACAAAAACCGTCACAGAATTCTTAATAAAATATTATAATAATATTTCTTTTATTGGAAACGTAACTGTCATTTTACTTTATGTACTATCATCATCATCTTAATTACAAATCTAATCAAATGAATTCATGCTCTACATGTCTTACAGTTAACTAACGAAGTTGTTCTACATTAACTTATCAGGTACTTAATAGAAGTTAAGTGTGAGTTACAAAATAAATGTTTCAATTTTTCATACTATTAGTACCAATATTTCCTTTATAAATTAATCTTCTACGTATTAAGATTTATGAGAAGTAAAAAAAATACTTTAAAATTGAGTTTTGAATTATTTTAAGCGCAATCTGCTGGCTTAACTAATTAATTGTTGGCATTATCCCACAGTAACGTGGTCTAAAACCAGTCTTCCCCTATAGGGGAACCCGTTCTATAGTTTTACGCAGTTAAAACCGTTACATCTAATGAAGGGGCGAGGGATAAGCGAATCTTGATGCATAATAATAATCAGAGCCCAAGTGACCCCAATAGTGGACCGGAGTGACCGGTGGACATAATTATTTATGATGTAAAATCGCCGTCCCACTGTCTGGTAAGCAACATAGAACAATGGCCAGGTAAAGGGACCTTCTCTGCATAAATACGATCTCGGCTGCTTTTTGTCAATGGACAAAAGATCTTTTCTAAGGAAAACACCACATCGTTATAGCATCGTAAAGTAAGTATTGTGCAGTGTGAGTTTTGTTTTGCGAGATTTGGGTCAGAATTTTTACAACATGGCGTCTGGGATTAGAGACCTGTGTGGAATATTTTATTATCCTCCAAGCATTTTAAATTACTTGCATTCACCTTGTTCTATAAAATTGTATTTTTGATAAACTAGCTTCCTCCCGCGACTTCGTCCGCGTGGAATTAAAAATAACCAAAAGTAAGTAGCCTATGTATTCTTCCAGACTATCCTTTCCATCTACAGCAACTTTCATTGAGATACGTTTAGCAGTTTAGGTTACAAACTCTAACCAACTTCCTTTCATCCATCTAAACTTTCGCAATAATTATATTAGTAAGATTAGTAAGGTAAATAAAACTTATTCGGTACAGTCAAGTTAAGATATTATGAATTTTTTATTTTGCTCATTTAATTTAAGATAGTGGATAAGAATTTTTGTTAGTTTTTTTTAGAAGACAAACATTGTGAATGGTTTTAAATTACTCTTTAATTATTACAAAAAGAAAGAAAACGAGTGTTGTTCATAATAATGGTTGTTTAAAACTTATTTTTATATGTGATTTTTACTTTTTTTTTGAGATCAGAAGAGCTATATTTCAGACGGTAGAGCTCCTTTGCCCTTATGCTTGAAGATCTTGTACATACAACATGTTTTAAAAGAAAATCGAACATTTATTACCAAAATTAAGAACATTGTTAATTACAAAACAAACATTACATATGTTTATGGTATAAGCTTTCGTAGTGATGTATAACGAATGACAAGTAATTGGTAAAGCTTGAAATTTATTTGAACGGCAGTCGTTTAAAGCAAATACTCAATAAGGTGAAAATAAGTAATAAACATAAACATGAGGGACACAATGCTGTAAGCCGGATTTCTTTCGCCTCCACATTTCTCTTGGAGTTTATCGTATTTCACCGCGCCTATAAACATTCGTGGGGCGACGGCGACCGGCGACATTGTGAAATGATGTAGCTGCCTCATCACAAGGGGCAATCATCCTTAATGCGCGACGGCCACATACGTAATGCGAGTCATCGGCCCGCGTGCTGGTACTTATGGAAAATTCGCGTTCACAATTCAAATCTTGTGTCCGTCTCCCTCGCGCGCGGGGCGGAGCCGCCTCCGACCAATGACCGAGTCACGCCGCGGCGACACCGTGCAAGGCGTACGTTATTAAAGAAACCTGTTCTAATGTTGCCCGCTTTAAATTAAATTTTGTTCGTGTGTAATTATCTCATTATTGTCATTACGAATTCCGCGCTAAATGCTCATCGCTCAAAATGGTGATTACCTCTCGGATTCGATGCGAGGTGACAACAATGTTCTCAAGGAGGTCACGCGAGGCGACGCACTTCACTCCGGTTTGGAAAACCGGCAAAATTAACACGATACAGATTGTATGTTTATTAACACGATCTAGTAAAAGAGTTCACTTTGTAAAAAACCCATAACAAAATTGATTAAGGAACGAATCGGTTTAAATTGGAAACCGATAGTGACGTTTCGAAATCACATTCATAAGTCGACTCTCGTATCGACTTTATCGATACGAACTCCAGTAATGGTTTCGGTTGAATTAATTTTAATGGGATTTTCACGCTTTATAGAGTAAAATGTTACGAAATGTGTTTAGCACGAGAGTAATAAATAATAAATATATTTCGCTTCTGTTTGCCGTTAAAAAGGTTTACGCGTTCACCGACAGCTACTCAGAAAAAAAGAAAACGGCTGGTTAGATAAGGTGCGCACGCGCATCTAATTGCTTTCCGAGTGAGGTTTTTTCCTACTATAGAGTTTGGAGCACTGAAACGTTTTTATTTTAGATTTGTTCGTAACATTATCTTTTGTTTAAAACCACGGTAAACAGAGACAATCGATCGAGGAAGTTAGTCTAAAATAATAATAACAATTGAATGGTCACGGTTCGCAAGCTTTGAATGATGTATTAACTATTTCCTGGTTCCTAACAGCTCTGAATATCTGAGGAAATATTACTTTTTAACTAACATAGTAATTATCAATTGTAGTTTGCAAGGTGGACATTTAGATATTAGAGAAGATCGTCAAAATGTATACGTATTCACTCACCTTCTTGTTCAACGTAGGGACTGGGATGCTCTGGTGGCTGAGGAATCACTTGGAAGAGCTCGGCGACATCAGGCGTGGGGTCCTTGCCCTCAGAGCGACGCTGCAGTTGATGTATTTGTTCCATTTGCAAGTGCTTAACGGAGCGCACGTGCTGTAAGAGGGGCAAGCGGTGTGGGGCCCCGAAGCCGCAGAGCGCGCAGCGGTAGACGCGAGCGCGGTCGCGCGGAATTCTTGCCGCACACTCGCGGAGGTGTCTTAGCAGCAACGTGGCAGCTTCGTGCCGGGCACCGGCGGCATGTAGCTGCAACTTATGTGCGGAGTTCGTGTAGTAATCGCAAGCGCAGCATCGGACTTGCACTCCACCAACGCCGGCGCCACTCGTTCCTATTCCTCCACAGAATTTTAATTTCCATTCGTTTCGTGGCCCACCTTCTTTTACATGATTAACATGTTGCAGTCGTTGAAGATGCTTGTCAGTTTTGCAATGAAGCTGAAAGTTAGCTTTGAGGTTAGTTTTGTATGTGCATAATTTGCACACGTAGTGTCCTGCGACCAATGCCAATATCTCCTGCTCTCGTATCTTTGTGCGGTCTTGCGCCAAATGATGTCCGAGTGCTTCTAATGAATCGGTCGAAAAACAGTTGCAAATACAACAATGGAAAGTTCTTTCCGGCTCGGGGTCGGCCGGTTCGGGTGGCGGTTCCATCGCCTCCGGGTTCAATCCAACGTCGAGATGCGCTCCTAATTCGGGAGGAGATGGTCCGGGTCCTCCCGTCATAAGTTGTATCATAAGAGCTTGATTGTACGCCATGTCAGCGAGCGCCGCTTCTGGGTTAGGAGGGGGCGCTTCGCCACTGTGGAAGTGCAACAAGCTCTCCAGCTGCTGTTGACTCTGCTGTCTGTGGTGGAGCGCGGACAACGTCTGCATGTGCTTCACATTCTGTTGCAGTACAAGCATATTATGTGTGTGCTTCTCTGAGGTCATGTGTATCCGAAGATTGCGTGCAACATTTGTCTCGTAATTACACACATCACAACGAAACGTTGGCTTTGGTTTCTGGCCCAGAGGCGAATGATGAGGTAGCGGCGGTTTGTGCCCGCCTGGTGGCGTGTGCTGTGGGGCCGGAGGTAACGAGCTTTCACCGGGGTTGCCACCGTTCTGCAATTCTTGCATATTATTTAAATGCTTATCTGACTGCATATGAATACTGAGATTTCCTTTCGTCGTCGTAGAATAGTTGCAAACTTCGCACCTATACGGCTTGTAGCCGCAAGTATACGTCTCGCCTCGGGCTAATCGAGGGTGTGGCTGCCCGGCTATACAATAAATGCAACTCGTCTCAGCTTCCGGGTGTTTCTCCTTCATATGTATTTCTAATGTTTCTTGGTATTTGTAGTGCCAATTACATTTGGGACATTTTAATGTCTTGCAGGAATTCCGGCTATGCATACCGGCCAGCGGTCCACCAAGCCTTCCGGAATTCAAAATGAGTTCGCACTTTGGACATTCAGCGCCCGATGGTCTGCCGCCAAGATGATCCGGGCATACTCCGATCGTGGTACCCGAGAGGAAGGCCGGAGGGGCAGTTTGAAACGGTGGTGAAGAATTAGGACTAGTGCGAGGTTGTACTGAGGCATTTATCGTATGTGGATGCGCTACGGAGATCAAGGAATGTTGTGGAAGCAGAGATTCCGCTATTGAACGCGGCGGCCTCCACGACGGTGGGCTCGGTCTTCTGTCGTCGCACGATCCGTTCGGCAATAAGGAATCGTGGTCTCGATCTGGAGTCATATTTTCCAACCTTTTCTCGACTGATGGGCTTGACAGTTCCGACATATTGGCGGGACTGCCCGACATCGAGGCACGCGGTGGAGCCGCTGCACCGACGGGTTCTAAGAATGAGACTAATGGCTCCTTATCTTTTCCAACACATTGTATGATCGCAGACGCATTCTCTCTTGATAAAGCGTCTCTTTCAGTATCTAGTAATGATAAGCTATGGTCCGATTGCGCGTGCGCCACGAACGATTTAGCATATCCGAAACTTAATTTACAAATAAAACACATAAGAATCGGTTTGACCGGCACGCTGACGGGGCACTCAGCGGGTGGCGATGGCGGTCTAGGAACGTCTTTGCCGCCGCGGAAACTGAACACTCGATAGCTATGCATGACGGGGGCGTCGGGCCGCGCCCGCGCACGTTCCGCCGCTAAACGACCGTACAGAGCTCCATATAATGAGGAATTTCTCGACACGTAGAATGCACTCGCTATTTGAGGGAATTCGAGGTGTTTCTCGACGATGTTGCTGTCTCGGCTGTCGACGATGCACCCAGGTTCAATCTTCGGTAAGTCCGGGAGGCTCGTCTCGCCCTCCGACATCTCCGGGTCCTCGATGATGTAGGCGGATCCGTCGGGATTGTACACGATCTTGCCGTCGAAGCGTTCAACGTCCGAGGAGAGTGGAGGTGAGTCCCGTCTCGAGAGGTCGACGGCGTCAGGCGCGGCGGGCGGCGAGGTGGGCGCAAGACCGGCAGGGGGCGCAGGAGCCGCCGGAGCCGCCGGCACGTTGCGGGGCTCCTCCTCCGGGCTCATGTCGCCGTCGTCGTCGTCGTCGGGCCTGAGAGCGGCGGAGCTCTGGGGGTCGTCGCGCTTGCGGCGCCGCTTGCGCTCGGGGGGCGGGCCGCTAGCGGGGCCGCCGGCCTGCAGCGGCGTGGGCATGGCGCCGGGCGTCAAAGGCCGGCATCACATGCTCTCCTGTAATGAAATATCACCACATAAGCATAAACACATTCTATTACTAAAACTAATTAATTACAATAGTTCTCATGATTAGCAAATAATCAGTACTAAGTTAATAGTTACATTACGTAGCTTGGGAAACTTTTCTCACGAATCAAATCGATTGGTACGATTCAAGGTGAATTTTGAATACACATTGGTAATGAGTTCGTATCGGCCGGAAGAAGGTGGAGCCGTTTTGTATCGCTCATCTTTGTTTACCAAATGTGTGTAAAAACGAGGTAAACAACGTGACCATATAAATCAGATTCAGGTTAATTCTGTCGACATCAGGTTCTATAATATTTCAACTTAAATTTTCTTTCAGTCATAAGATGCATTTTAACTTAAATGTTAAATTAAACTCAGAGTTAAATACTACGAGTATATGTACTTAAATTAAAACATTCGGTAGGTACTAAATAGTTCCTTATCGGAACTAGGGTTTGCGTAAACAAGTGTGATCAATTTATCCGTGTGACAGCCTGTCAACGCTGTCAATGCTGACATTTTTACAATTAAGAAACCAAGTATGTTGGAGCTCGGTAAACATAGATTCTATGATTAGGGAATTCGTTCTAGTTCGAATATGTTCCTTAAACACTTGTGATATTAAGAGTGTAAATATAAAATATCTTATAAACGTATTCGATAAAATATCCGTATAATCTAGAATAAAAATTCGTTAAAAACCAAGATTAACTCGTCATCTCTGTTATCTGCGAGCTTATCAGCGATAACAGTATTTCACAAACATCTAACGAGGGCTCCAATAATATATTTAGTTAGCTGACAGCACTCTGATGCCTAATCGACTTAAATGACATATCACATGGAAAAATTTGTTGATTTACTGATGAAATTCTCACGATGGTATGGTATGATATTGCACAAGAAATCTTTCTTATTAAATTAAATATACTTTGTTTAAATTTATTCTTTGAATATGAAAAAAATTAAAAGCAACAATTGTTTTAAAAATGTAAGTAACGGAACTGTATAGAATCTTATTAGTCATTAATAAAGAGTATAGAATTATAATTTACTTAAACACTCGTCAATAAGACACACTTATAAATGTTAGGAATAAAGTGTCCTTTCATTCGTTCCCTGCGTTCTAACAAATATTTACATTGGTATCGCCATAGCGTAATGTAAATTATCGTATAATCATATTATAAGGACCGAACGACCGTTAACAAAACAAACATAAATAGGCGCGGCCGTGGCGTGGAAGAATTACCGAAACGGCCAAGGCCTTTTAATGCTGAAAAAAAAATCTAATTTGAATGCACGGTTTATCATTGACATCCGGTATAAAGTTAGAAATACGATTTCATTAATTTTTATATTTTATTATCTATGGTTCACACATCCTGCATATTATTAGTCAGACTGATTAACTAATCAATTCGTAATACCGAATTACTCATTTAATTTGCAAGAATTAACCGCTTAACTAATTACATCAGTGTCCATTCTGCCAATATATCAAGGAAAATAATCAAATAAAAACAGTAACGTTCAAGATTTTAAGTTAACAATACTAATAAGAATCCTTTATTTGATTAAAAAAATATATTTTTTTATTGAAATAATTAACAATTAAGTATTGCAACATTTTATTCTAGAAATGTAATTCACTATAAAATATAAACTAGTATTAGCATCACCGCAGATGACATTGCAGACACATTAATTACATCTATAATTATTGTGGGTTTTCTCTGCAACAGTAATTTGTAAATCATTTCGCAGATTGCTAATGTGTATGGAAATTACACGAGTTGGTAATTAGAGATGCCAATGTTAGGTTGTTTAATAATTTCCCTATTTATTCATTTATTTGTAACGTTCGATTTAAATGCGATCCAATTGGAATTTTAAATCGTTTAGGCTGTATTAGAATGCAACGCGTTTCCGAACGACGATCTATTTGTGTAATGGCGGACGCGCGGCGACTGTTGACGCGGGAATGTATCATTAAAAACGAAACAAATGCGTAATCATAAGGGTTCAATATGGCAGTAATTTCTATTTTGCAAGTGGCGTTTTAAACTGGCACTTCTAGAGATAAATGTTTAATGCAGGCACACGTGCTGTGCTTCCCATCGTAACAATCAGTGGCGTTGTCAATTTCCACTCCTTCGTTCGAAGCAGAACTAATTTCCAATAAACACGCACACACACAATTTATACGTGTCTTACACTGGTACATAAATATGAGCGTGTGAGCGTGAGAAAACCGCCGCAAATATGTATATACCCTGGTGTGCATTACAATGCTTCACTTGTATGTGAATGCACAGTTTGTGTCAAACACACATACTGTAAGTTCGCACACCATTATGTTGCCCGCATCAAAGTAGAGTCTAACAAATTGTTAGCGAAGCTAAGGTAATGAACGTGTGCATTTTAAAATTAGTACATATATTTTAAATGAAAATAAAAATGTAATTCAAAGTAGTATCTAATTAATATCTCTTAATTATTCCATAATACAATTCATAAAATGGCTACACACATCACAGAATTACTCCATAACGAAGTAGAAAGGTTTCCATATTAATAATGCTCTCGTATTTCCCAAGCGCTCATTAAAGCACTTACGTGAACCGCAGAACAGAGCGAAATAATTACCTCGCAGCCAACTCTTCACGAATACATCGTAAAAGCAGAATAAACCGCATCTACTAAGTCGGTGTATTACAATAAATAAGGTATTAAGCAGTCGATGTCAGACGAACCGAAAAATGTCGAATAGCGATTAATGAAAATAAAATTAAACGCATTCCTGTCGAACGATTTACTTAATACGTCGATAATAAGCGTAGGGTATGTAAAATGTACGTAATCGTGGTAGCCTCGTTAGATGTGGGAAAGCTTGGTTGCCGGTACAAGGTACAGATCGCGTCCGACATTGTCCTCCGTTAGGGCTTAAGTTTAAAGCTTCATTAATGATAATGGTTCTGAACTCGATGGGAATGGTTCTGAACTCGATGGGAATGGATCTTTTTGCTTGCACCCGCACCTTTTCAAGATGTTACAGTAATAGCTCTCTGATACAAGCCGAACAATGCCTTTAAAATACGGACCATCAATCGACCACAGTTTACGGCCACAGAATTATACATCGAAATGTTTAATCGATACTAAATAAACTTTGTAACAAAAATGAAACATTACACTTTTTTAAATTGTACAAATGAAAAAGAAATCGACGCAGCGTCAGCGACAGACCATCAATTAGCATCCGTTTTCTAGTGGTCGTCCGATTTGACATAAATAGCTATTATGCTGCGAGTTACCGTGGTTTGACTCGGGGTTATGTACACGAATATCTAATAGAGAAAGCTTCTATTAAAACCATTTTCATTTACAAATAAAAAGTGACATTGCATATTCACGAATAAAGCCCGTGAGTAATTACTAATAAGACTTTTGACTATGATGCGAAATGGCGGAGTAATGATTCGATAATTCGTATCTGCGACCATTAATTTCTTAAGATAATTAAGAAAATTTAAGTCGATTTTCTTCAAAATTTTAACCTTAATAACAGGGCGTTATAATGTTATAGCAGGCATGGTAATCTTCAATCCGAGATCGAAGCGCATAGACGATTTTTGACTTATTTGCTTTTAGAGATAATTGCGTGAGGCATTGACTTTTTGGTTTAAACGTTACTGATAATGTTTGAAACAATCGTTTCTGTGATTGTTAATTTAAATGACAGTAATTTTTAGTTTCAAATATTGAAATATTATTTTTTTAGACATTGTAATTTCTTTGCACTATTAGTATTATAGCAGTTGTAAATTGCATGTCCTAGGGTTTGGTGTTTCCGTGGTGCTATTTGGTTACGGGCATAGGACGAGCATCGCGTGAAGACTGCAGGTATCCTGGCAGGCGCCACTCGTCCGATGTTCTGTTAGGAACCGTCAATTTGCGTCTGTAATTATCGCGGACCCTTCGATACTTATTTCTATTTTTTCCTCAGCTTAATTGTTGCAACAGATGACTTTTTTGTCGAACCACCTCAAAGAGAGCGGAAAGGCATCAAACGGAGCGTCGAATTTGAAAATAATTATACATAAATAGTCCCTTGAGCGGCCGATTAAGACAATTTCCGAGCAAATTGCCGCAGACGAGTATAATAGCACACGCTCCTCCGTCATAAATAAATCTGGATTAGTTTTCTGTACGAGATTAAGATTGATTCGAAGCCGACGCTTTCCGCTGTTAATGGGTGCTCGGATAAAGTATCGGTCGCGTTAAAAAATTTAAATCATTAAATTGGTTTTTCGTGCGTGTGATTTGTAAGATAATTACGTTCGACAAATTGCCGGGCGTCATTAAAAGATAACGGGTGGCTTTCTGTGGGTCGCTCGGTCGCCCGGACGGTCGGTCGGACGGTCGTAATTAATGATCGATACATGTGAAATAATTAATTAGCGACCGGGGATCGGATCTAAGGCGCCTCGGGCTGCACAAAAAACAATGACATGCGGTTTGTCCGCGGCGCCGCTGGCTGGCGGGCGCGGCGGCTGCGGCGGCGCGACATCGGCCGCGCTGCCTGTAATTTGGGAGACCTCGAATTAGTTTTAATCTCATTTCTCGGCGTCGAGCGTGACGACTCAGCAGTCCCTAGAAATGGGCCATTAATGATAATTTCAATGATTGAATATTTCTTTGTAAAATTTTATAAAACATTGAATAGTATTTATTTATTAATTTAACGTTTGCACATACGTAAATGTCTACATTGCAGGTATCGGAAAAGATTATGTCTAATCAGAATTTTGGTGTTATAAAGAAAAATATTATAATAAAAGAGCATTACAATATGGTGCCAGATGAATTGCAAGCAGAACTAGGTTCAGTCTAATGCTGCAGTAATGCATCTCTAATTTAATCATCAAGAGGGTGTGCATAGGATAAGTCGAAGTAATCGATAGGTGATTAAAAATTCCCACGATTTTCCAAGTCGTAATCGGTACAAACTGAGGTGCGCTCTAAGCCGGCGTCGGGATGCGTGTGCGCAATTAAAACGAAACCCACAATCAACCGCCATGTTTGTACACGGACGATGTTAATAGCCTTCTGTAATTACATACCAGTATCATGCCATGTTGCTTCTCGGAAGGCTGATCAAATAAATAGGACCTATTTTGGGCTGAAGCGTTAGGGGCTCTTTCATTGTTAGACGATTTAAAAATAATATAACATAATGATGGATATCATGCATCTTAATTACGGACGATTAAAGGTAAAATAAATGAAAATAAAATGTATTCAAAGATTGGTTTCCATACAACAAAAAACGACACGAGTTCGTTCAGAAATAATAACGCACGATATTGTCACAAAGAGCGACAAGAGAATTTCATATCACCATTTACATATATTCCATACGCGTAACTAGCGGCCGGGTCTCCCCGCCTCCCCGGCGTATCCCGAGGAAAGAATATCTGAATTCAATTACAAAAAGGCTTCTACGCGAGGTGTTCCGTTGCACCCGCGCCTCCTCCGAGAAGGGTGTATAACAACTCAATTTCTCCATATTATTAAGACGGTGGGGTGCGCGGATAGGGGCTGGGATGGCGCGCTACACAAAAAGAATGCTAATTTAAAATTCTTATTGGTGTGTTTGTATGCGCGCGCGCTTTATGTATTACCGCCGTAACAAAAGCCGGTGGAGAACTGCCCGAGCGCGTAATTTCAATCTAATATTCAATTTGAGAATCGCAAGCTTCATCCGCCATTTTATATTTATTTATTCTGATAAAGCTCCTGGATTCTCACTTCGTTGAATTTAATGTTTTGTATTTATCTATAAAACGTTAAATATTAAAATCAAAGATTCATGTCTTAAAGTAAATTCAGTTCGATATCTCAATAGATCTGAAATAATTGCTTCATTCCCACGCGGAGTAAGGCGCATAAATTTCACCTATCACAATAGGTGCCTTTCCGTAGACAATTCACGGCTAAATGGGACCACCGATAGATACGTAATGTTTAAATCGTGATAAATTAGCTATATACCTGGGGTTGTTTCGATTCAAACAGGGTTTATTAGACATTTTTAGATCTTGAAACAAATAGATATTTACAATCATACTATGCTAATATTAAAAATGCGAAGTTTAGATAGATTGAATGTTTGATAGACGTTGAAGCCATTTAGCTAAACAAATTCCTATGAAATTTGGCAACAGATGTAGAGGATAGTCTGGAAGAACACATAGGCTACTCACTATTCCACGCCGTCGTAGTCGCGGGCGAAAGCTAGTTTGTTACAAACTTCTTGTTACTATTAAAGTTGTAGGTAAGGAAGTGTAAAAATTGATTCATGTGCCATTTAATATCAGACAGTTTTGTTTCCTGACCTAAGATTAATAGCAAACTAAATATTCACTATTCGATTTTGTGAATAAGTCAAGGATGACAAAAGGTCTCGGTATATTTGTCACGATCACGTTTTTGATATCGGAGACTATCACCAGGTATATAAATACTGAGGTCAACATTAAACTACAGTCAAGGTGACTAAGAGATGTTACAAATAGTATTTTTATTATTGTCCTGATTATGCAAGGGTGTAACTCGTATGCATGTGGGCACTATCGCACCAGCATGGGAATAGTTATGACTTCGACAGACGATAGTCAATGTTTAAGCAATAACGACCTACATTCTAAAAATTAAAACCTTTGTTGTCAAACTAGTAACCATTTTAATACTGGAGCCATAAACATAAACCAGAAAGTGCTAAGATTAAATGTGGAAGACCGAAGAAAGTATAGATGGATTGTGTGAAAGAGGATATCCTTAAGAAAGGAAATAGATTCAGATATGACGGCCGCTAGAAATGTATTGAAGAGCAGCATATACTGTGCCGACCCTCCGTAGTGATAAGGGCATGTTGATGATGAGCCTCTAACACTAAATAATTGAACTATTACCTCTTCATTCATCACATTGTGATAAAATTTAAGAATATTGTAATAGATAAACGATTAAAGTCTATAAATTGAAACACCTGTGTAGATTAAATTGGGACATTATTAATGCGACTTTAAATGGCTTGCTTAATACTATACAAATAGACTTAATAAATTGAATTGATTACAATGGCTAGAGCTACCATTTTAGAATTATTATGTTGGTACAGACAAAAAGCATTTAATCGCTATAAGCAATATTAGCAGCATAATTCAATTTAGACATGAATTGCTTGCCAATTAAAACATTGTTAGTTATTTTTTTAAGGATAAGTCCATCGCAAAAGAAATACTATGAATGTCTTCTAAAAATGAATCTTTACATACTAATTTAAGTTGTATAATAAATTGTGGTATTGACAATTTAAATTAAACAATATTAAAATACGTATTATAAAATGAAAAGAGTAATTCAAATTTGAACTCTACTATCGCATAAAATAAGATATCATTTAAAAGTATAAAAATATCGTTAAATGATAAATTATTCTTAAAATTATATAAATGTTAATTAACAGTTTGAAAATTTGCAAAGAAATGGCTTCCTTGCTATGCTTTTGGCCAAAGACTATAACTTATAACGTTTAATTCCTTATCAGACATTTTGTACAAATCTAATTAGCAAATCTAATTTCATCACAATTCAATTGACATTGAGTTGAAATTCATAGCATTTAAAGTTACTTTTATGTGTTTAGATAATTGAAATATTCACACAAGCTTTAATATAGATCTCGAATTTTAATATTGATGTCTATTGTTTCTTTTTTCTTCTTTTTTACATTCTTTTGTTACGTCATCTTTGGTATGTTAATATACTTGTTATGATGACATGAAAATTTGCATATTCCTTATCTTTACATGTTTTAGTTTCATTGTAATAATAATCACGAAATCAAGACATTTCGTTCAAGAGCAAAGTCAAATCTATGGTCAGATAGATTATATATTAGCTGTTAGTTTATACATCTATACTAATATTATAAACACGAAAGATTTGTATTTTAGTATGTATTGAAATAACTCAAAAATTATTGGGTCTATATTTTTTATTATTTTTAATTTCACCCGGAAGAAGTCGCGAGCAACACCTAGTATAGTGTAATTAAGTAGACTTTTATTGTAAAACTCGTTATTTAGATCATTACAGTAAAGTTTGGTCTGTTATTAGAGTAATAGCAGGTTAAGGAGGTGCATAACAGCGTTGATACTACGGACCTTCGTCGCCTGGTTGACGTCAAGTATTATTGTTAACGCGTGTTAGTGTGTGCAGAAAGCGTGTTTGGGTGTTTCCTGATAATTCGCAGTGCGCCGGCGCTGGGGCACTAACCGTAACGTCTTGGGTACATCTGTTAACAATGACGTCTACGGTACATACGTTGTTATTTATATTGCAGATTTGAAGACTGTGAAGATGTTTTTATTTTTAATTAAAAAACTACTTAATGTATTTAATAAATTAAAGAGAGATAAGCAGAAGCTTTAACGTTTGACTAGTAACAATGACAAAGCTAACAATATTATTTTAATTTTACCATTCGAAAATAATTAATTAGATTTATTTAAGGTGCATAAAATTAATTAATATTTGGAATATCGCTCGCAACGTAACAAAGAAATTCTGTTGTTATTCATGACGCATGTACCGACCGAGTTTGTCGCATCTTCACCGAATAATAAATCTTAAAAAAAGCGACAGAGATAAAACCGACATTGTCGCATGATAAATGATCAGATTTAAATTTAGAATCGAAACTAAAGGGCACCAGCACCTTATAACGAACGCGACGAGGCCCGTTTATAATTATAATTAATATTCTTACGATATTAAAGTGGTCGATGGTAGAAAAAAAACGAGATTCGACGCGAGAATTAATAACAAACAAATGGGCTACCTGCGGTGTTTTTTGTGAGCACCCACAGGTAAAACCGTGATGATGAAAGGAGCTCATATGGCTCTCAGTCTTAGGTTTTTAAACAATATTGTAGGATTTTGACACGGTTGCACCTTTTAATAGGGAACGGCGGCTCGATTCATTAGAAGCGGCATTGTAAACAACGAGAAAAAATTGTAATACGGCTACGAGTCGACAGATGGCGACGTAACCAATTATAGTGTTGAATGTTTATACAAGGTACCGTTGGTATTGTCAATTAGAAATGTCATAAGTAAAAATGATCTGATGTAATCCCAAGTGTGACAAAGTGGAATACTCCGCGGGATGGTTTCGTATTACTACCGCTGTGATTTATCAAAAAAAGAAAACAAACCAAGAGACGCATTGGAAACAAGAAACCAACGATTCGAAATCCGGGACAAAGGAGAGGAACTCTCTAAACGTGATACCATAATGACAAAACAGAAATATGATTTCGATTAAACGGAGTAACAGAGATCGCTAGATTGGTATGGTATCGAGTGTGAGAGAGATGGGAGGCTAGTTAATAATAAAAATATTTTATTTGTATAGCGGGGTAAAACACCCCCGCTGCGGGCTGTTTGGTCGGTACGGCATCCATCATTATTATAGTAACTGATTTAACACTTTTGAACAGATTCCTATGACGGCTGGCATTAATTCTCGGGACAAATGTGCAAAGGATCAATATTATTATTGGGGAAAGCTGAAACTTGATAGTTTATTATATTTCTATAGGTGGTAGGTTAATTGATTGGTTAAGAATCGTTTTAATTAGTGGAAATCTTACCTTTAAGATCCTTATTAGGTGCGGTCTGTCCTAGTTCAGAGCAATTCTTAATTTGGTCATGCGCGGAGTTATTAAATCCATCAGCGACTTAGTCGTGATAATTTCAACGTCGGTTCATGTTGACAGTCGTGTCCATATCTGATTTACATCTAACATATAAAGGAAAATATAATTCTAACAAATCGCGAACGTAGGGAAACTTGTTCAGATATGATATATTGCATTCATTTTGAAATTGGTGGCGTAACTTTTGATCGGCACGTTCTAAGGCGAACTTCCATTATTTTATTGATTGATTGAAGCTTTAACGTCAATTATTTTTTAGACTAAAACGTTAATT
The DNA here is from genome assembly GCF_000836215.1 of Papilio polytes. Classification (NCBI taxonomy): domain Eukaryota; kingdom Metazoa; phylum Arthropoda; class Insecta; order Lepidoptera; family Papilionidae; genus Papilio; species Papilio polytes. The sequence continues at coordinate 1,744,288 of NW_013525694.1, forward strand.
GACATGTAGTAACTAAATATGTAACTTTATGAAAACAGTCTTATAATCTTTAGAGTTTTTGGTTTATAGAGTTTTCCATTACGGCTTTTAATTCCTGAAGCACATATTCCGTACTATATGTAAAAAGGTTTTGTTAATGTAATTAGATTAAATGATGCGTATCGATATTAAAATACGTATTGATATGCTAAATTGTTATTTGTAATGCGGGCGGTGGCCGGGCCCAGCGGACGGTCCCGCCAGGGCTTTGTTCACAAATTTTTGTTCGCTAATCAATAAGATTTGACCCTCGATACAATTACCATTCGATTCGACAATGGTGTTCGCTTACAATGGATCTGTTCTATCCGCCATGTTTTGGAATAGTATTTCGTAACGTTATTTGCTATTTACCTTGTTTGGTCAACGTTGATTTTTGTAGTAATTATTCATCATCCTTTATAAATTGTGAAGTAACAACGCCAATAACTAAATACGAGTACTACACAACGTAATAAAATTTATTTGTAAACAAAATAATTAGACGGAATATAAAATATCAAGTTTGTATACCAGCTGAATAATAATATTAATTTTAGGTGTAATCAAAACCAGTTTTTTATTTTTTTGCAAATACTCGAGCAAAATCCTTTTACGGTTCCGTTCGAAGATTATGGTCGATTAAAAAACCAATAATTATGAGCGGTGATTAAATGTCTGGATAAAGTCCATTCTGTTAATTACTCCCTAAAGCTAAACGAGTTCACTTTTGCTATCGATGTAACATAATAAGCATATTAGCTAGTCTGATGGCATAGATAGCGGGAGGCCCGGAGCGGTTACTGCGCCGCACTCACTGGAAACGCACCGCACCGCAATCGCACCGCAAACTGCAAACTGCATGCAGGACACGCTCTCTCACTCAGAGGTCAAAGTGGAATGACCAAGCGAACGTCTAATGAAAGCCAGAAGACGTTCCACTCGAATCACAGTCATTCAAAACGCATTCTCATAACAATCAATTTAAAGCGCTTCAATCGCTGCCTCGACACCGAGCCCGGTCGTCGTGTGAGGCGCGACCGCTGCAGGATAATTTAATAAAAAGCTAGACAGCCGCTCACTATGCTTATTCATATCGTTATGCTAATGTTCGTAAGCACAAATACATGTTTGCAACTAAACATGGCGATGTAAATGTGCATCATAAGGTACATTGCCGTTTTTAGTATTTTCAAATGCTTAGGGCAGTAATTAAATGGTCACATCACGGTACGACTTTGACAATCAATTATCACTTATGTAACTTTTAGAACTAGTAATGTGTAAATGGATGAGACGTCGAATAATGAGCTCGTTTGGTGGTCTGAGATACCAAACAAAATGTAATGTCACCTTGAATATATGTAATAATAGTAAGGCTCTACGAGTCCAAAGTATTCGAGTATGGATGCCATCGAATGATGGCTATTTTACTTCAGTGATAATAACTCTTTAGTGCAAGACTAGGTGATGATTAAACTAATGTAAACACATTTGTTCTTTAATCAATTAACCGACCGGTCCGATCGTGTCGCCGTAAACGATTTTAAAAATAATGCGTTAAAAGGGAAACTAAAGTGCCGATATCTAATTGAAAAATGCGATAACCTCTCGGATCCATCAAGTTATAACGACTCGAACGGAACTCGATTAAGAAATCACGTTTTAGTGAACAAAACATCCATTATCGCGACTATAGTCGACGAATGAGACCCATTAGCATTTCATAGGTTTAATTAGATGTCCGCACATCGGACGATCGCCGTCTCAAACGCGTCATGCGTCCCGTGGCCGATTGAATTAGGTGACGGCAAACAATGCGACCGACTCGAGCGGACAACCCCACGACAAAACGTTTCCTCGCCAATCTTCGATCAGCGGATTAAGGGAGAGATCGTCTCGCACGTTTTATCTCCGATTGTCCGCACTTAACGCACACTTTACGCCGAGTGCCCCTCGAGAGGAAATTGAAAGCGATCGCTTTCCCTGCTATCTTATCTCTAGTGTTGTACTAATTAATCGATGTAGTGCGACGGGCCGGTCGTTAGAGGTAAATAATGCCCTCGTCGAGACGGACGAGGTGATTTATCGGCGCGGATAGACAAAAGTGTCGCGGGCGGAGCGGAGCGGCCCGAGCGGCCGGGACAATGGTGCGGAATGTCGTCGCGGCCGGCCGCGGCGCTCGTGCGGCCCGTGAATGCGGATTATTAATAACTCGGCCGATGTTCGACACGACCGACGCCGCGGAGACTCCCAGCCCGTTCCGAGCCAAGCAGCCCGGAGCGTCCGCTCCACCTGTACCATACGACCGCACCTTAATTTATTCAAGGCGCGTTTTAATGACCATATTGATAGTCGCGCATTCCGCGACCGATCGCTGCCCAGCGACGAGTACGATCTTTCTAAAATCAACGACATTTTCAAATTCACTAATGATTGAATTTAGACAGTGTTGTTTGAAATGAACTAGGGGAGCTTCTCTCCCCAATGACGATACTGATACAATAGAATAGTCGCGGATTATACCCAAAACCCCAAATTGTATATTTCATATTTGCACACAACAATAAGACAAAATAGTGATAATGTCACATGTGTGCACTTTGTCACACTCGCAACTAATTGTGATATTTCATAATGTTGGCATTATTGCGTGTAACATCTGCTCGCATCGCCACAAACAATACGTGATGAATTCATAAACGGACTTTTGTTAAAAGCCGTAGCTAAATTCAATATAATTTACTCTCCCAACAAAAGATATATTGATTGGTTTTTATCTAAACTCGATTTGAAAAAGTGTTAAAGAAATGAATCCGTAAGAACCGTGAGAGGTTGAAATAAAATCACGGCGAAGTGTTCCGACTGCAAGTTAATATTATTGTTCATCACTAAAAAAAAAACAATAAAATTGGAAAGGGCAAAGTGCTTGTGAAGGCGTGTCAAACAGAAAAATGCAGTATGAAATTACTTTTCACGTTTTGTTGATACCGGTGAAACTAAATGAGATCAGTTTTTGTCGCTCCGACAAATAACTAGGTACCTATGCAAGGCTTGGACCCTGCGTGGTCACGTCGTACTCGGGGCGCCCCGGACCAAATCGTCCCACATTTTTGTTGTTCCGGACGACATGAGATAATGTAAAATTTATGGTATAATACACACAATTGTTCATCGGAGAAAGCAATGCAACATTTCTTACCTTTGACATTATCTTTACACTTATCCATAACAGCATATGCTTTTATAAATTTTGTGTTGCTTTTTGACATACATAAAGTCAAAAATAAAGTTGCATTATTTAATAACGGAAAACACTGGAGCTGTACTGACAATTTCGTTGATTTTTTAAACCGTCCAATAGCTACGCAGTTTGATTGGTCATATGTTTTTTAGTTTCTTCCACTTTGAGAAGATTCTGTGTTCACGTCACGATTTGTTTTTTGTGCATCCCCATCGACAACTTGTACAGCATTGTCGTGAGTGGCCCGATTCGTTACTAGCTATGTAATTAGTTTTACCGTTACAGTATGCTTTACATTTTCAATGGACTCAATGATGCCAACCTTTGCAATAATGTGCGACACAAGCATGGTTTATTTTCCCGAGTCATATGACACTTTGTTTTGCATGTATCATGATTTGTCCTTTTAAATAGACATTATAGATTAACAATGAAATAAGTTACTTGAAATCTGTAGTAGCCGATGTTAGTAACAGGTATAAGTTAGGCAATAAACTGCCAGTTAGTAACAAGTTGAATGTATTAGAAATTTAACAATCCGCTAGTTTGCTTTGCTTTACCGCATACTACTCTACACTCTACATAGATCTATCTAAGTGTTAATGAAAAGTCAACCTTATATCTAATGTTAGAAAGTTTAAATTTGCCTTATAAATTTGACATATGTTGGAATTTCGTTAGAAATTTCCCGAAATGTTCAAATTTGTATCGTTAACACGTGTAGATGCTAATTGTCCAGTGCCGAGACAAATATGGCGACGTTTCGTGTTTCACTTATTAAATGAAAACGCGTTTATTTCTAAAATTTAATTATCGAGGTTGAAGAGACATCGAGATAAAAAAGAAACCAGGTAAGATGACGACAGAAGTGACGCACAATATGAAGCAGCTATTATGTTAAGTATTTATAGAATGTTAATATATTGTTAGAGACATAATTCAAAAGTATAACAGTAAATGCTCGAGCAGTGAATTATTCACACTGGTATAATTGATTGGAGTTTACATTAATGACTCGTTTGAAGGAGATATAACAATAAGAAAGCGAGGCGACTAAATGGATGACATTAGGTTCAAGCGACATCGCGTCAAATATGACAGATGAGGTTCACATCCCTCGGCCATTTCGTATGAAATGAATAGCATCCAAGAACCCAACGCCGTTTTATTGTGTCACAGCTCAGTCGATTCGACACGATTTAAACGTTGTAAAAGTAAATATTTTAAGTTAATGTTTACACTCGACTTTGCGTGATATTTAACTGAATGATGAAACCGTTAAAACCTAAAAAATATGTATATTAGCGTGGTCGTTCGAAGACAAATAATATAAGTTAATTCACATGTGAGCAACGTAAAGATGTAAAGACTATCAAATTATGGTTACGACTATTTGAAAATGTACCACTCGTGATGGTCGCGTTAACACTCCGTCGACCAATGGGATCGCGGAGTCTTTACTCGTCTTCATAAAACGTCTTTTAGAATTAACGTGCGCTCACTAATTTGTGTTCTATTTGTTTGAACGAAGGCTTTGATTGCTGTAAGCGTCGCAAGCCGCTAGATGCCACTCGGCTAACAAGTCGAATAGCTTTTACCAGGTGTACGACAAATGGAAATCTACTAATTAAAGTACTTTACGCGGACGAGACATAAATGGAAGTACGAACACTCGATCGTAAGAAGTTTAATTAATCTGCGAGCTGACGCAACGACGGATCGTTTTCTTTCTATTTGCAGTCGAAAGCAGTTTGTTTAATTGATTCGTCTTGTAGCGGCCAGGTCGCTGTGTTTGTATTCGGAATTTGAAGACTTAATGTTTCCAAAGATCAAAGCGTTGGATGATTAACGCATCTCTAGTGGATATTGTTGCGTAAGTGGCCACTAATGGGGGCTAACGCAGCCGGCCGCAGTAATTGTGATATGCGTTTTAGCACTTCTTTACTGGCGAAGCCGTAAACTATACCTTTACTAATAAACGCTTCGTTATCAACTACATAAGATGCACAAGAAACGACTTTGTTAACGCTATTTTCATAGTCTGTAACATCATGTCATAGATTATAGTAATGACTTATTCATTGCTTTTAACGCAAATTGTTTGAATAAATTATCAGACAATATAATAAATTATAATATTTTAACTACGGTCAATGTTTTGTTGGATAAAAATAAACTATCACTATCCTATTAATTTAATGTTTTTGTGATCAGATTGGAACGCAATCACACAGAACAAATGAATAAATACTGCAAAACAAATAAAATGAACGGTTACTGGTTTTATCACATGCAATAGGTTTTTTTTACAAAACAATCACATAAATCTACATAAAAAATATAAATTATGGTACTAAGATTAAAGTATTGTTTATCTCTATTTTTACGTTTCAAATTAAAGTAACAATTTTATGTAGTAAATATGACTTCAATTATATAATCATAATCAAATTACGAGCAGAACATTAAAATCAGCTCAAGCACAAAATAATACAATCCTAATATGAGAGAGTTGTGGCATTATTTACGCCAGTTCAGTTGACACGAATGTGGTCTTGAAGGAAGATGTGACGTTGCTTCGTAAAGTTAAGTGAATGCACGATAATTATGGTGAATGGGACCTTTGGTGCGTAAATAATTGCATTTACTTATAATGAACTCCGAATTAATGCACATTTGATGTCCCTTTGTTTGATACCTTAATTATCGAGCAGTCTTTTTAATAATAGTATTGTTTCCTTGTAATTTTTATGTGAAAAGTTAATTGATTTTAGATTCGTCAAGTTCAAAGTCAATTGTAATTGATAAAATTAAGTGCGTTAAATCTTTATTTCCTTTTTAGGACAATACAAATGTTTCAAAACACAAAATAAAATATTACCTACATTTTTCATACATAAATAATTTGAATATGAAAATATTGGACCATTATTATCGTTTTCTGCTATCGAAATGTAGCATCAAATTTCTTCGCCATAAATAATGGACGTTATACAAACCACGCAGCGACACAATACCCGGCCCTAGAGGTCCAGTTAAGTAGTATCCATTGTAATAAAGAAGACGATATTTCGAAGACATTAAAATTCCCCGTCTCGTAATAATTACATACGACAGATTTTAACTTGGAAACGCCCACGCGCCCACTATGTTGTGGCTTCGGACTTGTATAATTTGTGTTAATGCCGTAATATATGGGAGTTTAGGGGTCCCTCGCACTCGGAGTTCCGTGCATTCGATCGTTAATAAAATTATCAAAATCTAAACGGGTTTTACGAGCGTCGCTCGTGTGGCGGACCCCGTGGTCCGAGTTTCGATCCGACTTATGAATGGAAATGGATTTTTGTTATATCTAAGTGTTTTTAAGGTCGTAAATAATTTATCGCAGCGTGATATTTCCGTCGCTCGAATTTAAATGTCTGAATGAAATAACTCCGTGTTCTCGGAGCGCTACTGGATTTAAATCCGCATCTACATATCAAATAGGCACTTTAATAGTTTAAATCTAATGCGTGGGATGCAATGATAAGAATAATTCGACCTTTAAAGTTTTCGATATAATTAATTGAGTCATTTAACACGACCTTCGATAGTATAAGGCTCACGACACACTGGGCTACAGTAGTTGGGCCGGTAACATAGACGAGGCGTTGCGAAACGCGCCGTTTGCCGCTTGTCGTATGTATAGGTATATTGATATGAGGTCGACTTAGACAGTTTTTGTCGGAATAAAGTTACATTTGTAGGTAGCGGTCAGCGTTGCGTCAGCGATCGTGATTCAGCCTCGTCGAAACACTCAGGTGCTCGGGCCGCGGCCGGGGCCGGCATCGAAGCCGTAATTATTCAGAGCACACGTGGACATGGTTTATGGGCGCGCATGGCCTGCCTCGCAAACGTGCAACTTTTTGCTTAATAGGTTAACGACTTTTCGAGTCAATATTGATAGCGAGGGCAAATCTTTTAAGTCTGACTATAGTTGTAGGTATAAAGATTTTTTACACGCTAACACGTTGATCTTGCGATCACTGCCTTACTTGTTTACTAACCGCTGTCTAAATCGTTCTACATCTGCCTTATCAATATAATAAAATGAACATTATTCGGTTGTATTAAAGTTGATTTTACATTGTACGAAGTGAGTCATACTGTGAAGCGTGTGCTATGCATTTTTTGTCGGATCGTGCAAAGAACTTGCATTTGAATGTGCACTATCAAGCTCCGCTCAGATCCGATACAGAGTTATGTTTCATTGCTTACGTTTTTTGCGCTCTTTACAAGATTCAACTCTTATATATAGTTTCAGAGTTCATAAAATTCATACCGAATTTAACACACTTAAAACTGTGCGTTTGTTTAATAAATCACAATGTATTAGAGTGACAAAGAACTGAGGAATGTTAAACAAAGACAACTATTGATGTTTTAGATTTTTAATCTGACAGCGTATTCGTGTTAGGTAATATATTAATGACCCTCTCAATTGGAACATAAAAAGACGATACATTGTTGGACAACGGTTTCTCTGCCAAGTAATTGAATGTTCGTAAAACCGGTAGCAAGAATCATAAACCCAGCTAAAAAGCAGCATATTTGATGACAAGTTTACCTATTAAGTATTTAGTTAAATCAAACATTTTCAGACAAAACATAAAATAATTGCTAAGTGATATCTTAAATCGAGCGATAGAGTAATTTGTACTCTGATCTTAATGAAATAAGTAACATATTCAAAACTCTTAATAAAAATGCAGAATGCTGGCACGAGAATGATCCCATGATATAAACTTCTTGTAGACGAGTTTCGACAAATGATGGTTAAAGTAACGAGAGCTCCATTGGTTGGGTAAAACCGGTAGGCTTCTATCTTCCACCGTTACTTGGCACATTCTGCTTTATAAAAGATGCGCCTCGTAGTGATTCCGATCGAAACGTAATTAATTTTCTACATTATGGCCGCCTTTATATCACTTAATATATTTGATTATGTTTGTAATTATACAAATTTTAATTAGAAATTCGATTCGATACATCGATTCTAAGCGAGTGATTTACGCTTACGTTTTATAGTTCTAACTTTAATTAGAAATCCGTTTCCTGGTCGTACATTAATCTCGATTTTACGTGATGATTAATTCGAATCGAATATAAAAATCACACCAATCGATACGATTAACATTAATGTTTCCAATTGGTATACAAATTAAATAGATTGATGTTTTCTCTTAAATAGGAAAACAATATCGATTACATTATGATTTATATTGATGTCTCGAATATCTGCCGCACCTTTAGGTGACATAAGAATACACAAATATATGGAAATTATAAACAAAAGTGATTAATATTTTTAGCAGACATTTTCTATTTCAATTTATCCTTTTTGCTTAAACAATTTAGAACTTATTGTCATTTTTATTCCTGATAATTGTCAACATTCTGCTGTACATTTTGGATGTCGTTCAAGCGATCTATTTGTCTCTTTGCAATGAAAATATCGTTCGAATTAAGCAGCGTGATTTCTACATGTCTAATTAATAAACATCTCATTAAAGAGCCTTGAACTTTTGATTACGTAGAAGTGGACAATGGAGCTCGTTATTTATATCTCCGGCACATTGGAACAGTCCAACAATCACAGCGACGGACAGACGCGCATATCTAAGTAATTAATCGTGCCTTATGATTGATTAAACGCATTAAAGGCAAACACGATTCCTATTTGAATATTAAATCTATTAGGCAAGTGACATAATACTTAATACAATTTTATCTGAGTTATTGCATAAAACATAGGACACGCTTAGTTTTGGAAACAATTATACGTCTCATTGATTATGCATGCCGGCTGACGTATTGTGGTGATATATTGGAAATATATGTTGAATCGCCGAAAACAATAGCTTAATTGTTTAATAAAAAATATACATTTTTTTTCTTAATGTATAGATCGAAGATATTTAAATATTAAAAGGTATACTCTCCTATGATGTAATCATTGGGGACAAAACATTATGATGTTCGCGAGATATGCGCAGTATCGGCGTTAATGAACGGTAATTCAGAACTTGCTGTACGAGAGGTGAGCAAAATGAACCCACACTCGACAGTATTTGTTAACGTAACAAGGTAAACGAGGATATTTATCGACACGACGTCGTCAAGTGGCAACCCTTTGCGCTGCTGACTGCCCCCGTGCCCGCACAGCCGCGCCGGCCCGTCCCGCCAGCACACAGCGCTAGTGATGCGTAACGCAAACTCTCTTGTCGATATTTACACTTACATTGCAAACAGTGACACTCGATATTTGTCCAAGGCGAGCTAATGGCGCGAGGTGTCCGACATGTTTGTCGGACTACTTGTAATTAACGGAATAATGTAACGTAAACACATAAACATTGAATTCGGCCGTTCGAGTTTCGATTTCACTCTATCGACCTGTGAATAAATTTTATGTATTTAAATATATGAACACCTTACGTAAGTAATAAACGAGTAAACGTGATCGGGGTTGCATGTGTATAAAAAATTAAAAAGGAGTAAAATAAGTTAAAAAAGTAAGGTAAGGCCATAACTTCATTTTGAATTCCGTTCGGTTTGTTCCCGTCCCTCTCTGAACGCTCCCAGCAGGGGGCACCATCGTTCTCACCTCACGACGCGAGTGGTAGCCGCTCTTTAATAAGTATCGATAAAATATGAATATATATTATAAATATTTTCAATACTTATTCGAATTATATTCAGAGTCGATTTCCGATAGTACTCACACGGCTTGCCAACATTATGGAGTTTTGGGTTTAGGCGATTTGTGGCGATACGATTTGGTGGTGAGAAAATTTAACACAGGTTTTTATATTCCTGATTAAATTACTTCCTAATATAAAATGTGCCTCGTTCAATAAAGTATAAAAGTCTTGATACGTGTTTTTGTAACCAGGAAGTACGGAAGTGATGGTTTCTTCTATAAATATGAACGGATAAACAATAAAAATTCCATGATTAAATACATTAATAAAATAATAAAAACAATCTATAAGATAATTTCGATGATAGGTAAAGTAAAACTTAACATGGAAATGGAATCTCGAGGCATTAAATCAAAACATTATTTCATATCTAATTTATTTTCATTACAAACTATAAATTTGGCTCTGATAATATTATGATCGGGCCGTCATTGATACCACCTATTAAAATTTGATTCACCATAAATCTGTGTTGCATAATTCTCTCTTGTCTACGTCTGCCTTGTCTGTTAACGCAACAGGTTTTGAAGCTCGCCTTGTGTGTCGAATCGTTCGTTGTTAGATTAACAGCGAGCAAAGTGTCGCAGGGACAGAGCTAATTAATCTCTGCACGTTGTACAACATTAATTACAAAAACCTCAACACTTTAACACGTACGAAAATGAATTTTATTACAATACGATAAAGATAAAGATACGATAAAAATTTTAATAACAACAATAGCGACACTTCAACATTTTTGAACCCGTCGACATCTCCGTCGCCGAAGCACGAAGCGGCCACAACGCTCTTGGCGCCCCCCGCCCCCTCGAACCGCGCCCTCCGCGCCCTGGCCCGCAGTGCGAGGCGCGACGCGACCGCGAACAAAAGTTAAATAATACTCGCCCTGAAGAAGGATCCCCGAAGGATCCGAAACTAGTCGGTGCCGTCACCGGAAGAAAAAAGCGTGAGTTGAGCCGTTTTTAATTAATTTTCGCTTAAAATACGATAAAGAGTTATTTTACATTAGAACAAACATTCCAAGAGTCGAGTCAAATCAAGGAAAATTAAATGTCATCTCAACAATGACCACGGACGAACGCAATTAATGTAAAGCGTTGTTTACACGATACGATCTCTTGCGCATACCGTGAGACAAGGAATTATAGTTTTTTCAACACTAATTACGTGATGTCCAAATATAATAAAGATTATTTCAATTACAACAGTATAAGGTTCTGTTTTTTATTTATTACATTTTCCCCGACATTTGTACAAAAGTTATAACATTCATTTAATTTTACCTGTGTTAGGAATGGAGCGGAAAAACTAATCGCATTTAGAATTAGGTATCAAATAAACTCTTCGAAGGAATTTGTCATATCTTCATCAATTTTATTACATTATATACAAATACTGTTTAATATCATGAAAAGATTAAATTATTAATTTAATGCAGGCATATCCATGTGTATACTTAGTTAATGTTAAAGTTGATGAAACGACGCCATTTATAAGATAAAAAAAAGAAAACGTTAATGTAGACAATGGTTAATCGTTATTTAGTGACAGCGCTGAGCCGTCGAAGTTTTTATGACCGTAATCAAAACGTGATTGTCGCACATTCCCAAAAAACTCGCTTAATTGTGCCGGGACGAGTGTTGGTGGTATAAATAGTAATTACTTAGGTGCCTGCTCCGAAAATGCTATTAAAATGCGTTTAACCGCCACGCTCCGTAGCTGCAGGTTAATGCAAACCAACTGAGCTTTCGTGTTCATGAGATAATTTTGAATTATCATGCGATATATCTTGAGAAATTTTAAAAATATAACATTAAGGAAACCCAAAAAATCATTAAAGAATTACCATTATATTTCTTAGGGTCGCGTTATTATTACTAAAAATATGCAAGCAATGAAGATTCAAAACCCTAAATATATTATTTACTATTTATTTTGTTCGTGTGACCGCAGCTTTACAATCGATATTAAAGCCCACGTAATTAGCATGAGGCAATAAATAATTTTTAACATTCTTAATTTTTTATTATCAAGATAAAGAAACTAACACCAATGCCGTCACCGATTTTTTATAATAATTTAAATAATTATCACATCCCGTGATCATTTATAAAGTCCGTTACAACATAAATCATAATTTAGGACTCGTTTTTTAGTATTTCAGCCCACCTGTTGGAAATAAGAAGCCTTTAAGGCGGTACAATTTCTAAAATAATTATCGTTCATATATTTCGCAGTCCCTGCCTGGGGGTGGCTATTGTTTTAACCGGATTTTTTGTTGCTTTCCAACCCTGGACAATGGAGGAGGGCGTAAGTGTAATTTTGAATGCTGTTTGGCGGTCAAGGCTCATTTACATTTATGCATTTTTAGTCACCAACTTATTTTGGAACGGAAAGGTAATTCAACATTAAAATAAACATTTATTTTTATACCTTCTGATCTGGGTTTGTATCCTATCAAAAGCAGCTTAAAATATTTTTATTGTAAATTATGTTTTCCTCTAACACTCGATATTATTGATCTTCTAATTTTGTTTCCATAAACATATTAATAATTATTTATATTATCATTGGTAATATTCAAAGGTATAAAAATTCTTTGATTTTATGTCGCCATATTTTATCGATTTTCGATCACAAATTTTTATCTCATATTTGTTTACATTTACTTATTCGTTCTATTGTATTTAAATAAATATTAAGTCAAATAAATTGTATTTTCTAGTATCAGGAAATGTGAACTACAATTATTACTAGTAATAGTGATATGTGCATATCCGTCTTGAAGACTCTAAAGACTGGATTAGTCAGTACTTCATTGTAATTACACAAAGTGGTCTAAGCAGATGTTGTATTACATACATTAATTCTAGAAGAAATGTTGCTATCAACTTAATTTGCAGTGAGATTTACGATTTAAATAAAAATTAAATACAATTTGTTATATCGAATAATTCAAATATATAACCGATTTATTGCTTAAAGATAAAATACTCGTATATTGAACGGTACACCTTCGATATACGCATAACGAGGGCCAGCATTACCCTGTAATTAAATCATAAACTTAGATTAAGATAAATAGACGAAAAGAGGCCGCCGGAGCGTTAATCCAGTGATTTACAATTACACGTAATTACCGGCCTTAACTTGTTTAATTGCCGGCCATATTAATTATCGAAAAATACCAAATGGAATCGATTTATTGTAGTATACTTTGTCGCGAACAAAATATCATAATGCTGATTAAATAATTAATATAACTGATTAACAATATCTCGTGTAATAAATACGCTGTAAAAATTAATCAATTTTATGGCTGATGAAATATAAAAAAAATACATGTTTGTCTTTTTACTAAAGCATTACTCGTGCGCAGAAACTGTGCATATAGCCGACCGCGGGAGGAGGTCGGTGTTAGAGAAAGGGGGGGTCATCGGCAAACCTGCTTGCAAAATATCTCTGAATAGATTCGACAGTGAAAGCCAACGATTTGGAGACGATCTCCAGTTTAAAGACACATATTAAATTAAATTATTGTTACATAAAAATGCAGTTTTATAAGTAACTAATTAGGACGAGTTTCATTCTCGAATGCAACTTGGATAAATGTGTAGCCGTTACATTCTTTGTCCTTTATCGAATAAATTTAATTTATTTTCAAAATACAAAGTAGTATTCTAGTATGCGTTGAATATTCTTAACTTAAACAACAAAAAGCTGCAAATAAGTTAACATAATTAACATTTATAGATCTAATAAACGTAGAGGTACGGTCGAGATGAACTGAATTGGCACACAAACGGTTAACATAGCGTTTATTTCTGAAGTGAACAACGGCAGACAATTTATAATGAGCATCACAAAAGTCGACCACATCTGCACCGAACAAAACTTAATTAAAGTGACACTTCGCATGCATAATAAAATTATTCACGCACAATCGTAAGATAAGGCTCCACTTTGCCTTGCACAATGCACGCACACATCTACGATTCAATAGCGTATGTACAGCACACTTAGGTAACCCTGTCGACTTCAAAACGGGTAATAAGACGCGTGTAGCACCCGATGTTACCATTTAATGATATATTTTATTATTTAAATTCCTTACCTATTGCTTCATTACACTTGACTTCCATATGTAAACATTTTTAACTTGTTTGTTTTTAAATTTTACGGCTCTAAAATATTTCTTAATATCGTTTTTATTTCAAAGTGTGTAAACTTTTCTGTTTATACTTAGAATTCAATTTAAGTTTAAATGAACAATATTGGTGTGTTTTTGCATTATTTATATTATTATTGCGAAACAAACTTATCGTAGAATGTTTGTTATTTTTCAATAGCGTTTTTCATACCATCGTTTTATTTCTTCCTAAAATTACTTCAAATAATCCTTGAGGGAATTAAGATATTTTACACTGTTATATCTTTTAAGACATTCCCAAGCACATGTAAATAGGAAGAATATTCACCTGCTGTAATTGATAAGCTTTCAATATTGATAAATGCATTGAAAAATGACATGAAGTCTGGTAGACTAGATCTTCCCACGAGATAGATGAATCAAATCTAAACCCAAGAGCAAATCCCTGCTTCTTGATTCAATCAACAAAAATCGAAACCTTACTGGATGAGACAAAACTAAGGGTTCATTAATGACCAATAAGTTAACATTTCGATTGTCTATTCATCATTAAAAATTGATTTTCCCTGAAATAATGCAACACTCGAATATCATGAAAAGAAATGTCAACCGACTTGTTATTGTAGATTACCTAAGTGCCTACATTGTTAAGGCACTTCAGTGCAGTATAACTCGTGTTATCAACCAATAATTAGTGATATCGATAACTTCCCCAAAACGTTATCAGCAATATTTGCTATTAAATAATCGATACGCGATGCATAGATAAACGGTCAGTGGCTATCGCATGCCGCGGGGAACTCTCACACTTTTACATACTAATATTTTGTTTCACTTCGTATTTAAAAAAAAAATCATTATAAAAAACACAATTTTTTTAACATAAAAAATCTGAAATGATTGTAAACATAAGCTAGCGCGCTTCTATCCTTCGACCGCGTCATCACTTAGCTTAAGTGGAATCGTGGTTAAGCGCTGGTTTATTTAAAAAAATAATTAAATTAACTTTACGCAATAGGTAAATACTAATCTGAACCCATTGTAACTAATAACAACTAACAAATTGAAGAGCAAATTTGATATAATTTACCAGCTGCAATATTTTTAAATCATAAATTGAAGGACATTTAGATTTTTTTTGCAGTTTATAAATGAAATATGATGAATAACCACGAATAATAACGTATCAAACAGATATTTAATAAGAATATTAAAATAATAATAATGAAAAACTTAATATTTAATTCAAGCTTTAAGTAATTGCGTCAAATTAATGTAAACAACGATTCTAACATAACCTCATACTTAATTCGTAATTGATGATGTTTGAATTTTATGCTAATGAACGAAGGTGGGTGTTTTACAAAACTTATTTGAATAATGTTATAAACTGTTAAAAGCAAACAAGAGACAATGAGCACTTCAACAGTCAAATTTTTATTATCAGTAGATAGGTGAGCAATATACAACGGATTAAAGCAAGTCTTATCTTATATTTTCATCATTAATTTATATGTAGGTAAAAGTTATTTATTTTTACTTAATTTAAGAATATAATACCTATTATTATCTAAAAATATATTTACATTTTATCATTAAATTAAGCGTAATTGCATAATGTTTAATTTAAAATACCATATTCAGTAAATAGTTTTTTATTCTGAACGCAGCCGTTGCGATTACAGACGAAAAAAAAAATGGCGTCGTTTTTCGGAGGCGTCAAAAGGCGCGGGATGTCAACGCGACATGCCTTCGTGCCTGAGCGCGTATCGCGTCGTTTCCTCGAGCGTTTTTAATAAAGCAAAACAGTTATTGAACCTGTTGAGATCGGTTTCGAATTCATAATTCATTATCGCGCCCGCCGAGTGACGAGAGGTTCGCCAGTAATTATACAAACTGATATAGTGCGACTAACTTTTATGGTCCGGTGGATGTAAGGAACTAAATGTGAAGAAACTGTAGAGAAAACTCATTGGCTGTTAATATCAAAAGTACCAAATAATTCTAATCGGACTGCAATTATGATGTAATTCCTTATGCGGTATTTGTATGCCTATTTGCAGTTGTTTTCGGACAGGACTAGCCGCAGTAACGCCTGGCCAGATAAGTTAATCGTACTATGTTAGCAAAGTAAAAGCTTAAAAAATTTTCATGCAATACACGTAGAGGACAACAAGGATATTTTGAGCTGCGTGTCTTTAAATGAGTGCTTAAATGTAGGATTGCAGTTTTCAATGTAAGAAAATTCTTCAGAAAGCCAGAAATATAATATGATTTAATTTGTTATACTGTTATCGAACTTCGGACTTGTAATTACAAGAATTTTAATTATCTGTTGTGCACGCGCACACCTTTGGCACAACTATTTGTTTTCGCTTTGATTCCTATGAGTTTATATGGAGGTGCGCAGACTATTCGATTTTTAATGTTGCACCTAACTGTCGTATTGATGTATTGATATGACATAAGAGTTAGTGCAGCAAAATAAGTGCCACATATCACTTTAAAACGGTCGAATTTGCGATGAGGCAAGCTGCACTGCACTGTGTGGCGGTATCGAGCGGCTATAGGGGCTGAGCAAGTTCGACGGCTGGCCTTGGCGGGAACCAGTCCGTCTCGCCCGAAACACCTCCGGCCAATTATTCAATAAAACAAAAGCATCCCGGCGGTGCGTTCTCGTCACACCAAGAGAAATGCGCATCGGTTCAATTCACTTAATTAGTTAATTCAACCTATTGTTTCTTTATACCTAGATCTTTCGATGTTTTAATTAGATACATGTCAACCCTTTTAATTGTAACTTTTTTATTTATAAATACATTACATACATGGAATGTATACGCATCAACAATAACTGTTAGCTCGTATTCAACTTGCGCAATCTGACGCCTCCCCCCTACCCCCCATTCACCACGCACGTGAGCCTCGTAATGACGCGGTATTATCGTTCACGCCAACAAAAGGATCCACAGCCACGAGCCGGCTCACATAAATAAGCCGGGGAAATTTGATATAGCCATATTTTAAAATATCTTCGCCTATCCCGAACTCATTGTTAGTCCCAAAGGCGCGAGCCAAAAGAAATATTTCAAATGCAAATCGTGCTATCGCTATGAATGTAATAGTTTGTCGTGTCCCGCGCACGCGCCGCGTACCGGAAACAAATTATCATACCCATATAAGTGTGTACGAAATCGAAGAACTTATTGATGTCACACGGACCTGACAAATCGCGCTAAACGTTAAAATTGACTCGACGTCTGTCTCGATACAATAGGAATAACGGTGTGAGCTACGCCAAAGGAACATAGGTATTTTTATCCGTTACAAATTCTTTTTATTCACAATTCTATCCGTGAGATGAATAAAAGCGACAAAACGACGAATTAATTCATATTACAGACACTTTGCGAATTCGTTAATAGATTTAATTTTTTCAACATAACCTACAAATTTAACACGTTGGTTGTTACTGTTTAATTGCGACATTTGAGATGTTAAATAAATATCCGAAACAAACAGAGTATTGTATAACGATGATTTAATACGAATCTACTATTTCGTAAGCGTTACTTGATTCGTCGAGTTTTGCGCCGTTGAAATTTCGGTAATCGATTTGAGTCAGCCGTGTTTGTTGACATTCGCATCAAAGGCGTCGCGCCGGCGAGCGGAAATTTATGGAACTCGTAACGCGGCTGAATTTGAAAAACGGACTAACAGATATTGAATGGTTGTAAATAAATGTGTAAACGGACGTTGAATGAGTGATGCATGCCGATTTGTAACGACTTTAAGGTCATTCACGCGTAATCCGGAAAAAAAACTGCTGATATTTATAACTATTTCTTTTTGCTAGACGTAGTATCAACTTTTAGATACTTCGTCGCCGGAATTCTAAAATAATGAGAAAGTAACACATATTATTATTATAAACGCGGAAGTTTAGATGGATGGATGTTTGTTAAGAGTTTGTAGCCTAAACGGCTGAACGTATCTCGATGAAATTTGGTACACGTAGAAAAACACATAGGCACACTTGTTTTTTTAATTCCACGCGGACGGAGTCGCGGGCGAAAGCTAGTAATTAATATATTCGACAAGAAGTAAGTTAACTGTATATAAGTATAATTTATTTTAATCACATGCCAATTGAAGATGACAACATTTTTCAAGCAATTAAAATATTCACAATTAAACCTTGTACGGTATTTGCAGTACAAGTGCATGGACAAATTTGGAATTGTATTAACAAAGCTGAAGACTTACTTATAAATTTGTGAATTTTAAAGTTGTCTGCATTTTTTTTTACAGAAGCCTAGTAAGTAATGTACAAATGTCTATAAACAACGCTGTCTATTTAGCTCTACTTTTAATTTTAAAATAAGTGTAATTAACAAGAAAAATATCATATTTCAAATACATTGTGTTCTTTAAGCACATTTATTGCTTTATGCCCGGTTTACATTTGGCTAGTACAGTTAGACAGTGGCGTAAACGTAAAATGAATAGTATGGGCTTACTAGCGCTAGATCTTTTTATTATGACAGTACTTTACTGGGATAATATAAACCAAGCATTACGGACAATTAACATTTTTAATTATAAAACTTAAATTCGGTGTGTTTTAATTATTTTTGTCACTTAACGATATATTAAAGTAGGAAATATTGTCTTGTCTCTCGTTTTTGTGGTAAAAATGGGATAAATACGTAGGTATATATTACACAAGTGTATTTACTGTAATAAATTCAGTTTATCCTATTTGCGTATTCTCCGATGGTTAACGGTTTCTGATATAGGAATATCGCGGAATCTTGAATGTAAAGCATTGTCGCTGCCAACCTAATGCGATGTAACTAGGCCTCGGGTCGCTGACTTGAAGGCATCAATGGGATACTTCAACAAACTTATTTGCACAATATTATTTCATAGATATTAGTTCTATTGTCATCACCTTTTATAACTTACAATGTAAAAAATATCACTAGGTATAAGGATATGAATATCTTAATATTGTATTTAATTTTTCCTTCCCTAAAATGATAAAGAGGCAATTTTTGTATGAACTGAAATAACTCCAAAACTACTGGGCCGATTTCAAAAATTCTTTCACTATTAACAAGCTATGTTATCAGTGAGTAAGATAGGCTTTATTTTTTATTATCATTTAATTCCAAGCGAGAAAAATCGCAAGCAGCAGTTAGTTTTAATTATAAAATGTAAGGTTTAATTCAAAAATTTTTATTTAAAACGGTTTACTTCATAAAGCCAATAAGTTGACTTTTATTAATTCAAATCTCATCAAACGTAAACATTGCTTCAAGAACTTTATTATTATAGTTGACTATAAAAAGAATGAGGAAAATCGTCCGAAGTTATAATCCGTATCAAATGTTTTTGTAATTTCAATTTCCATTCAAATACCTAAGCATATAGAATATGTTAAACTCTATATTTATTAAATTAAGACAAATAATTGATTAAAGTAATATTTTTTAAAAAAGTGATCCAATGAAATCATTTCAACTCCATTCGCTCCTAAAACTAACAACAATTCTTATAAATATTTACGTTATAAATGAAAAATAAACTATTTTTCTTCGTGTACAAATAGATACTTGTATCGGAAATCTTATCACTGTATCTATAGAGCATCTCCGCAAACTGTCACGATAGCTTTATCTATGAGTCGCAGGCGCGAGCTTTCCCAGACAAACTGTTTACACTATCGCCCGATAGATGGCGCTACGCGTATCGTAATGAAATCATATTCGTTGTTGCATTAAATTAATCCAAATTAATATTTTAGTTCAAACACTAACAATATAAAAATGTTGTAAATTTCATGAATCAGATTATTAGATTACCAGATAAATATTAAAAACAAATGATAAATATTCTAATCGTGCAAGTTGACACAATTGATTGTAATCAAGATTTATCAATAATTTAATTGAGACATCCTTACATACATGTATTAACACGTAATAAAGCAATCATAGTTGGTACTAATACTTCGAACGGACAAAAACAATAAAGTTACCAAAATTGTTAACAGTCAAAAACCGATCAAATTGACCGACAATTACGTAGAATATCTTGTAGATGATGATCACATAAACTAGGAAGTATTATGATTGCATGTGGATGGCTACAAAGTTAGGGGAAGACCGATGAAAGTATAGAAGGATTGTGTGAAAGAAGATAAATAGAAAGTGGATTCATGTATGACGGCTGATAGAGATGTATGGAAGAGTACATACATGCCGACCCTCCGTAGGGGCAACTTCAGGTTCAAGAGCCAAGATTAGAGATATTAACGGCTACAGTTTTTATTTTTGCGACCTACAAATATTCAGTTTTAAGTAAATTTTATGTGTAAAATTAATAATATTTAAAAGCATAACAAGTGATGTATTTAATATTTGAGTTTGGGTTAACATTGTTATTGAATAAGCAGGTTTATTATATACTACCAAAAAAATATATGACATAGTTAAGATATATTTTTATTCAATGGACCGAGATTGATTACTTGCCAGAAATTAACTTGTATTTCATTGATATTTATTGATTTATTTGGATCAATAAAATGGTAAGAATAAGGTAAAGAACATGATTTAAATATTATTATAATTGTAGAATAAGTCGTTACGTTTAAATTCTGATTTTTATTTCATACTTCATTAAAAATGATTACGTTTAAGAGCTTTTTGAATTCATTTAACAAATTTGTTACCATTTATTACTTATTCATTAATAATTTAACATAAAATAAAATTAACATACAAGTAAAAAAACAACATACTAGATCCCTACACTTATATCTAAAACAAATCTATATCCAATTTATACTCTTTCTAAAAGCTCTCGGACGATGGAGCTTTCTGTATAAACACTTTTATGTACATCTTACTTAACCAGTAACTAAAATATTTAATAAACACAAGAATTAAATGACAAAGAACTTATTTCTTGGAATTGAGTTGTTCATATTAAGAATAAATATTAAACAAGTTGTGTTGACATTTATGTATAAGAGGATTAATTTTAATTTGTACATAATTGCATTTTGGTAATAAAATTGCAACGTTAGTCATATTTGAGAATGACTTTTATAAATACGATTTATTACAAACTAGATGTGTCCTCCGACATCATCCCAAAAAAATAATTAAAATAAACTTTATAAATATATTTTGTGTTCTTCCAGACTATGTTTTACATTTGCCTAATTTCAACGAGATCAACATCCATCCATCCAAACTTTCGCATTTATAATTTTAGTGTGATATTCTTACTTTTTTTTAAACTTAAATATAGAGAGTTCTGTAATTCCAACGCTGAACAATTTGTTTTACAAACATATCTGTCTCTATTATTTCAAAGGTATTGTAAGGGATGCCGATATCCATGGTACTTGATACGATAATAAATATCAAACAATTTCACGACGAAAATTTATAGACTTATAAATATATTAGACCCGGAGGACATAAGACAAACTAAATTATAATAGCAGACTAGTGTCTGCCAACATTTACAAAAGTACATAATTCTTTTCGTACTAGTCTGATAATTTTTTCTTCTATGCCTTACTAGATTTCTATAGTGGATATTAACAGCTGTCACTGGATCAGATATCCTTATTCAAATAAATTAAAACTAAAAAAATAAATAAAAATAGTAATAGATTCTAACATGAGAAACAATAGACGACATAAATCCGATAGTTGTAATGAAAACGATATGCTAAACAAATCAATTTGAATACCGTCGGAGGCGCCGTTGTTTTCGCATCGAAATGTTGCGCCTACGCACTTAATATCAATTATCGCTATTCGTTCTATAATAAATTCAATATTGTTTGAGAAACGATTGATCTAAGGTCATTTTGATTAATAACTCCATTTCAAGTTCCAACAGTTGAACGTTACTGTTTTTATGTTAAAGATACGTATAACATATTGCTGTCTCTGTCATTTTCAAAGTAGATGAAAGGAATGAATATATTTTTATTGTATATTTTCGTAATTGGAAACCTATTACTAGAGTACGTACATAACAGAGATTCTGGAAGCAAAATAATTTCGCGTATTTTTAATTGATGTTTTTTTAATTTATTAATAGATTGATATGATATTAGGTTAATTACTTTTGTTTTAATTGTATTATCGGTTATCGAATCTATAGATAAGGTTAGATGGTTATCTATGTAGATTATTTTATGACTTAATAAATTCTTTCGTCTTCTGATGTATCAAGTTACTTATTGTTTTGACTTTTACATAGCAATACTGAATAATACAAAGATAGACATTACTACGTATCTTTGAAGTAATTTTTAAAATTGAACATAAATAGTTTAAAATGTGCAGAGCAATTTTAAATTATCGAAATTTCAAAGTTTAATGAAAATGTCTAACTTAGTGATTTTACTTAATTATTCCAAAATGCAAAAAAAAAATTATTCTATTATATTAGTTTTCTATTGTCTCAGATTGGAGAATCATTAATTTTTGAATTCACATAATAAATTTTCAATGTCAACCATATATCAAACGTATATTTTTCCAACGTATAAGGCTAAATTATGTAGATACAAATTTTAGCAGTTTTTAGATATGTATTTATGTCAACATGTACACCAATAACGGTGTTTTTTTTTTAATTGCAAAAAACCAGCGCTTGACCACTATCTCACCTAGACCAAGGTGAAGATGTGGTCGAAGGATGGTACGCGCTAGTTTAGTAAATAGTTTGGCGTTAATATCGAAAAGATATTCTTGACTGAATATGTTTTTTAGAGAAAAACACAACTTAAAAATTCTAACTAATTTCATCTTAATTTTTATTAATCACTGTGAAAGAAAAGATAGGAAGTATCTTATGGTGCAAATTCAGTATATAATCTCAAATAATTTAAAAGATCGATATTTTTTCTTAAATCTTGTAAGTGAAATTTAAATTGCATACATTATAAATACATTAATAAATAGAAACATTTCATTTCATATTTAAATGAACACTTTTCCATTAATTTACTTTTTTAATTTTTCTAATAAGAATCATGTCTTACTCTCGCGTCGGAAGCTTTCGCATGCGTTTCTCAAAAACATTTTTAGTTTAAGATAAAGTTAAGTTTCGAGATTAGTTAATATTTTATAATGAGTTAAGAATTTGTTGAGAGGATTCAATAATTTCTCATTTTAATATATAAAAACTGGATGTTTTCGAACCCCTAAAACGCAAAACAGTAACGCTTAAAACCTAAAGTTCAGATAAGACTCGAACACTTTATTCTCCCAGGCCTTATTGGGATAAGGCTCACGTGGAGTCGGCGGCAATTTCAGCAATATTTTATTAAAGTAAAACTTTACTAGAAATTTACTTTCACGATCAACTAAAAAGTATTATGAATGCATGAAAATTGAAATTAAACAATCCAAACTTTAGGTACTGAAAATTTGAAGTCACTTTTATATTTCGTGATTTCAAGGTTTGAAAATCTTAAGTTCTTACATTATTAAAAACATAGGAACTCATAAATAAATTTTCTAATGTATCCAAAAAGTCAACCACCAATTCGATATTTTAAATGGGATTCGCATAGGAATAAAAAATGTAAATAAAAACCTGTGAGCATCGCCCGCAGAAGGCCGCTATTCACGGTGCGGCATAGCACGCGCAGCACTTAGCACTTGTCCAATATTAACTGAGATAAACAATAGCACAGAGCGTAGTCAGTCAAAACACAAGGCGGCACTGGTGTCGCACCGGGATGCACTCACGATGATAACAGTTGAGGAACTTTTGTTGAGCGGTCCGTACGGGTTGCTGGGCGCGGCGCACGCGACATTACACTGTCGACGGTCGCCGGCACACTGCGCGCTCGCCTCGCCGCGGCCCCCGCCGGCCCCGGCGCCCCGGCGCCTCGCCTCGCCCCGGCACCGCGAGGGGCGGGGCCGCAGCCGGGGCGAGGCGACGCGAGGAGCTTAATTACGCGCGGACGAAGCGGGACGGCGATAGAGAGTGGGCGCGAGCTATTAGCGCGCAGAGCGGGACGACGCTCGTCTTAAGTATTTTGTATAAGTAATGAGAGGCGAGAGCGTGAGGACGGGGTGCGGGTGCCGGGCAGGGGCCGGGGGGAGGGGAGGGGAGGCACATCTCCCGCCAATCTTTAATGTTGATTACGTCCGCGGCCGCCTCTGCGCGCCTCTCATTAGCGCGGCCACGCCTCGGCTTAATTACACAGCTTTAATTGTTGCCGAATGGACTTGCTAACTTTTTGTGTGGATTCCGAGATTTTTCTTCGCAACCACAGATCGTTGTGTCTCTTCTAATTGAACATAAATTGAACCCAGTCATACAGTTGGAATTAAGTACATTCATCTTATGTAATACATGCAGTTGAGATTTCAATCGTGGAAATAAACCATATTTATTTTTGAACGCAGTTATTAGGTACAGTAGCAATGACGAAATCTTAATTTTTAACTAGAAACAATTAGAACAAATGTTAGCAAAAACTCAGTATTTTGCATATACCTAAGGTTACATACATACTTAGGCTACACTTCGCTTTAGATTTTTGCCTTTAATCTAACATCTTTCAACAGTTAGATAGCTATCATTGTAAAGACTTAAACAAAAATTTTAAAATAAATATGTTTGTATTATAACATTCCATTTATTTCAATTCAACGTACCTACAGCTTTTAAATTCAAAGTAGATGTATAATTATTAAATATAAAATTAATTAATTTAAATTAATATATAAAAATTTTAACAGTGGTAGTGCCCGCTTTAACATCTTAGCACGAATGGGCCGGCACGCCCGGTGTAATACCACGACCACACAGAAGACAGGCGTGAAATGGAAGCAATTCCGTGTTTCGTCTGATGTGAGTGTGGTGCCGGAGGCCTAATTTAAGTCCCTTTCCCTTTACCACCCTTTTCTTATAGAGGTTGGGAAGAGGAAGTGGATTTGACGGTGGAGGAGAAGCATAGGAAGGGGAAATATCCTCTTTATGTGCGTCTCCTCCTCCGTCGGATAAGGGTAGGCAACGCATCTGCAATTGCAGATGTCTATGGGCAGCGGTCGCTTCGCCATTTTGGCGATTTCAGGTGGCCGCTTGCTCGTTTGCCACCTTATGTTATAAAAAAAAAAAAAAAATCGATTTATTAAAAGCAATTAAAATCACTCCAAAATATATCAATGTTAATTACAAGATAATCACTATATAACGGATCTGTAAATAACAAATCTTATAATGTGTAAATTTGTATGCGCAACGCTAGTTTTCGTCTTCGCCTCGGGAATATTTTGTTAGCGTTAGGAATTTCCAAGTGTATGTTTAGTATAATTACTATTTAGTTAATAAAATCACGTCTGTTTTAAATCATTTATTTTGAAGATAACTCTTCTGAGTGCGAAATAAAAGGAAAAAAAAGCTACCTTTTGTTTGTTTGAGATCGATTATTATTGGGTTTAATCGATAGAAAATTATTAGACAACTTGAACATCTCTACTAATTAAAATTAGATCAATCGAGCAGTATAAACTATTACTGCACTAGGTTTTACTCGTCACTTCGTCCGCGCAATTAAAACAACTTAATAGCCTATGTATTCTTCCAGACTATGTTCTACGTCAATGTCAAATTTAATGCATCAAAAATAAAAAGGCAATAAGTAAAAGAATAAAATAAAGGTTCTTGTAATCGTTGATTTACAAATTAACGGACAAAATTTCAAATTAACTTAGATATATTTTTTTTAAAACAATTTATATCCTAGACAATTCTAACATTGCATACAAATTTTAGTATTAAAGATGTCATCTTTTAAGACATTTTATTATATATCTTTGTCCATCTATCACCTTTTTTACTATCTCCTATCTGACAAAAGAAACTTAAAAATCACTGCCTAATTTTAGATTTTAAATACATACGTGAAAAAATGCAAAACGGAATGAGATTTTTTTATCTACGATCATTAATTCTTGTAACGTTTGTCTATTTAATCAATGCCTTTGACCAAACACACGACAAAAATCCCGTATTCTATGAAATCAAAGATTCAACAATACTGGTTAGAGCGGACATTGCAATTTGCATAAAACGTCATCAACTTGCCCTTATCCCTTACGGAGGGTCGGCACAGTATCTGCTGCTCTTCCATACATCTCTATCATTCGTCATATCTGAATCCACTCCTTTCTTAAGCATATCTTCTTTTACACATCCATACTTTCTTCGGTTTTCTTCTAGCTTTGTAGCATCATTAAATCTTAACACTTTCTGGTTTTGCCCCATCGTCTCGTCGCATAACATGTCCATAGCAACTAATCTTTTGCTTCTCAACTTCTCCACCACTGGTGCTACTTTCAAACTTCATCTAATATACACATTCTTATCTTTATCCATTCTTGTCACACCACACATCTTAACATACAATTTCCATAAAACATTTTAATTATAACTGGACATAATCGACAGTTACCTGTCATAAGAGTCCTAGACAACCGAAACTTTGCCGCTGTTATACTTTTTTAGGTATACGTTTTGTTTTGTAATGTCCACTCTATAAATATGATATGTTTATGTTAAGTGTATCATTCTGTTTTCAATTCTATTAGTTGATTTTTGAATTTGAAACGAGCTAACAATGATAACTTGAAACGTGCAAATTATAAAGAGATTTGTCAAAATGCCAAGCGCTCAGCTCTCGTTTTAAGTTGAACGGTGTTAAATAATTGTGAAAAGATTTTAAGTTGGCATTTATTTTTAAATCGATCTTATTTGGAGCACCGCATTACAAATTATCTTTGATAAAGATTGATTATTTTTTAAAACATATTTTCTTACATGATTTGTCAGCCGAAAACGTATGTAAAACATTTTTTTTTTTCTGTCGAGAAATTCTCTGTCTGCCCTAAAAAATTTTACTAATATTTCGTAATACTCATTTTATCCTTAAGTTTAACTTTATACCGCGTTTAATTGTAAGCCTTTATATTTAAAATAATACTTAAAAAGCAATGAAAATAACATGAATCTGTATTCAAGGGAATTGTCAGAAACCATCGTTTGAAATATAAATTTTCTCCTGTTATTACGGTGATTATATAAAAAGAGGTTAAAGTATTACGGACAAATTTAATTTAAGTCAAGTAGATTTTAAACCTATATCCTAATCTAAAACGGATTGTTTAAACGATTTTAATGTCGGCGGATTCCAAAGATTAAATTCATTGTTCCGAAGCTTTGAGAGATGCTGTCAATTACAGATATATTTTTTTTAAAAAGCCGTGGCTGTAACGGTAGCAATATAAACATAGAGCCAACGTAGTCCGCGAGCCCACCCACGGCGCTTACGCAAAAACTGGCAGACGGTGTCGCTAGTGTCGCCACCTGTAAATAAATTCTATTTGAATAGGCCCACAGCTGCAAAGTTACGCTTTCGGACATATCTGACAATCAAACTTAGACTATAACTCTATGACATAAGGTTTATATTGCGTTAAGAATACGTTGCAATGTTTACCTATATTTTAGACATGTTAAATTAAAATTCGCTTTATTCTTTTTATGAAAGGCAATTTAAATTGCGATCCAAAGAGTTCTTTAGTAAATGATTTATGCTTACTTTGTTTACGATTATTTCTAGTTGGTTTTATTTAACTGATAATTGTTACTATAATCTAATATGTGTAATGTATTAGATTGCAATTCTAATGTGTTAAATCTTAAACGTGTGTTAATTTTTCCATATTCTTGCCTGGAGTTTTAAATAAAATTAATATAGCTTAATTAACAGTAACAGTGTCTACCAACATTGTAAATAAGTAGGTACATATAAAAAATCAATAAATAGCCTTAAATTATACCAAAGAATGCTGGCTATTGTATCTAAAATGTCGATATTAAAAAGAAAAACGGGTAAGACTCATTATTGTAATGTTGGTACATTACAATAGTCTCTTGAAATTCTAAGAAAGAAAATGCAATATTCTATTTTCATTCATAGGTTATTTTAACGTTGATTAATATTTTTTTAAAATAAGGAAACGGCCGTTTGAATTTTTCGAAATAGCAACACCACCGATGCCCTAAACGGACGTCTATGACGGATGCGAATGGTGACATTGATTTTTATTATGATTGTTAAAAAATATGTTTATGTTAATCGCTAGTGTTCCTACTTTTGTGTTAATTATAAAAATGTAGTAATATAAGTGGTTATTTATTATCTATACTAATATTATAAACTTTGTTTGTTTGATTTTAATGGAAAGGTTCAAAAACTACTGTGACGATTTTAAAAATTCTTTCACCGTTAGAAAGGTAATTTATCTGTGAATTACATAGGTTATATTTTTCATTTCTTTATTATTATTTCTTTATGTTTAATAAGTTATGTGAGTGATTAGTTACTAGTTATGTTAAATAATTTTATTATCTTAATAAAAGGCCGCCATCTTTTGTTTCAAGCTAATCGAGCGTCTGCTACGTCCCGGCGGCAGTTACCAGGTAGGTCACTTATTTTATTTGTACAATAAATTTATATTTACTTCTGCCTACATTGCTCTAAGCGTACTATTTTCTTCCCAAAAAAATATGCGTTCACATTCGTAAAGTACGGTAACCGCAAAACAATATGGCCGCATAAATTACTAGGGTAATATGTTTTTATTTGCATGTAATGTAAAGGTGACTCGTCTGATTTTGCTAAAATTTATTTATTGAAGTATTTTAATAAATGTTCTGATTTCTTAAACAATTGAATAACGATTTGATTATATTTTTTTCGGGATTTCACTTTTAAGTAAGCAAGATTATTTGTATAGGTTCTAAATCTACTAACGTCCTGGGCGAGGGTTTTACGAAGACCAGGGCCCTAACACTGGCCTTCACTTTTGTTAAATACTCATACAACCAAAACATTTTGCCATATCTTTAGTTAACGATACATTTTGATCCAATCTTAAACAACTTCCACTAAATTGAAAATGTAAGTCAAATTGTCTATTCGGATATTATTCCAAAATATCCAAAAAAACAGGGAAATTAAGCAATACTTAAAAGTACAAATAAACTCGATCGTTTTCAAACAATATACGTTTGCCGAAAGACCAAAAAAACAGTCGTAACATTTGCAACGTGGAATTGAAAATTGGCGCACACGTCTACATAGCAACGTTGACCCAAAGTCTATTGAGTCACAAAAGCGTTGCGGGCGTTGACCCGCGCGGCCAACCCCTGACCTTGGCGTATCGTACGGCCTCATGTAACCGTCACTCCGCACATTCGTCAGGATACTTCTATAGACAACACACGTAAACAAACTCTGTTTACAGCTGCCAGTTTGTGCCAACTCCATTTTTTTTTATTTCTAACGTTCATTGATTTTCGAACATCGATCTGTGTTTCGTTTACCTACTCCTCTATGTATAAAGATAGATACTTCTGTTTATAATTTATATCAGTTTCATTAAAAGTAATACGGGAACGTAAAATGTTATTTTACAATATGACATTATAATCAATTGTTATTACAGAATTAACGTGAGTTATTTTTAAAAATCTACACTGGCATTACAAAAGTTAAAACAGAGATCTACTTTAGAAAAACACACTATGACTCTTAAAAACGATTTAATAGCGACATATATGTTAATGAAATCATTATACTTTTTTCTTAATTCTATCTATTTTTAAAACAATAAATAGTTTATTGTGATTATAGAATAATTTTTATTTTGTTTGATAGCCTTTACGGTAATTTATTTTAAACTAAATATTTGACAGGAATAATTAACAAGCATGTAATAGTCTCACACCGCCCCCTATTCTTTAATTGAGAAACTATCACGTCCCAACAAAAGGAGTCAGCGGAAAACTTAAGAAAACACACCCTCGCCATACGTGAAAGCGCTGTAGAGTAGCGCTTACCGACTCGTAGTACACTGCCATCTATCGGCGGATAGAGGATACTTTTGATTTCAATTTTTACGGTCAGAGAGTTTGTAAAATACTGCCGATACATTTCGTGTTACTGTTACGATTGTTAGCTATATGTTTGTAATTTTATCTTGAATTGGGAACTTGATTTTCTTACTTTTAAATCGTAGATAATACCCAAATGCAGTACCTGAAACAAGAAAAGGGTTTTATTAACACATATAATTTTAATGCTACAAATCTTTCACAGTTGACAATCATTATAAATTTTGCTAATGTTATAATATTATAAATGCGAAAGTTTAGATGGATGGATGAATGGATAGATGTTAGAATTTGTAGCCTAAACGGCTGTTCATATCTCAATAAAATATGGCATAGACTTATAGGATGGTCTGGAAAAACATACTTTCTTTTTTTTTAATTCCTCGCGGACGGAGTCGCGGGCAAAACCTAGTTATAATTATAATTTTGCTTGCGTTTTCATACAGTTTCTTAATCCATGTATAATGGTTAGAGTTTTGAATTTTATTTCGTTTAATTTTTTTTTATCTCTGGTATTGAATAACCAAAGCCAGTGTTTGATTCAAGCGACCAAGGACGCCCTTAAATATTCGCGAGCGATATTCGATATCGTTCCGGTGACATTTTCGCAAAATCGATAGCGCCCCTTATTGGTAGCGAAATGATTGAACATCCTTATCGCGACATTTTTCTAATGGCGCTCGTGCTTCAGACCCTTTCTTTTTTATGGGGACTTCACACACGCCTACGGGCGACGTGGTAGGTAGATGGCTATTTTATTCATGACACTCGACAGATCGAGTGTTCGAATCGAGAAATTTGAAATTGGAACGTCTCGGTTAACTCTGTCGTTTAGATAGGTTTATCTTGTTCTAATGCCCGCTAATGCGTCTTGAGTGTTGCTGTTGCAATTATACCTTTGAGTGGTGAACACGTTATGATGTATAACATTTTTATTTTACTATACAATTATTTAAATACGTACTAAGGGAAGTTAGGATAATATACATGATGATAATATACTTTTTCATTCATATTTAAACTCTTGAAACATTAATTCTACAATGGAAAGAATGAATCGAGAATAAGTGAAAATTTGTAAATTCAATAATTTGAAATTTACCAGCTTGCAACATGGTCTCATCGTTTACAAAAACCAAAACATTATCTTACGTTGAAAAATATTAATGATATAAATGTGTAATAAAACAATACGTTTCCTATAAGGGAAATCTTAAGGGAATTTAAACAAAAAATATAGGCGACGGTTCGCGGTAATAGTCAACTAGTGTGCCGCCTCCCTAACACCCCTTTTCTTTTACATGTCCCAAGCTAACGACAATACGAAATCAATAGCAACACCATCGATGCGAAAATCGTGAATAGCGACAACACACACATGCAAGTGCGCGTGTGTGCGCAAATAATATGCAAGCTTCGATCGTGTGGAGCGCTCACTACGGTAACCGTGATTTAGCACGGATAATATTTGATTTGATTTAAATTTTCCTGTAAAACTATAATGTAGGTAGAAAAAAAGTTGAATACCAAAATAACCAGCTATCTAAATTATTAAATATTACTAGATAAACTCTTTTATTAGACAAGGAAATTGTTTTCGTTTCATAGCAAAATATAAGACAAATTTTTAAACACTATTTTCAAATAAGGTTCTTACTTCAAAAGTGGCACTATGTAGAGTTAAATATTAATAACAGCCAAATATTTCAAAAATCTTACATAAATACGTTGATATCCCAAAAGCCACAAATCAGAATATCCTAGTTTCGGTCGTAAAATCATGGATAACCGAAGATTGGTAAAAAGAAAACGCATTAACACATATAGATGAGTAGTCGCACACAAGAGAGCTACACACACTCGCCTGCCACCCCATACACCCTGTAGGCCATCCTTTAAAAACCTCCCCCTACCGCCCGTCGGCCCAGCGAGCCTTTGATAAGGAAATGCAGATATTCGAGGAAAAGTTAAGCATCATATAAGCGATCTAAAGCTCATTGGCAATTTGAATGATAGATAATATTGAGTTGTAAAAAACGTTTGTCATTTGTTTATGATCTTCGCTTTTTGTGTTTTATAGATTTCTAGACCTAGTTAATGTAAACGAGGGGTATTGAGAAATTTTGGAATTTCATAGTCGTGCAGTGCATTACCACATGGTTTTCAATAGGTTATTCTATTCCTAAAACGGTTTCCTCAAACGTTTCTATTGAACTTCAAATTCCTTATTTAATTGTAAGGGAAATTTACATGCGAAAATAATAAAGTAAATGGTTGTAATAAAACAAGTGAAAGCAGACAATAAAGATTAGAACAAACGGCGGCGACCGAGCTGCTTCTCCCCCAACTTTGCAAGTGGTTTGCATTCCCCAAAAGCCTCAAACTCGGCGAGATTCGCTAATAATCGACTTCCCCTACTAATTAAAAGCCGCTTTTAATTGCTCGAAAGGGCCACCTGTTGCTTGTCACCGAGCAGTCGCCGGTTATCCGTCTCGCTCGCTCACGGAGGCTGCTCCGGCCCGTATCCGGATGGCCGGGTATAATTGTCAGAAAATTCAATTTCAGATCGGCCTAATTGGGGCCAAATGAAATTTTCAGTATCGCTCCCCGTTCTTTGTTCGCACGCCTCGGACCGTGCTTTAATTGCTTGACGATGAGATGAATTAATTTTATTTGCTTTTTCTTCTATTTTACAAAGTTTGCCAACATTGCGATTCGAACGTGACTCTCTTGGTGATTAGATTTTATTTGTTACTTCGATATTAGTGATTAATTTTGAGTTTATTAGATTTGATAAGATGAGAAGTATATTCTCCACGCTTTATGAAACTCAGAAAACAAGATTTGTAGCTAAATCAATGTTATTAAAATCTGACGTATCAAAAAAACTAAATTACACAGATAGCAATTCGTAAGGCCTATTAGACCGCCATTAAAAAGCGATATTGTAGACTCGAACGCCGTCTTTCTTTTTTATATGACGTCTTATTAAAATTGTTGCAAACAATCTATCACAAGTCTACAGATGATTCGGGTGCAATCAAATCGGCCGCTTAAGTTTTATAATTCAACGAAATTGCCTCAAACGAACCGAGGAACAAAATTATCGGCCTATTACCAAATGGAACCCCTTTTCTTTAATTACCAAGTAATTTTTGTTTGTTTGCTCGCTCCACCCGAGTCGTTACCTTAATAACCGCGAGTGGGGCGCAATTTGAGATACAGCTAGGAATGATTAACGTTGATTAGCGGTAATTTTGTATGATAACGTACTTATTACATGATTACAACACTTTTGTTGTGTGCGACGCGTTCTCTTTGTTATTCTGTATGTCTCCGATTAGTATTTGTGTTATTAACTGTACATCCAATTAAAGTATACATTTTGTTCAACGTTACTTTGTGTTTTGATTTCTTACTTCGTTATAAATGAGTCATATGTTAGTGCCAGTTCTGTTAGAAGTTGGTACTAGGTTTTAGAGTAAAAAATATTGTACAAGTACTCAGTAATTAAATGTACTAAGCCAAAATTAAATTCAAACGGACTATTTACTGACTTCTACGTGCAACTATTAAGTCATGATTCTAGACTAGACAGTTGTATATTTGAATTTCTACGATAATAGAATGCCAAGTGACTACTAAAAACTAATACGGTATAATGTATCATAACAAGTCTGAATGTGACTATAAAAATAACTGTGAATGTAGTTCTAATCGTTGTTCCACAAAGGCAAAAGTCATCGAGAAATCCACATTGTTCTTGATTAATTAATTATTGATATGGCAATAAAAAATCGTGTCGGACCGGTCTCGTACTGCGCCCATCTCAACTGTTATATTAACATAAAAATTTTAATTGCCTTCTCGCAAGCTTCATTAATACAATATTTGTATTAAAGTATTAACATATTAATTGCATTTCTATGCTGCCGTGAGTTAAGATTTCCACAATGATTTGGTGTCGTTTCTTATCGTCGCTAATTAAAAATGCAAATAATATTATCATGATATGCAAATTCCGTGTCAAAGGTTAGTTATAATTGCTTGACTGGTTTTGCTTTAAATTGCTTTTTCACTTCCTTATGATTTATAATGTACAAATACGCGTATTTAAATATATGGATTATAATTTTAGGTTATTCAGTAGTGGCAATAAATAAGTTTTGATTTTTCTAGTCACACTAAGTTCATTTTACGGTCAGTTGTATAAATCTATACTAGTATAATAAAGCGTAAACTCACACTACTTTGTGGCGTAGGATGTCAGCGATTACAGCATATTTTTAAATGATTTTCTCTTTAATAAAAAGCTTTACACTTACGACACACTCTAGGCTATATGTTTAACGCTATTAAACTTAGAGGTAAATAAATTGGAAAGAAACCTCCATATGGGGAAAGGGACCATAAACTACAAGCAGCCAACATCAAGGAAGCAAAATTATCTATTATGCATCTGAATTTTGACATTGGACAAATGTAAACAATAAAATAAAGATATAATTTCATGTGGATGTATGGGGAACAGCTAGTAAGTGTATAAATACAAAACTTCAGAAACTGTACACACCTTCGATTTCAAGAATGTTTGCTAATATTCTCCAATAGCATATATTCATGGTTTTGTAATGCATTTCAAAAGAGAAAGTACTTTGAAGAAAAATCAGACATCAGATCAATTTAATATCCTACATTCAGCAATTCGCTGTAAATGTTATTAAGTTTATTGTATGAAAATATGCTATCATTCGTTTAAGCCTTGAAATTTTTTTTTACTAGCTTATGCCCGCGACTCCGTCCGCAAGGAATTAAAACAAAAACAAAAGTAAGTAGACTATGTGTTATTCCAGACTATCTTCTACATCTATGCCAAATCATCAAGATACGTTCAGCTGTTTAAGCTACAAACTCTAACAAACATCCATCCAAACTTTCGCGTTTATAATATTAGTAAGTTAAGATTGACTCAAGTTTTTCAAATGTAACATCACCTTCGTGTTATGCTTGGTTGAATAAGCTAGCGAATCCGGAATTGCGGGTGACATGTATCTTGTTTCTTTACGCCGGCCATAATGGCAGTTTAACAGACGGTGGCTGTAATTGTTGGGTATTAGCGGGGCATTTACATACCTTTTGACAGATGATAACACGTTGTAACAATACACGAGCGGTTAGAGAAGTGTAATAACACAATGGACACAAGTAAAGCGTATCCGTACGTTAATGCATAGCTTTAATGTTGACAACTTCTGGTTTCAAATTCGATTTGATATGAAATCAGTTCAGTGGTTATGACGTTATCGTATGACTAGTTTTGAGTGAACTGAGGGTAAGCAGCATTAGGGAAAGTCGCGGTTGGGCGAGCGCCCAGGGCGCTTGATAACTCTTAACCCCCCTTCCCTTGTCATGTTAAAAAAGTGAACGCTAAAGAATTCTCGCCCAGGAGCTAGTAAAGCTAAATTGATACTGTTTCATAATATTGGAATCATTTAATATATGAGTGATTTTTAAATTCAGTTGCTGAAGTTGTGGTGTTCATTTTAGAATCATCATTAACCTGTTATAACCGTAGGTGATGGGAAAAGTTCTCAGACAACGGGATTTAGAATGTATATTTGATTCAGCAGCTGCGCTGGCGATTATCGAGAAACTAAATCGATTCCGATATATATAATCGAGTCTCGTTATTCGGTTACAAATAAAATAAAGCGTTTATTAGGATTCGCGTTTTGGTCGGGTTGGCCGGGGACTGGCCATTGTTTCTTTGCCGCCATCAATCACCCATAGTTCGGGCGGGGGCGAGCGGAGGGCGAGTGGGGGCCGGGGGGCGAGGACGGGATCGAATAACGGTTATTGAAATGAGACGAGGCCACTGCTTTTTTTACCTAAATTTAAATTTTGATAAGGCAAGGCCCCGTTTGCTGCCCAAAGTCAGTTTTCGTTCGTTGAGGGGGTGGCTGCTTTTTGTTTCCATTTTCTGTCTGTCGCTGGTGCTAAAGTGAAATTTATGTGCACTGATTGAAATTCAAAGATTACGTATTTGAAACTGGTGCACTCGGTGTTGAGCTGGAGGTGATGAATGTGTGATCAAAGCGGGTTTAACTGTCAATGGTGGCGTTCGTACAATGGACACTGCGGTAGTACGTTTATAGCTAACTAAACATTTATTTTATAACCTATCTTGGACACATATTTTACATTTTTCATTCGAAACTTCTTAACAACGCTATTGCCAATAGTGTTATATTTTTATTGTCTTCACAAATCAGAAGAATTAACAAGATTTTCACTAATATTGATAATTCAGTGCTGCCTTAATAATAGCTATTGCCATCGTTAACAACAGATCTCAAACAGATTTGCTTCACACACTTTATGCTGCTAAAGTTTAAGTTAGAAAAAGGAAGCAGTGACTGTGATGGCTACCTCTTATGATAAGACCAAAGCTATCAAAGTTCAGAGAATACTTCCGTAGGCAGTATTGCTATGATTTCTAATGTAAAACGGTATTTTGATGGGATAAAAAGCAAAACGGAATGATGCCTATATTTGTACGCGTCCCTAGTTTGTATTAATTCACTTTACACCAGTCGAAGTGGCTCGACACAATCCCAAATATTCGCTTATTCGCTTTTTGTCGAGCGCGCCGGCCACGCCGCCCGAATGCGAACGAGAATAAATCCGAATTAACATACATCCAAAGGCCGACCATGTCTTTTTATCGTTATGTTAAAATTTAAAAATCCACGGTCCTTAAATTGGTATTTAGAAAGAAACGGTCCGGCTCATTGACACCTACGCTTGTACATATCGAATTTTTAGTCCTCGGAATGCCCTATTATTTGATACATCTCATCGATATTCATGGATCGGAGAGTGTTGTAAAAAGTAATAAAACACTATTTTTATATCTCGTGTTTAGACAGTGCTCGAGAGATGATAAGAAAACCTGTAATCCAGCGATACTGTACGACCGGATATCGCCGGCCATTCACAAAAAACCATCGCACACATGCACGCGACGCGCGTACCTACACAAGTTGTAAGCTTCACACATACGTAGTTCCGGTCACCTCGGTTCATTCATAAGGAATAGTGTCTTTTATAACGTTACAAAAATAACCAGCTATACTTATGGTATAAACCCAATGTTAAATACAACTTGGACCTTACAATACTTTAAATTTCATACAATAGATGTAATCAATAGGGATGTTGGTTATAGTGACGTGCACCATTGAAGTTATTGTCGATGTTCGGAACCAATTTAATGCTTAAGTAAAAATCATTTCATATATATATATTTAGATAGGACAGCATACAATAATTTAGATAGGACGAACTTTATGGATCATAAATATGTAGGCTACATTATTCTGGAAAGAATATGATTTATACATACATTTTAACGACTAGGTGAGAAAATATTGAGATAAAGGATTCTGATAATTTATTTCAGTCTCTCTGTAGTGATTGAGAATATAAAGTAAAACATTACAATTTTTTATAAGCTTAAGTAAATTCTGTTTACTTGATAAAGATACAAATAGTGACAAACTCCGAATTAAGCCTCGCCTAAGCTCACAGAGATAAAGTGAGTCACGGAGACTAAGCGGCGAGTAAAAACATCGATAAATTCACAGCATTTCACCATCGGAATCGAGCATCGAGAACTCGTTTCCCTATCGAGCATCGGGCACGTGTTAATTAATTCAGCTGTGGGCGTCACGTCACTATATCGATAGAATAATGTGGTAGCCCAGCACTTTATTGCACCCATTCGAGATGCCATAGAAATGATGAAGATCCTTAATATGTCACATTCTTTGTTCTCAATTAGCATAATCTGATCGTTATAAAATTCGCCATTGTGTTCTCCACATCCGTATAACGAAATATCTATTATTATATTTTTAAATGTCAATGTCACTAACGCTATTAAATACTTTATCTACCAGTTTTAATTATACCAAATATGGATTGTTAAAATTAAATAAAAGACAGATAATCATTTAATGTTATGTTTATCAGACATTCGGAGATATAACTTGTCAAGTAATATTAGTTACTATTCATTGCTTATGTTAAAAATCTTACTAATACTATAAATGCAAAAATTTATATGTATGTATGGATGTTAGATTTTGTAGCCTAAATTCCTAAACTTGACTAAATTGATTGGGCATAGACATAGAGGATAGTCTGGAAGAATACATACTTACTATTGATTTTTTCTATTTTTAGACGGAGTCGCGGGGAAAAGCTAATGTTTTACAAGTGATTTTTAATCCATAACTAACTTTGTACAAGAATTGAATTAAAATTATAATTTGAATTAATATTGAAGCTTAATCTATTGTGACATCGTTTGGTTTAACTTGGAGAGACTTTGGAGAGATTAGACAGTCGTACAGTACGAAGCGACACAGCTATCATAAAAGGTAAGGCACAGGTTTACAGTGATATATGGAGACGATTTGTTCTAAGCCGGTAACGCTGACCACCGCTTGTTTACTTTGTTGATTTGTAACTTCATTTGTAAACTTCGATTGAGATGTTTACAGGCATAAAAAAGAATGAGTGCTAAGCAACTTCGATCCTCTAATCATTTAAATTGTATTTTTTTGTTGTTTTTTAAATTAATTAATCGAAATTATTTGCATTGAAATAAAATGAAAAGAACGACTACAAATATTTACATCTTTAAAACATCACAGTAATTTAGTCAACACTATGCCACAGTTAAATCATTTTCTTATTTCGTACTGTAAATTTGCATTAGGGCACATGACTCACTAATGACCGGTTTCCCAGCTACGTTTAACCATACTTTAGAGTTTTTGGTTTAAATTTATAAAATGCGTATCCGAACTACGTAACTTGAATTGTACTTCGTTGAAACATAGGTGAACTTAATACTTTTTAAACGCTAAGTAATGTATAAATAAACTAAACCTTCAGAAACCGAGTATAAGTGGCTGCAATACGAGTTGAAATTAACATTACTAAGCCCAATATATGCATTTTCGATGTAAGCCATGGATGTGCATGATTTGTGCGATCTTGCTGTAAGTACTGGGATTATCTAATTTGGTACGGACGTGTGTTTCTCTGATAATATACAGTTTGTTGGTATTAAACACGTTAAAACCCCACAGATAATTCAAACATGTTTGTACCAAAATAAGTGATTATTACATTAAAATATAACCTTTCTTCACATAAACCATATCTCTTTATAACTCTCTTTCTTCAGTAATATATAAATCTAATGAATTTAACCTACGGTTGCCTAAAACTGTATAAAACCATTCTACTTTCAGATATAAATCCTAATATAATATCAGTTTAAAAAATCTTTCAAATATAAATTACTCAGAATTTGTTAGTTGATGTACTTCACAGTCTTAATCTTACAAATTATTTGATGTCTTTGTATGAAAAGTGACGTTTACGTGTGTCGTATTACGTTCAGTTTATTATTAATTAATGTGGTACGCGTGTGGCAATTAGGGGCAGCAATAATTCGCGTACAAGCGCACATAAACCGACCCTTGACGGGCTAATCCCGGCCGGACACCGCGCTCACGGCAAGATGTAAATTACGCGATCCTTCTCCACCGACGACACAAAGCTTTCGAGTGTTATTCTGCATTTATTTCGTACTATCGAATATCGCCAGGATGTTAATAAACTGCATAGTGTGTTAAAAGGGATTTAAATAAAGAAACAAAAAAGATCCCGTCACTTTCCTATTAACAGTTCTTTTTTGTTAAAACTCAGAGTTACCAGTTGCACGTAGTAAATAGGTGATTTATACCATAGAAGTCCAATCTAAAAGAAATAAAATAAAATAATAAAGAAATAAAATAAAATAAAAATAAAATAAAATCTACTCCAAATACCATATTAATGGCAACTGTTATTTAAATCATTAGAAATTAGACGTTTTGTACAAAGTCAGAAACAACACTTTTATTACAACTATAAGACAATGACACAACCAATTAACATGTCAACAAAGATAACAGCTTTTAATTTAAAGATTTAATTAAAATAAAGAAACGGTTTCTTAATCGTTCGTCGGTTGTTTAAAATCAAGGTCAAGATTAATTAATGTTGTCAAAATTAACATTAAACAGTAATTAAAAACAGGATTCTTTAGAAGTACATCTCGTGCCCTTTTGCCCTCTGTCGTGTGTAAGCTTTCAACAAGTTATTTTGTATTATAAAATATATTGTTATTTTCATGCTATGGACATTAAAACGACAATCCAGCTACTAATTAATGTTTCAATTTAATATATTCATAACAACCAATGGATTTAATTTATTACATTGTTATTATGTTATCGGAATTTTTTAATTACTCTGTCATGGTAATCGCATTAATATGGAAAAACACAAGAATAGTTTAATGTTTGTGTATAACAAGATTTAAATAAAGAGAAGGCATTACATGGTGTTTTTTAACGTTAAATTTATACGTCTTTTTAATTAGTTACCTGACATAAGTAATTAAATTGGACAACTGAACTTAATAAAAAAATCTCACGTATTAGCGTCATTTGATTTATGGAAAAAACTTGTTTAACAATCCGTGATTTAAAACTTTGCCTAGAACCACACAAATAAAACGTATAAAAATGTAGAAATAAAGAAATTAAATAAAATGTAAATAACATATTGAAGTAAGAAATTTTAAAGATCAGATATTACGCTACAATTTTTATTGCTAATTTTTGCATTTGCGAATTCGATTTTTTTCAACTTTAAATTTACATTCGTAAGACAGAAGATTACTTAGCTTCTATAATTCTTTTTGAAATAAATATTGATAAAGTTACGAATATTAATAAAGGAAGACTGCGATAAGACTATAGTTGAGCCAAGTCAAGTTTTAGTTGCAGAATGCGGCCGTGGCGTCGCCAGGGCATACTCTCGCGCACTACAAATTACAATCAACACGGCGGACATGTTTCGCACGTGGGGACGCGGCCGTAACCTATCAATTTACACCAACAACGTGCCTACACACCTTTGTGTTTATCTTTATATCCAAGTAATTTCTCTATTAGGACGCCCACTCGCGTCTTGTTGGTACATTTAAGCGGTATCAGGGATACATGAAGTATTCATTATTCTTTGTTGATGTCGTCCGTGCTTGTACCAAGTATTCCAGTGACGTGTATAAATTATTGTGGAACGCGTTTTTGATCTTAATTCACACTTTATCTTCGTATTTTGTGTATGTGTAGAATAATGCTGATAAAGTCCTTCCCGAAGACATGGGTTATTGCATGTATTTAACATGAAAACAATGATTTCCACACGTCTATAATAAAATAGGACTATAACACTGGCTAAAAGCTTAGTTCGTTTAACCCTGATATTGGATACCTTTATCTATTTCATCAATTTTTTATTATTTTCTTATTATTGCGAAAGTTTCAACCAGTTCGGATACTGAATGTTAAAATTTTGAATACGTTCTTATTTAGTGAGGTGATATTATAATTTATAGTGTTAAATAGCTATTAGATATGACGCTATGAATGCCCGTGAGCTATGAATCAAAGCTGTTTATTTGTATTCAGATCAACGGTGCAAAAACGTCAGTCAATGTTGTCCACAGACTATATTAAATCAGAGAGATTTTACAATATGTATAACTGAAAGATGTTTTGTTAAAGAAATCAAAGCAAAATGAAACTGATGCTTGCGAAAATTTACCGTAAACTTATTATAAATTAAATTCTATCACAAAAGAAACGTTGTTTTCGATACAATAACGACAGATACTAATGGATTTTTATTAATATATTGTACAATATGTATTTAGTGGTATTGGTAATCTATTAATATTTATTTATGGACAATGAATATACGAACGCTAACATCCGCATTCTCGGATCAATAATCATAATGTATTTAATTTATTTTGTAAATAGAGTCCGTGAAACTATAAGTGGGTAATATTGGAGATAATTTCGAATGAACTATCTGCTCTTCGGCTGAAGTTGTAATCTCAACGCTGATTTACAATCGGGATAGGCCCGGGCCTGTCGATCCGTGGCTTCGCCTACGCACTACCGCTATTATAGTTAGCGGACTACACGCATTATTTATGGTAAGAAGCTTTTCAGGGGATTATGGAGATACAGTGTCAACAATGCTAATGTCATTTAGGAGATAACCAACATTCCGACATTAGACGACTCGTCGAAACTTTTTGAATATAAATTGATTATTTCTATCGAATTATATGCTTATTTGTGTTTGCTTTGTGGTGTTTGTTGTTTGTTTAATATGGTAAAGGAATGCAATATCGCGATTTGTTATAATTCTGATTTGAGTCTTCATTTGCATCATTTGTAGAATCTGGACTTAGGTTATATTCTTATGCAGAGCGAATAATCAAAGCCTTTATTATTTTAACAATATAAAGATGTTATGGTCATGAGTGTACCACGTAGATTCGACTCTGGCAACTAAATCAGCCTTCCCAGATACTACGCATCCACCATAAATAGACAGTGGGCAATATCTTAGCGACGCGGCTATACGCATAAACGCGGCGTATTTACAAACAGATGGTCGGACCTTTGATTGCTTTAGAATTACGAGTGGCGTCCCAGACTTGATTATAATTGCGCGGACAGTGCGGATCTGATTCCGTGGCGTGGCCAATCGGCCGCGGGCGAGCGCGCCTACCGACTGGACGCAACGCCTGAATCGCCTCGCACTCGATTCACTTTCTCACTTAATCGAGAAATATGGTGTACGCGCTTAAGCCTTTATGCATTGCAATTTTATAGCGCATAACCGTCTTGCATTCATTAATGATACTCAAACCAACAAACCCTTTTAAAAACCAAAATATATTTTACGTAAATTTTAATTGTCGTATACACTCTCGAGAGTCCGGCAAGGGCCCTCATTATATTAATTACTCCATGTTAGTTTTAGATACAAGAGCGACACCTCTACAACAATACAGGTATGTTTAACAGATAAGAGCGTCGCGATTTATTGCGTGCATTTCTTTTGTCAGCTTTGAAATTGT
Source organism: Papilio polytes (assembly GCF_000836215.1). NCBI lineage: Eukaryota > Metazoa > Arthropoda > Insecta > Lepidoptera > Papilionidae > Papilio > Papilio polytes. The sequence goes on from NW_013525694.1 coordinate 1,787,526, forward strand.
ACTCGCATAAGTTAACCGAGATTAAAGTAATCGAACTTATAAATTTTGTCGCCTCACCTTTATAAGGCGAACGGCGGTGTGTCGACGCGAACTTTGTTCAAATTAATGGGCCGCATTATCAGATCGAGCCGTGTACATGGCGTTTATGCGGAGATAATTTTGTGTGCGATTTTTTTTTAATTCCTTAACGTTATTTTTTATACCTCTACAACAACAGATACAAATTGTAAATTAGTAAAAAAGCAGGAATATAAAAAGTTGCAATTTTCCACAAATTTATAGTTGAGGAAAGACATCGTAAAACAATGAAGAGTCGTAAAGTGCAGCCTTAAAATGAAATTACTTCGTCGGACACAAAAACCCTAATCTCGAGCACGATTGACCACGTTTGAAACGTAACGCCTGCAGGGGCGCTAATTAAAAATTTAAACAATCTTCAATAGTTACGAAATTCCGTATACAAGTTAGATAAACTAATTTCAGGTTATTTTTTTAAGTGAGACGCGAGCGGTAACCGTATAGTAATTTTATTGACAAATAAAGGCTCCCTCGTGTTAACTACGCAAGGCAAGGGTTGTGCCATGTTGACGGTTGACGCTCAAAAACTTTTATTGATATGTAAAAGCGTACAGAAACGACTCTCCGGATTGCTGTCCTGAGAAAAAAAAAGAAAGGCAAGCATCGGACAATAAAATCGCTGTTTCGGAATGAATAATTACGAGTTTGCGAAACAACAGACTCGGTCTTAATTATTACACCATTAAAAAGTGTCGGCCTCCCCTATCGCCGACCCTTGGCCCGTGTTGATATCGGCTAATGTCAGCTAAGAGGGGCAAAAAAACTTGCAAGACAAGGCGAAGTATTAATTAATTCCGACGAACATCGGCCGGTTTATTAAACGCTAAATTTCCATTTAGTGGGCAGATTTTTTCCATCGAAGAAAAACTTGGGCTTTCTTTTATTTTCCGAGACGAAAGCGGAACGGGGCGGGAATGCAAATGTTTTCCCGCGGTTCCATTTGAATTAATTAAAGAATTTAATGACGTAAGAGTTTTTCATCGCCCCGGTCGTCCGTCGTTTTGTGTAACAATGTTTATGGTAAATAAAACTTGTCACGGAAATGTTTTTTTCCGTCTGTCGAGGTGTTTTCTTTTTTATTTCCACCGCTTTGTTGGCCCCGAGTTTCCGGAGGATTGTTTGGATTTAGCCGCGTAATTAGTGAAGTTTGTTCGCATTGGGGATTATTTGCCTAATTTTTCATTTGCAATGTAAATTGGGTGTAATCAGAAAGTTAAAACAAGTCATAATATAATGTTATACAGATTTTACTGTAATAAATGTGGAATTTGTCGGATGTCGATTTTTTTTTGGAAATAAGAGATTAAATTTACAGCGTACTCTATTTGTAAACGTGGTAAACGTTTACTTGCATCTTATCACATTATTTAATCAGAAAATAAGTACATACGAAGTTACAAAATTGTGCATCAGAAATAAGAAATCTTCCATACTTTGTGCGCTTGAGAAATGTTGACTTGAGTTCTGGCGATGGACGACTTCCTCTCTTGGACTTTAACGTCGAACGTGTTGCAATTGTTTTTATTGAAATAAACCTACTCCATTATTATGAATATGTAAATTACCGTACTGTGAGACTGTCTGCATAGTTTGTTCTGAAGTATTTTTGTAAATGAAAAACTGAACAATATTTTCCTTCATTAATAGATTACCGGCGGCCACAAAGGGCAAGGCGTCACAGCGAAGGGGCTAAAAGCCTTTCGGCCAACAAAAAAGTCTCAATTAAAAACCTGACGGAAGCTTTTAGAAGGTAATCCTTCAAATTGTTTCGAACGCCCCCTCATTAGCACCGAAAGTGTTAAAAAATAAACTTTTTAATCTTTATTACTCGACGACTGCGCTAAACGGGTTAAATTATTATAGAACAAGCGGTATCTCATTTTTTATTTCTCAACTTTTTAACCCTTTGCGGATGTAATTTATTGGTAGCCGGGAAGACTTGCTTTTAGTTTTTTTCGACCGTGTTTTATATTGTCTGTGGAAGTTTTTAATGGGATGAATTTTGACGCGATCTTTGTTTACATCAATTAGGGAAATATTGTAAACACGCTAATTATATCCAAAACGATAAAAAGAAAATAGACACGTGTTTTATTACTAATGTTCATAAATAATTAAATAACGTTTGTGGATATTAACAACTTAAAAATATGACAATATCCTCATTTGTAACTTGTTGAATTATGGAACCTTGTATCGCATATCAGGTATATGAAGATATGAATCGTAAACTGATTTTTATGTACACAAACATTTATGAACGAATACTCAGTAAAACAACTAACAAACGCGTACAAATTGATCAGGAATGAATCAGCCACAAAAGGTGTAAACTCCAACCAAACAACGAAAAACATAACTCTAATCTCAAGTAAGACATTACGCGAATACCAATGCATACGCGAAAAATCGATCGTCGTCTTAAATTCCTCACCCTTTTCGAGGGGGCTCCCCCAAAAAAACGAAAGAATAGAAGAGGGAAAAAATCTAAATCGTCTCATATCTCCCCCCGGGCCGCGCCTCCCCCGGACACCTCCGACATCAAGCGCCCTCCTTATTTCGTATGCGAGCTCCTCCGGCAATCATTATAAGGATATCGATTAGGCCTACGTCTCCAACCTGCCCATATCTTAAAGAAAAACTCGCTCCTATGGCATCAAGTTTGTAATTGTTCCAAAGTTGTACAATATTCATTAACTTCTAATCGTTTAACTCATTATTGACAAATTGACGACTATGCAAAGGTAATTTAAAGTTTCGTGCTTATTGAAAGTGTAAATAAGCTGTAACATTTCTTTTAATTTAATAATCTTATCATAGTAAATCGAATTTATAGTAACTTTAAGTAAAAAAATGTTAAAATATTTAAACAAAAAATCATCTAACAAATTCTTATTGCCTTTATCGAGTGAAACAGGAAAAAGGGCCCATAGTTAACAACGGAGGACGGACCGCGCATAAGCAGATGCAAATTGTTCCCGTTAAACTATTTCGGAAGGTAAACACAGAGGGACCTAAGGCGGGGGACTAGGGGGAAGGGGGGCAAGCCCCACGTGTTCGCCAAGATACGGCCAACGAGATTAAAAATGCTGGATGGCGGACCGCCGTGAGTCGGGTCGAATATGAGCAAAGATATATAGGAGTTTACGAAGAAAACCGCTTTGGGAATATGTAAATAGGAAACTACAGAAGTAATGTTTGAGTTGGGACGCTAACGCTACCTCTTGTGAGTGAGTTGTATTATTGCGACGCTTTAAACAAAAGGGATTTTTTGTGAAACTAATAAGATTGTACACTTTGTGAGTTCGAGTGTTGAGTCACGTGGTGATAGGAAATTGCAATGCAAAAAATGCTTTAATTAAGAACTGTAATATGTATTTATGTATAATTTCTATTTTAAAACCTGTCCAGAAGGGATTGTTGGAAAGTTTTAAATACCATAACCATTAAAATGTCTTAGTACTTGAAAAATAATACTATGGAAATGTTTCATTCCAAGACGTTGTGAAAGGAATGCTCTACAACTCGAGTAACTAGGAAAGTATAAAAGAGTGAATCTAAAATTGCTCTTGAAGTGACGTAAACAAGTCGCGCAAAGTCGAGTGCGGGCGGTACCCTAAGCTGAAGATGGCCCTTGATAGTATTCCTTCGCACGAGTGACCTCGCCCAAGAAAGGGGTGACACTGAGAAAATTTCAAATGCAAACTACTGCGAACATCCGTGATACAATTTCGGTCTTACTTTGATTCAGCATTTTTAAGCCAAACCTAATATTGATTTTTCAATGCAAGTTTGTTAATTAACTCAAAAAATTTAAGATCGCATTGTATGTTTCGAAAATGATAAATGTTTTGAGTGGGCTGTTATTATAATATTTTTAGGTACTTCAGCTATTGGATAATATTTGAAGTTACTTTTTATATCTATATGCATTAGTTGTGGCTAATTCCGTTTGGTTAAATCTAATAAATGTGAGTGGGTGAGCGGCGGGCGGCGGGCGGTGAGCGGCGGCGAGCGGCTAGCGCGGAACGAGAATATTTCAAAGCTGTTTCATTATTCGGCATTAGCCGGCGCGCTCGGCCACGCAAATCTTGGCGTCCCTCCCGTCTCAGCCGGGGACCCCCAATTTCCTTCATTACTTACCTCGAATCCGAGACAATGGCAAGACGACGACATGAAAAAAATAATAATAATTTCAAGTGGAATAACGCTGAAAATCTTTTCACGGGAAGAAGAATTATTGTTGTTTTGCAAGCGAACTCTCAGAGACAAAATGCACCATCCTTATTACGCCATTGTTCGGTGTTACGAGCTTTATTCATTTTTACTTGGCTCAACTTGAATGCTTATTAATTTAAGACCGTGATAAGCTTGAATTCTTTTGAATGAAGGAAGGAAATGTCTTACCATTGTGAGTTATTATACATTCTATTGAGTCAGGCGATATGCATTTTTACTTTAAAATTTTAAGCAGACTGCCACAATTGGGCAAGGGAAAATCTTTCTTTCATATTCTGACGGACGTTTCTAGTTTTGTTTTCGTTGCTTTAAAATTTGTTTTGTAAAATATATTTAAGTGATGAGTTTCTTACCATGAAACTCAGTATTTAAAATTGTATTAATTGTACCTTTATTTAATACTTTTCACAAATAAAAACTTGAGTTTGTGTTAAAATTGCGCTTACGTAAAGTATTGCTAGTGTACGGTAAAACAATGAAAGCATATACAATATATCACACGGAGCGCTTTATGGTAATCGAAATATGCCCAAATATGTTGTTAAGAGGGCAGAAAACTACCGGCAGGCATGCAAGGGATGAACCGAGCTTTCATATTTTGCGGGCGACCTGTAACGAAGCGGTTCCTAAACTTCCAAACTACCGTGCATGTAGAATTTTTAAAGCGTCTATAAACATTCCGACATGACTGCCGTGGAGCGAGTCGTTTCTCGTAATAAAGTCATTTCTGTAATGTAAAAATAACAAAATTTTCTTAAAAAGTTATTCGAGTGCGCCGGGCGAGTCGGCCGTGGTTAAGTCTTAGCGTTTTGCCACAAAGAGAGCCTCCAAAGCAAGTCGGCGCGTCCCCCGGGGGAGAGTCAAGAGTGATTACGAATTTTAATTATTTTTTTAAGCCGGTGGCGAAGAGGTGATGTTTCCCCAGTGTCGAGGCTTATGCAAACAATCGACTCGCACTTGGAATTAATCCGACTCCCGATTTTTTCCTTCGCGACAAGGAATTAACGAGGAAAGAAGTCATTAAGTCAGAAGATATTTGAGGATTCCTTTTAATTGCGGTTTCCTTGACGTTCGGTTCTTCTAATTGGTTCGCGTCGTCGGGTAGCTTGGACAGATTTAATTTCCTTCATCCGGTTACCGTGATAATTGTATTTTTATAAATGTTTAAAAAGTATTTTGTCTACAATTCGAATAAATGTTAAAACTTTGTACATCGGTTGTTAAACGGAAAAGACTCGCAAAAGACGTTGTGCTTAGAATAGCTCGAAACTTACACAAACCAAAGTATTGTTAGTTAGTTTGTGTCATTACAATGTATAATAGGATCGTATTATCTAATTATTTCTAACCTTTCAGTGGCGGCTTCAGCGCAGTACCAGTAATTACTGCACTCGCTAAGTTTGAGCGCACGTGACAGTCTAAGTGATTGTATGCGGCTTGTTTGATGAATTATTTGTGGCTCGCGTGCGCCAATTCTAATTGTTTGAGGCTTGAGTTATGACGTCATAATACTTTATTTTTTAATTTATTACAACGATCGTTTCTACTTTTGTTTTTACAGATAAATCCTTTAGTGCTTGCAAATGTTTTATTTTAAAGAGTGAATCACACCTGCACGCTCTTTTATTAAAAAAATAAAATTAAAAATCATGGAACAGCTTGCTTCAGGACGTCTTAACGAATAAGAATGTCCGATTTAATATCCACGTTGAGCAACTCATTTACACTAACGACTGAAATTATCAATACTCATTCACCGGCTCCCGATCGTCCTGCGAAGATCCTTCACTAATTGAAATTGAAATCTGATTTCCTTTCCCCTCACAGCGAAGCCGAGACCGAGTGATTAAAAGTATTCGAAAAAATACAAATAATAAAATTACAATATCGCTAACGACGCTCTGCGTCTCCCCAGAATCCTTTTAAATTTTCGGGGAATAAATTAAGGCATAGAAAGGGAAAAAAGCCACTGGCCCGCAAACACGAGACTAACGATTTGACGTTGTTAAGCCCGGCTTTCGCTATACTTACGGCTATTATTACGTCTTGTTATTTTTTTAAAGTCTAAAATCTTTATAACCTTATACGTTGTAAATTAATTTTGTTCATTTTTGCTTTATGCCATAAAGAGTTAGATTGAGTTCGCGTGGCTGTCGTTAAAATGTAAATTTTAATGCGGAATGGTTTTATGAAAATGAAAAGAATATTAGTGAAAGCTATGATATCATATATTGTGTAATGATAATTGTTCGAGGAGTTCTTTCATGTCATTAGGCTTATACCATTTAAAAAAAAAGAATTAATACAATTTGTTAATTTCAGTGTATTTTTTATACCTTTTCTATTCACAATTTTCTATATACAAAATTATCATATACAAAATGGTAAATTTTATTTTAAATTTCTTTATCCTATACATTGTGGTCCTTGGAGCCGGATAATTAAAAGTATTTTTCTCATTTTCCACTCTCTACCTACCTCATTTCTTCTATTACAAGACATTGTGGGCTTACTTTAATTACCTTATAGAGTGCTAGGGCATGAACTGGCTCGACTTCTTGGCAATGAGAACAACATTTTGGCGCAAGTTTGAGTATTGATGAAATACCGTGGGCGTCTTTTGTTGTTGCTTCAAATACACTATACTGATTAGATTTTAAGGGTGATTAACTTTGTAATACATAAGTTACATACTCGTACATACAAAAATCTTGATCTCTTGTGTGTATAATAGTAATATTCTCCGAAATCTGTGCCTTGGTTGTATAAGTACATACAGACCGTTTTTACCTTTGACCACCCTAACAGCAATGGGGTCGTGAGTGTTTGTGTGCGTACATTTTACGGTCGCATACAAGTCTCGGGTAGCCGAATGAAAAATTGCCCTATTTTGAGGATGGATGACGCGAATTAAGAAAGCAATTACTCATCGGAAGAGGCGCGGGGGCGGAATGTTAATAAGACGAGACTATGAGTGAAAGTTATTTTTCATTTGCTCTCTATAGCCACCAATGAATCCGTAATTAAGATGGAAATAACCGAATGATATTTATTTACTGGCGCCGCGTTGTCGTCTGCTAATATTTGTTGTATTAATGTATCTGAACTAGTTATTACTTATCTATACTATTATAATAAAGCGTAAACACACACTTCTTTGTTGCCTAAGATGTCAGCAATTACAGCATATTTTTGAATAATTCATTTTTTAGTAAAAAGCCCCACACTTACGTCATGCTTTAGGCTATATATTTTCATGCGGATGAAGCCGCACGGGAACAGCTAGTTGTAACTATTTGTAGTAACTTATTTTCATTGATTTAATACGTGACCACAGATTTACAAACTGAAATAAAAAATAACTTTTTAATATTGCAACAATTAATATAATTCTTTGATGCCTAAATCGAAAAGATGTAGGTGCATTATTTGAATGTGTTTTTAGAAACAAGTTAATTTACTTCTACAATATTAGAAAATGTACAAAAAGCAACCAACTGTTCTATCGTACATTATTTCGTTAATCTCCAATCTTATATTCCAAGCATTGATAATACTAGAAACACATAAGTTAAATACACGCTCATAAATATATCCAATTAGGAACATTTGTCTTCACTTTAAGTATAAGTGGAATGTTATTTCGGCCAGTAATAGGTGGGTAGATAATTTCTCAAGGCGTTAATTAGATAGAACTAACAAGAAACAGCTTTTTATCTGTCTCCCAAGGTCATTCCGACGTGTCTGTACGTTACAGACAGCGAGCTAAGTGCGGTAGAACATCGTCCGAACATCTCACGCTTTCTTATCTGAAAGCATGATGACACACTAGAGTGAAACGTCATACAACAATCTGTTCTACGTTTCGCCTTATGATTGAGAAGCTTACTCTTATTGTTAATAGTTATGCTCCTTTATAACAAGTTTTACGTAAAAATTGGTAGCCGATCTCTATATGATTTGATGATTATTATTTAGAAGCACTATTCTTCATTCAGATGAATGCTTAATATTTTGCTATTGAAACGTTTCTACCATTTAAATAGAGAAATCTGGTAAGAAAGAAATAAAATAAACGATAAATTTCTTAACTTCCTCTATGCATCTTTGCTGTGGTGAACGGACACCCTTAAGCTCTCGAATTTTCTCCCAACTTTTTCCGCTTCGGGCCACTTATCACCCCCTCCCGCTACCTCTACCCTCCCCCGCAGTCCATCGAGCTCGACCGCTAATTGCGTCCGTTAATTAGGAAACGTCATGAGTGTTTACCGAGAGAGCTAAGTGTGAAGTTTGGCCCCACTAATGCCTGGCGTGAAATTACTTCCGGCGAAGTGGAAACTTTTTCACAAAATAAACTTGATGGCATTAATTAGGTGATGGGGGAGGATTAGACGCTGAGGCTGTTGCTAATAACATTATGGCAGTTTTCTTTCGCAAAGTTTTCAACGAAAGTTTGTTTAATTTCGTTGCCGGTTAATTCTATTTAGTGTTCCGTAATTGGAAAATAAGTTTTTCAGAGAGAAGATAACAATACCTTTATTTATCATTACACACAGGTTTACAAATTATGAATCTTTAAAAAGAATATAAGATAAGTTATAAGAATTAAATAATTTTTACATACGTCCCTAAAATGATTTTGAAGCGAAATCACGGAAGGTGTGTAAGAATACATGCAAAACAAAGACAACCACCACGTCAAAGGAAATTAATCGGAGTTAGGTGTGGCTCGCGCCCCCCGTAATTAACACGTAGCCGGCTTAATTACAGGCCTCGTGTTGAGGCTAAGTGAAATGTGTCATCCACGCAGTGCCTTATTGGACTTAGTCGTGACGCCTTAAGACTGTTAGACGATGTACCTATATACGACATATGCATCACTATTATAGATGTATTATGATGGTGCAAAATTACTTTGTTATTTTACGTATAATATTTTATATTAGGTAGTGAACAAACTATGAAAGTAAGATCGAATGTTTACAAAATTTAAATCGTTCGAAAAGTGTTAATGCACGTAGTACTGTTATTGGGTATAGATTTTTAATCTATACAGATGACGTCACTAGGTCGAACAATATCTCGCTGTACTGTAACTAAATGACCCAGTAAATTTTATTAATTAATAAAAACGCGTGGTACCACTCAGTGACATTCCTCATTTAAGCCGACATAAAAATTTATTATTATTGTATGATTTGCGATCGTGCATAAAATATTATTGTTTATGAATCAAGAAAGTATGTAGGAAATAAGTTAAATTTAGAAATAGAAGTTGCAAAAAGCAGCCGGTCCGAGGCCGAGGCTTAGAATTCTGTTTTGTTATGACAGCGCTGGCGGGCAACGACGCGGGTTCGGCGACCCCACTCCGAGTTTTAATGATAAAAAAATGCGTACGGAGGGGAGGCGAGTAAGTGCCATCGAAGGAGGGAAAAAACTACGGAGGAAAATATTTGGCGCGACAGGTGCCCCCTCCCGGCCACCCCGCGCCTTGATAAAAATTAAATCTTAACGACGGAAATTTAAAGATGACGCTCGAACGATCAAGGAGAGTGGTACATCTGAGCCCTGGGGTGATTTAATTGGGCCGAGTGTATACTAAGGATGTAGCTACGAAAGCGTATATTTTAAGGCAGTTGTCATTGATTGATGTTACTTATTTAGATTCCTGCTAGATATTATTGAGTCGTTACAATGTTTCGAAATTAATATGTTGTTTTTGTAAATCTTAAAATTCAGACTTTCTTACGACTAAGAACTTAAAGTCGACCCCAAAATTGATAGTTTATAGTCTTGAGTAATATTTAAATAGGATAAGTAGAATAGAGGCTGTCGAATTTACCGCTGAAAATTACGTTAAGGGATCACTGTTTGAGTACTTTATTCCATATTTCCAGTGTTGTGTTTTATTGAAAAATATAAAGGACCAGTAATGGAACAGACACAGCCTATAAAAGTTCCAAATGAATTAATGGTTTTCATTAGTTCACAATATTCAATACAAGATTTGAAAACAAACAAAAAGCTGTAGAATTAAGTACTAAAAAATAAAGTCCTTTTTCAAACTCGCTACTGAATTGAAATTCAAATGAAGAATGCAAAAGATTTGCATCGGGCGGCATCGACTATTGATTTTCCTACGTCTTGGGGGCCAGCACTGCAATCCTACTTGTTTAAACTTTTTATTTCACTCTTCACAAGCGTTTTTTGTTTCAGCCACTCGCCCCAGGGCGCGCTCCCCTACGCACTCCCTCTTGCATAAAAAAGCTTCTAATCGATAATTTGTGTGGGGGTGCATTAAGCATAATATCGCCAGAAATGTGCGAGACTGTTTTTCTCAATACATCTTGGTTTTATCCTTAAGGCTATTTGTGTTCGGACTTCTAAAGAATTGAAAAGGAAATAAGATGTACCTAATCCTAAGTGTGTTTTCAATTTAATGTATTCAATACGATTGGCAAATTACTTTCGTTTATTATACCCATATTGTAACTAGGTACAATTTTGTTTGCAGTATTTTTAATGACTTCGATAGTATTCCTTCTCGTTCGTTATCATGAAACTTTAATACATGTCTTACGAGGTGTACATAAGTACTTCTGGATTGATAAAAATTAAGTTTTGGAACTCAACGATTGCGTTTGTAACTTATATTATTAACAACAAAAACATTCTAACTTAATGTCTCAAGAACATGAGTTATTAGTGTTTTGATAAAAAGACAATAAACGTTATTGCCATAACGATAAAAACTACAGCGATAAAGGCAAACTGCGCTGAAAAAAAACACATCTAAGAGCTTTACAATTGAAATCGGCCATAAGAGTGGCGCGATGATCATCGGTCGCCGGATCTAATCAGCTAAGACGTATCGCGTGGATGTTACTAACTGCCAATATCTGATGCATCGCCATCGGACTGTCCCATTGTATTTGTTCTTTATGTTTTTTTATGCGGAGGGACGCGACGATAATGTTTTTATGGGCGGAGGGTCTTCGCTTTAATCAGAGAACGCGTTGTGATTAAACGTGCCAATTTGTTTTTGTTTTTATTCCCGACACACTCCTTATGTGTAAGACATAAGGAGAATCTGTTGTGAAGATATATCACTAGTTAAACTTAAGTTATCACCTGATACTTTGAGATATTTTTTAAAAACTTAAAAATAAGCAATTATACAACATTTATTAATTAAAGAATAATATACTAGCACTTTGGTGAGCTTTTAAAAGGTCAAAGTAATATTTCTTGTCGTAAAAATAATATAACAATAGTTATATTAGGTAAGCAGTGATAGATTAAATTCTGATTTCTAATATAACATTTCAAGACGAAACTATTTACGGTTCCGGTACTGACTTCAAAAGCAATAAACAAGTAAATTTGTGATTTTAATATGTTAATTATGATAAAATCGAATCTTTGTAAACTTTTAATGAAAATGTAAATTGTTTTATTTCAACGTCTTGAATAAAAATTTTAAACGTACGAAAAAATTTTTTAACAGTCCCAGCACTTAGTAAACATGCAAATATCAATTCGTCCAAACCTGAAGGAAAAATTGGAAATCCTGTTAGTAATTTAAAGTCGTTGACAACTTAGCTTTTTCTAATTTCATTATCATTTAATTATGATGGAGTACATTATAGGTTTATAATGAAACAGCACTTAAACAAAATACTTAAAGGTAAAGCGAGCATCTAAACATTCTAATATATTTGTATTAACATATAACATATACACTTTTCGACATTATCGTGTCAATAAAAGTAATAAATTTATTATAATACCGCAAAGTCGGACACGATGTCGCGTGTAATAAATATCGACACTTTAATTTGTATCGCATACGAATGTTGTTGTTACCATATTGACTACATTTTAATTTTTAAGACATAAAACGTCAAGGCATGTCAATAACCTAAGTTAATATTGAAGTTTAAGTCACGAAGCTCGTTCCCCACGCATACCGACACAAGATAATGACTCAAAACGGCAATTCGAGGCAGAGTTTTTCATAAAACGAGGTATATGAGTCAAGAACATCGGGGCCATAAACATAAGAACACCCTAAGCGCTCACCCCTTGCACGAAAAAGTCACCCCCGCACGTACGTACGGAGCACAAAAAAGGGCACCAGAGGGACGTTACGCATCCCAAGTAAGCGGAGCTCATTGCTGGGGTCTGCAGATGTCTTTAATGGCTTTAAATTATATGTAGAGAGAGCTAACTGCCGCCTCCGATGGCGAGTAGGTGATAGATCGTGTGCGGATATTATCTCTGATTGCATTTCCTTCCAACAATCCGGAATTCGAAGTCAATAACATACTTAATATGATTCTGATCGTGATTGTACTAAAATCTGCTGATAAATTTTATGTTCATATTTTATAATAAATATTACAAATATCGTATTTTCTTAAGTGAAGTTTGACAAAACAAAGCTTGCCACGTGATGATTTGGTAGCTAAGAAGCGGCGATGTTTTATAAACAGGCAGTGTATTAATTTCCCGTAACTTTATTTATTTTCAAATCTAAAATTGAAAAATCATCAAAACTTTTGATACAATTTTCATAATAATTTGTTTATTCGTAAGAACACAGTTTGGTAACATTAAGTGGACAAATTCAAGTATCGATAATTTGTTATAATTTTGCGGTTACTCGGCCCTATCGTAATCTGTACAACAATAATAAGTTGTCATTGCGTTGTTTACGGGCTTTGTACAGGCGAGTGGGCACGATTTCACGCGATTTCATTACGCCGGGAGGAAAAAAAAGATGGAGAAATTGTAAAATAATGTCAATTACTTGTGTACAAGCACCGCATAGTAGTAACTAACTAACGATCGTCATTACCCATTGTCGTGGTTTGCGTAAATAGATACGATTTCGCGGGGAAGCGAGGCGGGGCCGGGCCGCTACTGTTTTCCGCTTCGCCCGACATCCGCGCTCCGCTCGTTAATGTAATCACGGCTTTATTCTCTAGTAAACACAACTTGAACTAATGAAGACTAATTTACACTTTGTTTGCAGTACTTTAATACATTTTTATTATTTTTATTTCTATTTTAACTATACTGTTTGATTTAAAAAGTTATCGAGACACAAAAAAGTAATTTTCCAAAGTGATAAATCAAATTCTGAAAACTGTCTGTTACTTTACAGATTTATACATTGAATTACCTTTCTATTTTATTAGTTCTAGTTTTATAATAGAAATGATCTATGAAATTAACTAAGCTTTTGTTCTTTATTATTGACACAAAACTTGTAAAGCATTCGTGTCGTGATGTAGGTATTTTTGCATATTACGAGATCATTGACGTTTCAATTTAATAAAAACAACAAAAATATTTCTGAATCATAAAACGGGCAATTTTTCTTCTTGAATATAAAAGTTCAACCTGTCATCGACATCGAGTTATTTGCAAACAATCAAAGTGCTTACACAAAAAAATGTGACGCTCTGAATACTTGATTAAATTTATTTATTAAGTCTATTGAGCGTGGTGGCCGCTTTCTATTTGCCTATGATAAAAAGCTTGAACTGTCACTCGGCGTCCATTGAACCGGGTGACACAATGTGGGCAGGCGACAGCCGACAGGCATTGTTTTAAATGACATACAAAGTCGCGGATACGTCCGACACAGTCGATCGCATATGAACTCACTAGCTCCCAGATTTTTTTCATAGATCATCATAGACTTCAAAAGTCAGAATTAATTTTGTCCATAAGTTACAAACTAATTTTACTATCTAACTGAAATTATAAATGCGAAAGTTTTTATGGATGGATGTTTGTTAGAGTTCGTAGCCTAAACGCCTGTACGGTTCTTGATGAAATTTGGCACAAATGTAGAGGATAGTCTAGAAGGACACATAGGCTAGCTACTTTTGATTTTTTATAATTTCTCGCATGCGAAATAGCGGGCGAAAGCTAGTTTTAACTAAATTAAAAACTTGTAATTATCACACGTAAGGCTTATTAAAAGCTACGACCTTTCTCATATTTCCTGTTCTTGTGGAAAAAGCAAGATGTCAAATTCAAACGACTTTTAGAGATATAAATTTATGATACGTATTTCAAATACAATTGTTTTGAATAGAATTACAAAAGGGCTTTTCTAAATATAATGTCTGTATAGAATTAAAAACTTACTTCAATCGAAATGCTTCGATTTCTTAGCTAATAAGTTGTATTGTGCTTCTTCACTCACCTTCTGTAACAAAAGAAAATTCCTTACTTATTAAAAATATTCTCATAATCTTAAAAAAATACTTAATGCCGTAAACGTAACAAAGAATCTCTAGATATTAGCTTTTATTGTGTTTCTCAAAGATAATGCTCGTTTCCCTATTTCACATAGATCGCTTCTTTCAAAGATGATAGCTCTAAAAAAAGATTTGGGGGAGAATTTTTAAAATATGTGCGACAATTATCGATACACAACGTAATAGTCCTTTTACATTGTATAGAATACTGAAGACGTTCAAAAAAACTCCCCCCTGTAGATTCGGAAGATTTATTCGCAAATTAGTTATAAATTTCGCCTCCGATCTCAGCCTAGTTAGTACATCGGGCTCGGTTATAAAAATGTATTTAAAATGTCGCCGACGAAAATGATTTATTATGTACAGAGTGTCGTAAATTTGTCCATTTAGACTGGGAGGGGGCAATAAATTGTATTGCACCTCCCATGAACATTTACTTTTGAAACGTTACTATATTTTGCAGATAGTACATAATTTCACTAATTGTGTAGTTTCAGATTTAGACACAAATTTATGAATCACTAGTTACTTCCCGTGACTCTATTCATGTTTAATTAAAAAAAAGCAAAAGGTAGTAGTCTATGTTTTCGTCCAGATTATCCTTTAAATCTATGTTAAATTTCATCGAGAGCTGTTCAGCAGTTTAGGCTAAAAACAAACAAACATCCACCCATATAAACTTTTGCATGTATAGTACTATCTAGTAAGAATTTTCATACATATTTAGTGATGGATCTTCCACAATTGTTGAATAAATACATAAAGTCCTTATCAGTGATCATCTTATTTAACCAAGTCGTGAGAGCTAGCAATGTGTTCTAATAATAAACCTGGGAATATTCATGTTCTGCTCCAATACGTATTAATTTATGCAAGATGATCTTACGGTTTTAATCGTTAAAAAAATGACAATGCCCTTCGTCAAAAATTGCGACCGGCGGTGTCACCCAACACTTCCTTAGGGAGCAAAGAAAAAACCCATCAACCCTAACATGACGTGTCATTGTGAACTCCGTATTTTTGTCGCTTAAAAGTTTTTATTCATTTCTAATTCAATACCCAACAAAAACTGTCTAATTGTAACAGTTTCTTTCTTGATAAAATTTTAAGGTCGATTACTTTTTCTATTGTTGTTTCTTTCAAGGAATGTTTTAAAGCTTTGTGTAGATTATCGAATTGATTGACATTCGGGGATTTCTGCAAACGGGCTTTGTGTCGCTGTACTCATTATTTTCTTTAATTAAAGTTTACGCTTTAAAATGGCGAGCGAAGTTGAACCCCTATTTTAAATCACAGCTAGAACAAATGTGTAAAAAAAATATTATAATTATCATAAACATTAATATGTTATGTACTAACATATGCGAAATCATCTTAAAATGTTGTACTGACTTTTAGAAATCTACTGAAATGTGTGAAAACAAGTTTCCTAATTAAAATTAAGACAATTATATGTCGCCAGTTCTTAGATTATAAAAAAAACTATTAAATACTCCTTGGATTATCTCACGAATGTGTTTACAGCGTTACATAGACTAATTATTGGTAAAAAACGAATATATCAAATTAAACACACCTGCGTGATAAGAAGTGAAAACTCTAAAACATGTTATTAAACCAATCTGATCGATTGGAAAGGGTTCCATTGAATAAAGAACACATAATAATTGTTCACAAAGGAGATCCGGTCCGTTCGGGAGCTCTATTATTTATAGTTTCCGATCAGAGGCTGAATACGCCTTAATTATCGACTTCATAGTGTCGCACCCTTAAAACTTTCTCAAAAAAAGTTTGAAACTTTCACGCGGTTTGCGTTTTAACCGAAATTGTGTTTGTGGTTATTATTAGTTCGTTCTAATGTAGAGAAGTCGGTCACGATAGGCCAGTAGAATTGTAGACCCTTTTAATTTTTTAAGAAAATTAAAATGAAAATTTTGTTTATTTTAAAATTATTTCAATCAAAATTACCTTAACAAATGTTTTCTTTTACTTTTAAATTACCTCTTTCTGAAATTACTATCACCGCTTACATTTACATAAGAGTTATCATATTATTTTTAAGTAAATGCTGCGTAGATACATAATCTTTAATGTTAAAATGCACTGAAATCCAAAATTTTCTTGTATGCAATACGGTTATGCTACTTCAAATATTTTAAAACCATCTTTTGTTTTTAGCCGTTAATAACGTAATTTTAAGTTAAAAATTAAATAAGTAATTTTTACGACGACCCTATAATTAATTTTAAAATCAACGCTATTCAGACAGAACTCAAATATTTCTCGAGGTTAACCTTAAGAGGTAATCCTTAATAAATAAATGGGGGATATTTATCGAACGGTAGACGGTTTTAATAGAGTAGAAATTGTTTTGAACTGTGTTCGGTAAGCGTGAAGATTTTGTTAGGATTAATACGACCTTCGTCAACGTACCATTTGTCACTGGTTCTCAAAGTTGAGTCAAATTTTCTTTAATTTTTAAAACTAACGAGGTATCTATATTTAGACTCCAATGGCCAACCTAAATTATCTTATCCTCTTACATTTGACACATTAGTCTTTTGCGAATGCTATGGATGTTTGTTAGAGTTTGTAGCATAAACGGCTTAACAAATCTGGATCTACATAGCTGGAAGAACCCATAGGCTACTTTTGTTTTTGTTCAAATACCACGTTGACGGAGTCGCGAGCATAACCTAGTATTGTATAATTTATCCTGTATTTTAGAAGTTTCTACTAAACCATCTTATTCTGTAGTGATCATCCCTTACTTTGTTCTTATTTGGCTCAATATGGTTTAAACTTTGAGAATCTCATGTCTTGCAATGTTACTTACCATTGATTGGTACCACAAAGCACTACAAACTTTGTTAAACATTGTAAAGTGATATATTTATATTATTTTCGTGACCCTTAGGAGGCATTTTCAATGAGAATATTTTTAATCCTAAAACCAACTAACGTACTAGTGAATAGTACAGCATATGGGGTTGGGTTTATTCTCATCGTATACTTGGTATAGTCGATAGTTGTGGGGTAAATTAAAGGAATTTACTTCCCAAAAAAATACGATTTTCTCGTTTATTTTCAGAGTACATTTGTATTAAATTATTTAATAGTTTTTGTTTATTTTTTAAATGTTAACTTTTTATAAATATTAATAATTAAAATAATGTAAATTCAATTTAGAAGTTGTGATTAAATGCTTAAATATTCTTAAGATGATTTTGAGAATGCTTATTATTACTAATAATAGAAATATCTTATGATATCGTGTTTCAAGTTATAACAGTTTATGCCTTTATAAACAAGCATGTTAACTACTGAGTTCCATAAAAACCGTATCAAAGTTTACTACAACTATGATAACAGCTTATCACTTTATACGCTGCCAAGATGACGTATCGAGAATTCAAAATGTTATGACATCGAAATCTGAACGCACCCCAACCGAGGCAAGAACCATAAAATAACCATTTCTGACGTGTTCTGACATGTTATATGGCACCGTAAAAGGTACATCCGATCTACTTGATGTACGGGTTAAATAGCCATCTAAACGAGTATTAAAATCGCGCCGATACAAACTAGTCGAGTGGAAACCGTAAAAAATCACCCCGTGTTATAGAGTTAAGAAAGTTGTAGACAGCTCATAACTAATAGTGAAATTCAGTTTTTGGATTAGAATTCATTCTAACGTTGGCTAGTCTACTTATTAAAAAACAACTTTTTTTATAAATCAGCAGTAACCCAGATAAGATTACTGGCTGCACTCCTTATCAATTTGGAGCTCAACTTATTTCAAGCTAGTTCTACTAATTTATTCTAATATGTTATTTAAAAAATATGCTATAGTTAAAAGTCTATATAATTAGTTCCAATATAAATTTTTAAATCATGTGTAAAAAGTATGTATGGTAATGGTAAAAGTATTATTTTCAATAATAACAATTAATAATAACGAATAACAAAATTTCTTTTTATTTAATAAAAAAAAAATGCCACTTCTAATGTTCCATAAGTCTGTGTGCTCTAGTAAGCACCGCAAATCTTGCACCCAGGTAGCACCGGGGATAAGCATGTGAAAATTGTATGTTCAATGCGACGGAGCCCATAAATAAGACATTAGCAGCTCGTATTCCTTACTTCGGTTTAATTGCTCGCACACCATTGTCGACCATTATTTACGATACAAGAAAAATATAGGACGGTCTAACGCGGTTTAAATTAACCATTTTTTTAACGAGCCACCTTTAACGATAGCTCTTACAAAGTATGACAGTTAAAATGTAGGAATTAAGGTATAACATTGACGTGTCAGATATGTTGTTTATTTTTCGTATGAAATGGACTTGTTTAGGAGGTAAATATTTTGGATAAAAACCCTAATGTGCGAAAGAGACCATAAATTGCTGCCAACATTAAGGAAGCAGAAGGCCAAGTTGTGTCATGTCATTTTGACATATGCAATTGACGATTTGACAGATGTAAACAATAAAATAGTTTTATGCTGATGAAATTGCATGGAAACAGCTAGTATAAAACATTTGAACAAAAATACACTAACTACGTTTAATTTAAGTAATAAATAATATTCTGTAATGTAATTTTTTATTCTTAATTTTTTTTTGTAATTCACCAGTTGCACTATCAAATGATGTAAGAAACGATCTATCATACTACAAAGAATGTAATAGCATCAAAACGTCACAGATAAAGCGTGTAATTACGCTTGTAACACGTGTATATTTAAGTTGTATCGGTGAAATTACGAAGGGTCCAAAGCGTCGGTCAAGTGTCAAAAAGGCGCGTGAAGTGGTCGAGATGTCCCGATAACCGCACCCCACCTGTGACGTTGTCCTTTCGTAGAAACACTGAGGAATTATATTTTGATTAAGTATTACGTTATATTTGAACATAAATAATCTATTGTTTGCTAAGTAACAGTTTTGTTTATTTTACTATAATGCGACGATGTTCACAGTTTAGAATATTTAATTAATTCCCTACTTTCATTCGTGACTTATGTAGCTTTGAAAATGAACCATAAACTTAGTCAAACTTTAAGAGTCATTTCGGCTTTCCACGATCCAACCTCTATTATTGCTACGCATGTTATGAAAGTTTTAATTAAAAATCATACATATTAAGATACGTGGTTTGTATAACAAGGTAAATAGAGACAAAGTGTCTGAGATTGACAAGGGTCAGTACTCGTAGGGACAGTCCGGCGTCGCGCCGGAAGCCCGTGGCCCACTCCTGGCCAACGGTCGATATATCGATTGTAAGCAAACATATGAATACGCGTGTGAACTCTTAAATGTCTTCATAATCTTTGATTGCGGTTATAATCTATTAGCGCCCGGAACAACTAGGTACGTTCAGATATTTAAATATGACAGAGAATATATTAGAGATTGATTACTCAAAAATGTAGGTTTTCAGTTTGAAGACATTACATTATTAGTAAATTCGTGTTTATTAGAATCGAGTTAACATTGTCTACACTTGGAATAAGATAATGAGTCATTTATCTAATGAAATGTAGAATTCTCTGTGCGTAGTTAATTAACAGTTGTACGAACACCTACACTATTGATTAGGGCAATGAATGGGCCAGGGTCCGGCGCCGGTGTTGCCCGCGTCCGGCCGGACGACCCACGTCCGTCACGCGGACACAAACAAAATAGTATCAATGTTAGGGCATTCGCATCACTAGTAGGCGGTTACATCGTTGTTATACGTATTATCGATACAAAATCGATTTTATTACAAAACAAGAAATATTAAAACTGATTTATAGTGCTGTTAATTTTTATTGTTTTCTTTTAATTTATTTCAACATTATTATTTTGAAGACGTGTTTGATGTAGTACCGTTATAGGGTAAAATATACGTAACTTATAACGCTTATTAAGTAGATTTAATGCTTGAGTAGGAACCTAAATAGATTATATTGTGTTCAGAAAACGACGGCGTATCTGACGCTTGATTGAATTAAGTAATTACATTGTATTTAATTACTGAGCTAGTTAATTTCCGAAGCCATAGAGTGGCCGCTGCAACAGCGATAGGGTTTCCGACGACCTCGCTCATTTACACTTGCAACTTGTCTGCAGTTTTATGAATATTATACAATGGCCAATGACGCTATACTTTTAATTCGTACGCAGTTACAATGTCTTGGTATAGTTTTGAGGTTAGGAGAAATTCATTTCACGAATTAGTATAGAATTATTCTGCATCACTAAACACTTAAACGCATTATCATTATGCATACTCAAGATATAAATATTATAAACGCATATATTCGAACATCTTATTTACATATCCTGCTCGAAGGACCAATTGAAAGAGATTTACACATTAATAAATAAGTACGTCATCATGAAGTTTAATATCATCGTTTGATATTCAGTGGTTCAGTAACAAAGGATCTGCACGCTATTGATAAAATAGTAAAGGCGTTAAATGCAAATCGTGACGTCGGTAATGCGGCGTATCTAGGCAAAGGTAGGCAGAGATATGTTTTGCATACATTACCGAGCACGAGCCAATATTACATCTGTCTCGTGACGTACCCACATGCGGTACATAATGCCTTCCTCTAAGGAAGCATTTACATAACAGTCGTTCTTTTTTGGGTATGCAAATGACTATCTACGGCTGAGTGAAGGACACGAGCGAGGCCGGGATCCGTTGCTCGTACTCGCATGCGAATTATGTAATGAAACATCACTGGAGTTAATGCTCGTGAAAATTTTATGAATGAGGAACGAAATTGAAGGTACTTGTACCTATATGTAGTTACTATAAATACATTACTTTGTTGGAATTAAACATTTTAGTTAAGTTCAATAAAAATGGGGACGATAGTTTCACTAATCCATGAATTTATTGTCATATCGTGTGTATATGAACTATATCAAAACGTTTATATGATCTAATAAATATACAGCATGTTTTAAAAGTATGCATGTATTTACATTAATATACAGGGTGTTCACAGCACTAACCATCTCATTTCTTATAGACATGGCACTTGCCACATCTATCTGTTCCGGTATATTCAAATTAGGAAGATCTTAACACGCGTCACTTTAAATTATTTAAATAGATGCAAAATACTCAGTACCTGGAAGATGATGGTGCGAACGTAATCTTAAATTGTATGTTTGTTATGGTAATCTATGGGGAAAATGATTTAGTTAGAGCACGTGGTGGCGTTAATCGTAGTCATGCCACGAGCCATAGTTTGGGTAGAGGATGACACGCGATATGAAACCTATCTAAGAATATCAAGAGATTTTATAACGTAATGAAAAAAGTTTCTTTTTCGTTTATTTTAAAATTTATCCTATTGTTAGAAAACTACACATTATAAAAGTGAGAAACGTCAGTTAATCTTATAGTTTTTACATTGTTAGTTATTATTTTTGAACAATTTAAAATGAAAATTAATTGCAGACTAGTCTGATAAGTTCAATGCCCCGACTAGACTACGTTCGTCGGCCTGAAACAAGTCGCTGTATTCTACTTTCATGAATTGAATTTCATTATAACAATTTTCATATAACACGTCCACATCACAGGGACAAGAACAAAGCCTATTCAGTAGCGAGTGTTGATAACGCTAAGAGAATTGTGACGTGCTTCCAACTAATGTTTTCACATCCACACGACGGCACAATTAGGTGCTCGTGATAGAATTGTTCAGTTTTAGAACAGATTCTTGTAACTGGAATAAAGATAACAGATTGTTTTTCCCTAAATTGTACGGTATTATTTAAAAATAAATAATAGATTCTACAAGAGGAATTTGCACTGCAACTTCAAATCAAATCATTTAACGGACAAAGTCATTATTTAAACAAGAACTAAATTTTCTATTGTATCAAATTACAAGAGCCGTTACGAATCGATAGAAATTACCAAAAGCTATTTGAATATTTTTTCAATCAATAACTGATATATGCAAATGCCAAACAAAAGATATCCGTACCGAGACCGTGCGACAATGCCGCTACCGTTATCGTAACAATTTTAAATTTCATCAAAGGTGCACCAGAAAATAATAATTGATCGAACGCCATTGTCACGCATGATAGACCCCTTCGAGTATCGAGAGGTCGAGGGAATCCGTAAATTAACCAACGATAGGTCTAAATTTAATTTTACGTTCCGATACCTGCTCTCGTCGTACAAAAGTTTCGTAATCAAATTATGCAGCCGATGCCACTATTGTTGGCTACGTGCATAAATTTGAGGCGTCACATTGTAGATACACTGAAGGGTTATAAACATAAAGGAGACGAACCGAGGAGGCTATTGAGCGTACCGAGTTCATATGGGAAGAAGGGTCGACGATGATACTTATCTCGTAATTGTTACAAATGAATCTTTAAATCTGTCAGTTAAAATGAAATTCTGGAGAATTTACAAACGAACATAGAGAATATCGTCCCACAACTTTGATGTTTCTTCAATTTCTTATGTTGGTACTCGTTAATCTTTAGAAACCGAATCCTCAAAGAGATCGAACCACCTAACAGTCGTCTGAAAACCTCACCCTTAACGGAAACAACACGAATATCGCATTACAATAAGTTCGTTATGAAAAGAAACCGTTGCTATTACCAAAAGGGTATGACACCGTATAGGGTGATCCAATTTTAGTAAAGTTCATACTGTAGTAATGATATGGAGCACGGGCTTCGCTTCGGCAAGAGAAAAGAAATTTCGTAGACGATTCGTACATTGATATGTAGATGAGGCGATACAGGTAGAGAAGGGTGTTATTGAAATTAGAGATACACATGTGAAATTCGAGAATATCGAAGTGTCTGTGATCGGCGCAGCTCGGGGAGTGTCACTCGCCAGACAGGTGGGACGAACCGTTCGCGACAAATACGCTGCCGACTGTACTTCACGAATGCCTCATAAAATATTACATTTATCAATGCAATTTCATATTAACAACATAACTACATATTATATGGTATGTAGGATTTTAAAGTACAGACTAAAAATAAGTGCAGTTAAGATTACCTTGTAAAATGTGCTAAAAAAGAACCATTACCAATTTACTAAAGTGAGTTAGTCAATTTTAAATCAAGATTTATTTGAATATCGTCTAGGAATGTTACGTTTTTTATTGACACGAGTAATAAGAGAGTACAATGGTACAAAAGATACATCGGACACTTTGCATATGAAGAGTCCACGCGCGCATTAGCATACTCACCTCCCTTAAAATATCCTAGCATCAAAGGAGTTTTTATAACACCCTCCATTAGATTTCCCTCGTTTGGCACGAGCAGCAAATTCATAGTTCGTTTAAAGTCGGTAGGTCCGTGTCATACGAGATATGTTAGTGTATTTGCATACGTCCGGCACGAGCTAATATTTTTGCATATGATGATAACGTTTCTCCGAATGTGTGGTTTGCATGAATACTGAAGGTGTTAGGGTGAATAAAGTCTACTCAGGATTTTATTGGTTCGATATTTTCTTACTTGCTTTATTATGATAATATTGTGACATTTATCATTATAATTTCATCCCCATACTATTAAGAGATGGATGTTTTTATTTTCATTTTTATATAATTATTCAAATTCAATTACTGCAATCGCAAACTTACGTATTTTAGATGTTTGTTTTATTTGAAGAAATTTAAAGTAGCACAAAGTTCAAATGCAAATCGCCTGACACGTCGACACTTTTTAAGCGCTATTCGTGAGAATGCAATTAGCAAGAAAAGTTTTGTCGCTATTTCAATGCGCCGAAATCCCGATCGCTACGTTCGTAAAATTTCAAAAACTAAAAGAGAGTAACAAAATTTCTTTAAGAACCATAGCAATTTGTCAGTGTTCCAGATCGGGTCGAGCTCAGTCAATAATAAAATTTTTCCCAACTTTTTTTCTCGTTTTCGGTTAATATTAAGCACGCGAAGCATTGTTGGTTACGTTTGTGGTAACGAAAGACGGTATACATTGCAGCGTTTACGTTTTTAAATAATGCCGTATCTAAATTAAATAAAACTTGCTTTAAAATATGATTACCTTTGTTAATCTGTAGTTTCACTGACATCTGGTAGTTTGTGTTACTAGTTTTTTTTTACGGAGTGAACAGAATACTGCATTTCGAAGATTTTCTCTTTTTTCAAAAAGTTCTTGTGATTTAATGTGGTTTTTAATGCCGTTCTTCAGTGCGCTTCAATTAGAACTTATTATCTAGAAAATATCACTGTTTATAGCATAGACAAGGCCGACGGCTCCAGCAAGAATTAATCAAATCAACTAACCCCTACCCACTGCTTTCCGATATAATTAACGCTTACTGGTATGCGTGCCGGACAATACGTGAATGATCTTTGCATGTGTGCGATAATGAACGATTATAGGAGACCTAAGTTTGCTCGACAGCGGCTCTATCTTTCACTTGCGATTGCAATTAAGACCTTTTATCGTTACATTAAGGTCGATAACTTGAATGTTTAAGAGGTTTGTAATGTATAGTGTCGATTGCGTTGGTGTAGGTGGTTGTCTGTGTGTGGGTTGATGAGTCACATTTTTTTGTTTTGTGGGTAAGGCGTTAGGGTGCCCGCGTGGGGTGGCGGGTACCCCTTGCCCGGCGCAACCCCATCTTACCATAAGTGAAGTACCGTCTCCGCACATGTCTATTTCGTACTAGCATCGTGTCTTATTAGAAATTCAGTGAGTTTAACTATGGGTTATGATACTCTAATTACCTGAGAGCTGTATTCTGAAACAACATTTATGTAACAGTACCTTAAATAATAATATCATGCTAAAATACACATTTCATTAAAATCTTGACGTCAGATTGTAAGTGGTGCTTACCTTACAAAGTGTTTAAGATTAGTTTCAGTACTCCACCGGTTAGGTTTTAGTAACACAATCAAAAAGTAAAATTAATTGAAAAACAAACAAAATAATATGAAACTAACTAACTGTAAATAAATAATAATGGAGACAGCGATCAAAGAAATGTAAACGAACATTCAGAAATGAATCACAAAATACAATAACGAATTAAATTTTAACGCGGCTCGTAACTGTCGAAACTTTGCCATGTTCAAATGAATAATTATGGAAAATTATAACCGTCCCTTTATAGACGCCATTAGAGTGTCAAGCGAGGTGTTCGCGGCAGTTACCCAGTTAGCCCCTATAATTAAAGACCGACGACGGACGTATCGACTAAACAATCGATAGCCGAATGATCTATAGAAAAGAACACAAAAGCTCGAGTAGATAACGATCCATACCCTGTAACCCTCCACGTCGCCCTTATTAATAATATTACCTCCCCCCTCTCTTTTTCACTAATTATGTGTGTTGCGAATGCACGCCGATACCATTGTACGCACGCCGCGGCCAGCACACATACAAACGTTAATGGGTAGTGATAGCCCGCATTAAAAGTATTAAAAGAAAAAAATAAAATCAATAGTATCAGCGTTATAGGGAACTAGATATAGTTATTTTCTTTGTTCCGTGAGGGAACCGATCGCGTGCCTTTCGGCTGTTGTGATTGTTGAAATGTTAATCGGTGTTGGAAGTTCGGGAGATTTTATTAAGGAAGACTTAAATTTCAACGAATTTAAGTAGAATGTTTTGGCACAAGTTAGATTAGTGAAAGTTGGTATGGTGACAAGTGGGCTGAGGGGAGTGGAGGGCGTTTGTGTCTTGTTTGTCATTTGTATTTAAAGTTTGTACAGAAATAATTTGTATACTCTTAGAAATATTTAGTTAATGCATTTGAACATCTTCATTTTACAAATTAAGTAGATCTTATCTTCTTTTAAGTGATAAGTTTTGAGGCATTAACTGACATTGTCCAAAAACGCTAGTTTAAGTATCATGCAGTAACAGTGAGAGCGACTTATAGACGCACCTATGTGTGTGTAAGCATGGGGTCGAGCGATCGGCGTGTGTGAGTCAACTTGGGCAAGGTCAGGGCTGCGCTCTATCTGATCAATGGTCAATCCTATTCGCAAATCGCTAATATAAATTAATAGAGATTTTTGAGTAAAACTTTTTTGCAACAAACATTCAGTTTTCAAGATTCCAATACACAGTTATACAGAAGTCCATCAACAATATTCATCAAAAAAACAATTTTAATTTACTTCCACTAGTGCAGTAATTAAAAACGAATAAAATCGTTTCATGGAAACATTCGCGAAACAATCCCTCGGTTCACTATTAAAAATGATTTTGCATAAAAATGCTTTATTAGCGTTTATTGCACGCCGCAGCGCCGACTCACGGGACTTTGGCAGAAAAAAAAACGACAAACCGTCGCGTCCTAATAGGAACTGTGTAATTAATCACTTGATTAATCAGTGTGACGAATAAAAGCGCTGTAATGAACCGTTTCCTTGCATCGATCGGCGTGACGTCAACAATTTGAGTGCACAGTCACTGGACGGGAACAGTTTTTAATTTCGTGAAGCGAGTTGGTTATATTAATTTATTTAATTATTGTTGACGTAGAATATACTTTTGAATGTTAAATTATATCTAAATGTATGATTTAAGTACACATCCATGTGTATTGTAGAGACGTCCCTGGAGTCTTATATTTTCTTGTTTTTTTAGTCATTATTAATTGACATCAGTCAATAAAATAACTGACATAGTATCAACAAAATCGATAAAGTTTTCTCTGCGAACATGATGGGGATAGGGTGATGTCTGTTTCTCGTGGGGTAGAAAAAAAGTGAAAAGCAATCAGTGTGGCGTAATTAGTGCGTTGTAAGTATGGGGCGCGTTGCTATAGCAACCGCGTCGTGTCGATACCCGCTGCCTACCCGCCGCGTTAATTTCCAACGGAATTAATCGAATCAAGCAATCGCTCGATATCGATTCGCTGGATTGAAATAAAGTTTGCCCGTGTCTATTCACACATGCGATGTTTGCGCTCCGAGCTTACGGACTTAGAATCTAGGTTAAAAATCAAGTCATGTATTTATAGAGGTGAGCGAAGGTGAATGCAAGTCAGTAACTAAGACCGTTTAAACTCCGATTACAGAAAAGTAAATGGAGTGGAATATTTACATTTGTAATAGAGTAATGTATGTTATATTATTACGATGTAAACAGTAACATGGATAGTAAGATTGTTGAGTTTCATAATTTTCATAAATTAGTAAAAAATGAAGTAGAGTGAATGCAATTAAATTATTTTAAACATGATTTGTAGGCGGTACGTTCGGATCTTTTGAACCATTGTGGTGTGCCTAACTAGAAATTACGGCGACCATCTTTTTAACCACCTACTGTATTCAAAATTCGATAATTTATTGCCGAAATAATATAATTACGGTCGGCTGACGGGACGGATTGGCGGCGACCGGAAACTCCAAATTACCGGAGAAATTAAAGCGGAAACATTTGGCCACCGCCGCTAGCAAGATGGCGCGCGGTTATTGTGACCGTTCGATTTTTAAATAAATAATCGTTGTCGTATCTAATTGATAGTTTTTTGTTTGTAATAATTCAATGGGTTATGGCACCAATTTAACTTAATGTAATTTTTACATAAGTGTTTACGGTTTTTATTTGTTAGAATTTGAATCTAAACACTGTTTAGGGCAAGTCTAATAAGTGAATTGGTTTATCTTGAAATTATAGTTGGACTTTATCTTTGTAAACGATTTGAGGAATTTATGAGAATTTGTCACGCTATTTTCTTGCTTAGTCTGGTGATTGTAGTTTCAACTTATTTGTCAAGAAAATGGTTTAGTAATTGAAAAAAATAACTTATTACTATCAGTAAAAATACAATACTTTGAAGACTACATTTAGGGTTCAGTAATTACCAGCTAATTAGACAGAAACAGATTTCTCTGTCTAGACAAATAAAAACTATTCGAGTGAGCCGTCGGGCCTTCCCTTATAGTATCGGGTAATCGGATAGGACATACGGAACGAGCAATGGAATTAGGCATCGCGTGCATCCAATCCAATAGTCTGAGTGAAAACAAACTTTTTAATTTTCGCAAACTATTACAGAGAGCTTTGCTTTTTTTATATTTCGGTGCATTTTCAATACTGTTGGCTTTTATTTTGATCGCTTTTATTACATCGGATGGTATAAAATAATTTGGTATTTGAATATCCGAAGTACTGAATAAATTAAAGTGATTTAAGCAAATCAAACAAGTTGCATCTTTTATAATTTAACAACGTTACATGTCTTAATTCTAATAAGAATTGAAATATTTGTAACTCTCTCACATGTTACATCTTTAAAAGTAAGATATATTACACTTATTACTTAATAGCTATTATAAGAAATACTAGCTTAGGCCGGCGACTCCGTCCGCGTGGATTTAAAAAAGAAAACAAAAGTAGCCTATGTGTTCTTCCAGGCTATCCTGTACATCTATGCCAAATTTCATCGAAATCCGTTCAGCCGTTTTGGCTACAAATTCTAACAATCATCTATCCATCCATTTCGCATTTATAATAATATGATTCCTCCCTTACTTTCACCGTAAGAACGTCTAGTTAATATACAAATTAAATTCGAAAAATTAAATACATTGGTACATGTTGGGATTCGAACCAAGGACCTGTAAATAACAAGTGCTTATCCCCTGAGCCACTCTGGCTACTTATTAAAGAAAAAGTATGGAAGAACAGTCGTTTTTTTTACTGTAACTCACCTGTATATATGAAGCACTGTAGCATCTCAAGGTAGCCATGTGTCTATAATTCTTCATTCACTTTGTCATAAAAGTTCATAAAATATCACTTGAATACGTCTTTAATCACTTGAAAAATCTAAATAAATAAATAATAAGTAAGCAAACTAAATGGGGTATACTCGTATGTCCGAAAATTGTAATTTTATATTAAGACTAGCTGTTGCACGCGGCTTCGTCCTCGCAATATTAAGATAAAAAAAGTAGCTTTTAATGTGCCCGTCTATGTCAGCTAGTCTAGTGAAAGTCCGGTCAAAATCGGCTCAGCCGTTTCGGAGATCACCCGGAGCAAACGCGGCTTAAGGATATACAGACAAAAAAAGTTAATGTGATTTTCGTTATCATCAAAGTAAATACATCCTTCCTGAAATCTAGAATTTTTCTTTTGATATTACAAGCAGACATTCCATCATTAACTTGCCCTTATCCCTTATGGAGGGTCGGCACAGTATGTGCTGCTCTTCCATACATCAAGCAGAGATTCCAATTTTATGAAATGTATAGATAAAAATGAATTAATGTTGAAGCTATATTTTGAAATGGAACAATGAATCAAGAGAAATCTGCATTCCGAGCCGCACGACATGGCCGCTGCGGTCGTGTTAATAAATCATATAAAAAATAAATCACTCATGAGGTTATAATGTGAAATACTTTCTCTAAACAAAAGGGCATTGTGTATGCAAAACTGCATACCGTGGACATTTTTCGTCGCCTGCGACCTTTTAGTTTATTTTGTACATTTTTACTGAGTTTCAATGTTTCGATAACTGTATGAAAGCGTCGTGTTGGATGATCACGAATTTTATTTTGTATAAAACTAAAGATATATCGCTTTATTTATAAATATTTATATTTAAATATCCTGGTTGTGTACAATTTTAAAAAAGGTAATTTTTTTATCTTAATGACGTGAGAAATATGAAAACAGATGAGCAATAAAATCTTACAATAATGGCAATAAGGGCAATTTCATTTTATTACAGCTTTCGAATAAGAATCGATGAATTTAGAACTTTATTTCTCGATAAAAACTATTTAGTATATATGTAAGTTTCAACTAACAGGCCATTTTAAGGACATAACTGTACTTTTATTGCCTAAGTAATCTTAAACATGTTTTCCTTTTAAAGACATTAAAACACTTGGGTTTTAAAGATAAAGGCATGAGATAACATAGAAATAAAAGATATGCAGATTTTGTTCGTTAAGATGACATTTTATATGCAATTCATATCATTATAATTTATTATTTCATCTTGATATATTGCATTTAATTTGGTAGCTAATTAAAACGTACCCTTTAGAATTTAAAGGCTCGTTTCCAAAGTCGCTAACCTGTAAATCTTAATTTACGACGTATAGTCGGTGATCCGAACACAAACTTTCTAATTTACAGCACAAGGAGCCGCCAGTATTGAAGTATAAATTTGTGTAACAATAAAAGAAACACCTCAAGAAAAGCATAAAAAATATATTGCCAATTGTCAATGTTCAATTTCGTTCTGACCACACCCGAAACTTTAGATACCTGGCTCTTAATGCCTGTCAAAGAAGCAATTAAATATGTTTAATGTTGCCATAAACCGAGTTAAAGTCTTGTTTTGCATTTCCTAATTTAATATTATTGCATTTTAATGGCTTATAATTTCTAATGTAATGTATTACTGAGCATTGCATAAATAAGATAATTTTCTTAACTGTTATCATAATTTGTATAAAATTTTAACTAAAATATTACATTTTAAAATACGTAACTATTTACAAAAAAAATGATTTAGTAATATTGTATTATTATTCAAATGTATTCATTGTAAAAGACACAATACATAAACAAGCGTTTATATTTACCACCAGAAACGTTTACAAATTTAACAAAGCCTGTCCGTGATCCAGTTAACGTGGAAACTAGAGAGTTTTATTACTTTTTTATATCGGTCGTTGGTGTGTTATTTACTGGCGTGACTTTCGCGAAGGGGTGAACAATAATTATTAAGTATTATCATGTTCAATTTACTATGCACTATTAACGTTTTTGAAATTCAAAGGAAAATTCATCTATTTTTTAAATTATCGAGACTTCAAATTAATATTATTTCAATAACAAGATTTACAAAAATAACAAATAAAGCAATCGAAACGATTTATTTACCTTCGGCCTGCACTAATCGGAAATAAAATATTCACACGCGAACTCTTGGAAATTGCGATTTAACCCGTCCGTGTCGAGTAATTTATTTTTAAAGCTCGTAAAATCTCACTCTTTAAGCTATAAAAGTAACATTTTAGCAAAGTTAGTAACACGGCCCACGGTTATGGCGTTCTTTAAGTGCTGTCTCCATTCAGAAATCACTGGCGAACATTGTCACGCGGACAACCAACGTCCGATCTTCATACAAGGTATATCTTAACCGACAACGATGGATGTAAAACTATTAAGAAAACTTCAAGACGTTTTTATTTCAAAACAAACACACGAAGTAGAGAACAGATGCATCTGCGAGTCACACACGAATGTATTTCACATAACAACCTCGCGCTAACGACATAGAACAGAACAAAAACTTAGGGAGGCGAGATGAGAAAAGTTACTTCAAGAATATACGGAAGTTAATTAGGAACGGAACGAAAAACAACCGTAACTGGTGGCGAAGTTTGCCGTTCTAGCGCGGCCAATGGTACAGGGCACTCACACAGTCGCACCCTCCGCCGCTAGGCATTTGCATACCGCCCGCCCAGGCGCGCGCCGCCGCCGCCCAACCTGAGCGACAGGGATGGAATTACATTCACGCCTTTGACCTTAAATTTTATTTTTAAAATTAGAATATTTTCTTATCATCCACTGATAAGTCATTTGTTTAGCCCTCCTAATTCTAAATTCAAATTTTGATCATAAGTTAGGGTCGTGTTTGGTTATGAGAGATACGAGCGAAGTACGCTACGCAATATTATGACAAGGATGAATGTAAATTTATCGCCGTCGCTGTGGAAGCGACTCCGCGACAAGTTTGGGAGACAAATCCCTCAAAGAGCGCATCAATGAACTTAGATGTCCGTAATGAGCATGTGCTCGTGATTGATTGTGACTTGCATGTTGCAAACATTTTGTAATATAGTGATCATGCTATAGTTATTATGTTTGTCACAAAATTAAAATCTTTTTGACTATCAAATGCTTAGTTAGTAGATGAACTCAGTTTAAATTACTTAAAGCGAGTGCCAATATTTTTACATCCGTTGGCAAAGACATAGTTTTAGCTATTATTCCTATTCTACGCTCAAGAACATTTGTGTAAATATTATATTATCTTATGGCTCGAGAACTGTAGCCTTAATCTACAATTAAATAAAGTTCAATTTAGAAACGTCCTGAATGCACATAGATACTTTTCTTCTAATTGGATTTTCTAATTTTAAATTTTTCTAACTTGGATTCAGACTCAGGGTGCCAGTTACAAAATTCGGTATCTGATGAAAAATTAAGCTGTCGATGTTACTGTTTCGACGAAACGTAACATATGAAATCAATTAAGACTGCGTTCAGATGAATTGTATCAAATTGAGTGGTGAGTGCGTTCCTTCCTAATGAAAACACATAACAGACAAGAACATTGTAATTACGAGGAGTACAAGATTTATTACGCGACCATAGGAAACTGAGCACACGTGACCGACGGCTCAACAACAAAGGTGCTATCGAAGTAAACAATAAGAACAAAAAGATACCCTATTAAGATAGTAATTAGCCTCAATTTCCTTGGAACTTCAATTTACTTGTGCTCTTATTTTATTTGGCTGAGTTTGTGCATATGCATTCCAAACAGCCGTGTGTGTGAGCTCCGCGAAAGCGGAACATGTAGTAGTTAATTTTTGCGCAAAGCTGGTGCGAGTGAGATGTTCGCTCATTTACAAATAGTTTGTTCGAGTGCGAGGGGGATGGGCGACGTTGGGGGTTAATTAATGAACGTAGAAGCTTGCGCTCTTTATTGCTTTCGTGGCTGGACGCTAAGACGTCGACAGTTAAGGAGTTTTCCTGCGAGAAAATTGTGGCGCCGAGAGACAATGTTTGCTTTTCCGAATTTATTATAACTAATTAATTTAATTGACCTCTTATTATAGCTATTAAAGCTTATTTAAATGTTTTATAATATTTGTACTTACAGAATATTTTGTACTTACAACATATTTTCTATTATGGAGTGAAAATAAATATCGTAGCAATGGTGCTGTTATAAAAGTCGTTATAATATAGGTCTTGTACTGTCAAAGGTTATATTGAAGAAAATTTCGTTTACAAATTACTGAGAAAATTAATAATTTTGTATAATCTTCATTTAATTTGCTTAAACACAATCGTACAGATGTTTGAAATAACACAAGAGACAGTACAATAAAAAAAATTACATTTAACGTGTTGAATGTTTTCTTAATTTCGTCCCGCAGTGTGCGAGGCACGCGGGTAACGAATTAAGAAAGTGGCTCGTATGTGAGACACTTAAGGCTCCGTAGACGATATTGTTTCTCTTGATAGTTTTCGTCGTCATGGTACCTTGAACTCTAACAACATCTGCTTTTGACATACTGTGGCTTAAATAAATTTTAATAATAATTACATAATTTAATGCAATTACAAAAAAATGTTTGCACTCAAGTATGATGTTATAACTTTTCCAACAATGTTTCATGAGAAACGGTACAAATAGACACAGATCATAAATACGAGAGTGCGCGATAAAAATAATTTATCTGTTCCTAGACATGTGACGTAGTTTGTGGCTGTAATATTCAATTGTAAGATAAACTAGACGCTCATATTTTAGTGGAATGCAATTATAACCGGTCGGGGGTGTCGGCCTCATCTAATAGGGGAGAATACTGTCCTCATACGATGCCTACATTCAAATGTTTATATAGTATACGTATCACAAATTCAGGGTTTTCAACTTATAATAAAAACCTAAAAATATAAATCACAACTATTCTTAACCACAAATATACTTGGATAGTTTTTTAAAATTCTTGTAACGATAATTCCTGAGTAAATCGCACTAGACTCGTATTATTGTAAAATACTACTACGTGTTTGATGCGATTCAATACTTAATAATTTCTTAGTATTTAACTAAATTAATGTAGGTATAGCATTGTTAACAGAAAACGCCAATAGTAGTTAAATTTATCATCTCCGTGTTATATACAGTTTTCAAAATTACTACAATATCGTCTATGGTACTACAATAAACAGTAAAGGTATGGTCAATTTGTAGAA
Source organism: Papilio polytes (assembly GCF_000836215.1). Classification (NCBI taxonomy): domain Eukaryota; kingdom Metazoa; phylum Arthropoda; class Insecta; order Lepidoptera; family Papilionidae; genus Papilio; species Papilio polytes. The sequence continues at coordinate 1,822,129 of NW_013525694.1, forward strand.
ATAAATAGAAATTAAAGTTGCAAATTAAATTGTAAAGTCCTTCAGTTTCATTAGATTTAAAGAAACTCACGTAAAACAATAAAGCGTTCAAGTGTAAATGCGGATTAAGGGAAATGCGCCATTGCTAATACGTTGGTTTGCACGAAGGCAAATTGGCAGCCCTATTGTGTACCGTGGCATAGCCGGACGTCACCCCGGGATTAGCGCGGCCGCGGGATTACCACATCGGTGGCAAATGAAAAATTACTGATTATGCTTATTTACTTATAGTAAGCATATGCTAGTAAGATATTTTCCAATAGGATCGAAATTTTTTTTTTCCAGAAATTCAAAACAAACAAATTTCATATGCCATTTCACTTATGCACATAATTTTCTTTAGATTAATATGACAAGGTCATTTAACTTTAGGTTAATGATATAAAATTAATAATGAGTGTATGCAGTATTCAGTTCGAAAAGAGCAAAAGTCACATTACTTACATATTCGAAAACAATCCAAAGTGATTCTTCGCCAGCGACACTTGACGTGTGTAATTAATTTTACATATTCTTGTTAATAACTCCCGTAACTCGACTCGCACCTCGTAAATAACGTCCAAATATTGCCAAACTGTAACCGGTGGACTTTTGTTTACGTTTCGAAAACGAAACGTCGCAAGTATCCGAGTTTTGACAGGCGATCATAAAGTACAAACACAAACGCAGTCACATTTACATACGCGCTAACAACGAGCACACACAGAGAACGGGACGTAATTTCACGCGAGAAACGTGCCTTAAGTTATTAAATAACGAATGTTTTGATATATTTAGTTTTGCGTTCCGTTTTCAGCTCGTTTTTCGTGTGTCCGTCACACAGTTTGCGTTAGCACTGACCACAGCTTAGGGCGCCGGCCACGCGCCGCTGTGTGCGTGTGTGGAGCTTTCTGCACGCGATCTCTTCGAGCTTAAACGAGTGGGGAGTGCGTCGGTGTGCGTGACGAGTTTACATGTGGAAGTAGAAGGCTAGACTCATTGACTGCGGCCCTTATTGTATGAATGTGGAAAAATTATAGCATCGCGCGATGTTTCTCCTGAAAGTCCGAGGCGCATTGTTTATGCCAGCGATACACTCGCAGAGCACTTAGGAATCCCAATTTGCTCACGACATTAATGTCCACACACTTTGTCTCCGCAACCATTATATCTTACAAAGTACTGTAATTAAAGTCCATGATCACTTATTTAACGTTATAATTTTCTTTATACATTTATTTGAAAGATTATTCTCTATGTTTTAAATACAATTTCCCTAATAGTGCAAAAAAACACCAAAATATTTTACATTTTAAATTATTGACAATTACTAGATAATTGTTAGTTATTTACTGTAGTTTTCGAAGTTGTATATAAACAAATATTTTGCAAAATTGGTATTTGTAAACATGATTAATTGTTGCTCATAAAATAGTGGACCAACACACTTTGAGTAACCTCTCATCATCATAACACAACTTATCAAACGAATGTAAACAAAAGAACATTAGTGATTCAATCGAATTCCACGCCTGCATACTACCAGTTAGACGTTTTAACTATTAATCAATATCATAGACGATACATTATTAGAGATGGCTATATAAAAACTGTTCGTATAAAGTAAACAATAAAGATACTAAAAACGAGCGTGAAAAAAACATTTTAGTTAATCTAAACAATTACGTACCTTCTTCACAAACATCGCGGCATACATATATCATGCGCAGTCAAAACTTGGTTGTTGCATTCTCAAAGTTAAAATTGCACATTTATCACGTACGGTCATGCGCGGGATGGTCCATTAAGAGATTTTTCTGAATCATAAATCTCACTTCGCTTCATCTCTCCTCGATACAGATATGAAGTAAATACGCGCCTCGGAGAGACGTCGTATGAACTTTTCTGAAGGAAATTGAAAATAAATTCTTGCAAATTTAACAAACTCTCGATCCGACTAACGGATTATTTTTGCGATATTTACTTCTTAGTTTTTTTAACGTGAGCTAGCATTTTCATTTGTGTTAAATTGTATGACCACTTATTTTGCGATATATTTAGGTTGGTAGTAGACGTAACTTTGAGTGTTAAAATAAATATTTTTAATTGAAATATTTAGTACAATTCCAAATGGATCGATACAAGTTACGTTATATGGGACCCGATAAGAACACAGATTTTTCTCGAATGTTTACTACACGGATTTGTTGTTTGATTGTTCTAAATTAGAGTGAAAATTGTATGTTAAATATTTAAAAATCAAATAACAACAGTAAGTGACAAAGTTGTCGTATTTTAAAGTTATCAATGTAAAGTACCTATAAATTATTTGTCAGGCACGTTTAAAGTTCAAGTTAATTATAAGCCATGTCCCTATAATCCGTCCAATTCTGGTTGATGGCTCCGCCCAACATTCAGTTTTAAGTACTGGCAGCCATTTAGCCAGTCTTTCTTCAACTTCCATGAATAAAGAAGCCTTTTGTTTATGGCCCTATGAGAACATTTTTAATGAATATGCTCTGATCGAGCCACTGGGCGGATAGAGGATGTAATTAAGTGATATTGAGAGCTTGACAGCTCCTTTGTGTTATACATCTCTGCTCGTTAAATCAATTCTTTTAAGGGATTTAATAAATTCCATTTGTTTTTTTTTTTTCATTCATCATTTTTATTATAAGAACTTTTTCACCGTTGACCGATTGCCGTGTGACAATTGAATGGAACTGGACATTAACTTAGCCGAAAGTTTTTATTCGAAGCAAATAAATGTAACACGATGTTGATATGATTGTGTCTAAAAATTGCTTTAAAATAACATATTATTATAACCAGAATTTGTGTAAAGGGTTCGTACCGGTAAATGTATTTCCTTTAACGACCCAACACATTACCAATAGGTGCTTATAAGAATTTTTGAAAAAGTTACCACTTTGTATGAGAATTAAATAGCACCAACGCCATCTGGCGTCCGACGGAAGTGAGTATCGGCTGTCAGACCTTTAATATTATAATGAAACGGTCTCATTTCTTTCAACTGACCACTTACAAAGAAAACAATGCGCTCATCCGGAGGGTTCGTTTGCCGATTTTGAATTTTGAATATATTTTGTTACGTTAAAATGTGTCTTTATGCCACGGACATGCCATTGAACAATATTCATTTGATTTTAAAAATAAGGACTCGAATATAAGCTATGTATTAATGTTATTTTAATTAAAAAATAACACCATAATTTTAAGAATGTTTTACCTATTTTTTATAAAAAATATCAAGGTTTAAATTATATGAGTAGGTACATACAACTATAATTTTACACAATGTTATGCAATTTATGTAAATATTTGTGAAATTCCTTACAGTAGACTGTATCAAAGCAGAATAAAACACAATGATGTGTTGCAAAAAATGTTGTTGTCTTGTTGTTAGTAATAGAAGCAAGTTTATAGTGGTATTTAGATTGTTTTATATATTAACGTTGGGCTTAAGAATGGAACGTTTTACTGCGTAACACGGACAATCGCGACGCGAGAACTTTTACAGCGGGGGCGGTTAAAAAGCTTCGCGTTAAGGCGGCCGCTTCTCACACCGTAGTGTAACTGCAACTCTTTTAAGATATTGCGAATATTTATTGTATTGTTTTGTTTTCTATAATTACAATGTTAACTTGTATATTAATTTTTAATTGCTGTTTAATTCGAATAATGAAAATAGTACGTACGGTCAAATAGAATGGATCAAATGATTTTTCACTAAAATCCTTGAGTTCACAAAAAAATAATCTTATATTATAGACTACAAGTTTGATGATAGTGTAATAAATTAACCACTTATTCTATTATGTTCTGTTTATAGTTTTAATGCAATTGTGAATATTTCGTTGCAACAAAAACAACAGAATGCTCCATCACGGTGTAACAGCGGTCTACCTTTAAAATTGAAAGTGACGTAAGTGCTGTTTTAGTGCGCAATCGTCGGGCGTAAGTCGTAAATCAAAGTTTTAGTGTCGAAATGTTGGGATGCGCTGGCCACTGGGGTGGCCGGACTTGTACATTTTTTCTCAAAGACGTTTAAAAAATAAGTTACAAGAAACAATATAACAATGTCCAGTTGTTGGATGCTTTCTGCTATTGTTCCAGACTGACGACGCATGCACGGGAAAATATATCAAATGTACATATATGCGCATGCATATGCATACGTTTTTTGTGATGAGTTCGGTTATCTTAAAATATTAATGGTGCAGAGGAAATACAATATTTTTTTTCTTAATTTAGTTTAAAATGATATTGATAATGTCAGGGAAATTCTGAGTGCATGAGACAGCCATATCCTTATGAGAGATCCATACAATTCCTGACTGTTTGAAAAATAAAACAAACGATTATCTTAATCAAACGTGAAGGTGTAAGGAATGCTTGTAATGTGGCGTATCGTGCTGTTCACTGTACATTGCGCGCTTCGGTCATATCGAGCGCTCTCACCCGGTAATGGACTACAAAATGACTCGACAAGCGATAGTGTCGCGTTTAACTCCCATTTTACACCAAATACGTACTACGAGTATTTTATTTCCTTAGCACTGTAGCTAGAGATGAAGTGGTGTGTGACTTCGACATACGAAGCTAGAAGTCTAGAATCAAATCCCTGTGTGCACTAATTGGGACTTTCTTTATTTTGTAATCATATGTCATATTATTATTATTAAAATATATAGTAGTATTAATATACATATATATTTTTGTATTAATATACATATATATTTTTGTATTATATTATATTTTACGAATAAACTCCAGACGTACTAAACAGACTTAAAAATTCTTTTACCTGTATAAAGTTAGGTTATTACTGAGTAACATGGACCACATTTATTATTAGATGTTTTTAAATCCGCGCGGACAAAGCCGCCAGCAAAAGCAGTGTAAACTGTGCAACAATTGTTACTTGCTTACAATTTTAAAACGACTGAATTACATTTAATAGTAATGTATTTCGTACACTCCATGTAAAAGCCACTCTTGTATTCTTACAGAAAGCAGTAAAGTTGGGAGATATAAATAATAATTGCGGCTTCGCACTCGCCCCGTCTTAATCAGCACCATCCAGTAATAACAAAGTCGTTGTACAGAAGTGATTAAATTACAAGCAGCCGTAAAACAATGGCCACAAACCGCGACCGTCCGCAATTCTCAGAGACCGTCGAAATTAACCTGCGGCTGCCGTACGCAATAACCCTGTAACTATTGACAATTTGAGAAGAACTTTTACGCTTAAATGTAAATTAACATGTATGCGTTAGTCTTCTTAAAAAGTAAGTCTAGCTCAACCAATGGAAAGCAACTAACATGAAGGCATAACATATCTGTACATGTTTATGTCCATACAATATTGTAGGCTCCATTTAAATAACTAAAATTATCATTTGTTTATGTAACATCTCACTGATATTATAAATACGAAAGTTTTAGATGGATGAATGTTTGATAGAGTTTGTAGCCTAAACCGCTGAATGTATTTCGATGAAATTTGGAGTAGATGCAAAAGATGATCTGAAAGAAAACAAGAGTCGCGTGCGAAAGCTAGTTTAGAACATTTTTTTAATAAAAAATAATAATACAAAGTTTATCAACGTAAAAAGTATTAGTTTAAATTATTGTTATTAATATTGTTTTTAATTATATGTTTTGTAAAATGTTCCTGTTAGTCGTAGTGTTTTCGTTTGACGCAGTGTCAACTTTGTATTGTACTTTGGATGCGCGGATTTTAAGTTGTCGTAAAATGATGAACAACCCAGGTGGCCCAGTTGAAGCACGCCTATAGAATGTTAACGTGGTTTTATAGTCGTGACACCCTTAAAGCCCTTATTGAGTTTCAAGGGAGTGTGGTTACAAACACTGCTAAAGTTATATGTTTAAATATTAACGTAATATTAAAAATTAATGGTTGTTATATGATTTTACTAGATTAATTTAAGATTGTCTTAAGCTAGATTTGTAATGCTTGAGATTTCTTATAGTTACAAACTTTTTTTTTACATCGTATATTCTGTTGATTAAGATGAAAAATCAAGTAGGCATTTTTTTTTGTCTTTTTCTTCTTTTCTTTATAATATGTTCTCTTATTTTGGACTCTTATTGATTAACTAGCTGATTATGTAATACTTAGTCTATTAAACCACTTTGTAATCCTTGATATCATCTTACTTAAGTTAAAGGTATAAACATAGGATAAGATCTCATTGACATAAATAAATCGTTTCTGCACTTTATCAGAACTTTCATTGGTATTTTACAACTTTACCCGGAGCTGGTAACTAAAATCGCGAGATTAAATTACTCTTTGAAGTATTGGTATCATTCTAAGAACAAAGTAAAATAACAACAGATAACCATTATGCAGATATGCATCTCTTCTACAAAACATTGTTTTGAAAATCATATTATAAAGAATTAAATCAGTGTTAAAAAAACATAGTTAATTGAACTTTCTTAGACCAAGAGACTTCGATCAATAGGTATTATTAGTTTTAATTTGAGTTACAAATGTTTAAAGAACTGTTATCAAACTAAAACGTTTGCTATAAAACCCGACCACGGCTAAGGGTTAACCATTTCAACAGGTCGGATAAAGCTTGGGTCGCAATTTTAAACTCTTAATAACGAATGGAAAGGCGAGAACGCGTCCCGTCACCGCCGACACTTGCATTAATGAGGCCTCGCAACACAAAAGGTAATATCAACGCGATTCATTTAGCCTGCGGTTAGTTAGCGTGCACCGCTCGTTCATCTGAACACATCATAAAGCACAAACTGTGTCTGTATTATATGGAAATGTCAGTCGGTTTGTACGTAGTTTTAGATGTTAATTTTGTTTAGTACGCTTTTATGATCGTGTAAATCTTAGAAGAGAAATTCTGTTATTGGAAGAAAGTTAGCATTGTGTCCCTATAACATTATCTTATGAAATGTTTCGTTTGTTTATTTATTGAATACAGTATGCGGTGCAATATTCGCTTTTAAACAGAATTAAGGAGTTACCAACCTTTCTTCTTTTTCTTTGCTGAAGGTCGTGCTTGCCCTAGTCATCGACCAGCTCCACGCCGCTCTATCCACTGCTCGTTTCAGGGTAGTCGGGACGTTGAGTCCCAAAAGAACCTGATATGGAGTTAATAACCTAAAGAGTTAGCAATATTTCTATAAATATTTTAGTACTTACGCAGATATTGCTAGCCTAGAAGTTTAATTTATGTCTTTATGTATGTAGCGTATGGTCACACTGTGTACTACTGTCATGGCGTCACGCCAGTAAGGCCGTTGTATCAGAGCCACTGACGGTAGTGGAGGTTACAAGCAAACAGTACAATATACGAGGAATACTAGTAACTTTTAGTAGAGTTCGTCGTACTTTTGACCTAGTATGGCGATTGTTTACTTGCGATATAATTAAACGTTACACCATTAACGTAATGTGAAGAGACGTTAAAGGGATTAATATAAGGGGTAGGGGATGTGAAAATGCTATTAGCAATTCATATGGCTTTAACACCTCTGTTATCAGTGCATTAGTGTGTGTAAACGCAAGTACGTTGGAAGTGTAGTCATGCCTTTATCCGTCGCCGTGCGGCTTTCAATTAATAGAATTTAAATATTAATACTTTTCCTAGTAACTAAGTTGTTGTTATGAATATTCTAAAGGGATTAAACGTAACTTTTTTTCATTGTAACTTTTTTTTTAATACGACTTCTAGAATTTCCTGCTAATTAGCTATTTGGTAATTGAAAAATACACGACAGGGTTAGACTAATTTGGGAGCTTAACAACTATGTATAGAATTAAAATGTGTTAATTATCAAGACCAAGCAAACTTTTGAAACATGAATTAATTAATAACAAGCAATAATGACCACAAGCTTAAATCATTACTAGACGAGCAAAAACAAAGCATGTTTCAGTCACAGAGTTCCTTATATCTGTACAAAATTACCTGCCAGTTTCGAAGCTATTTCCTTGACAATGTGTGCGACGCGACTTGGGCACGACTCATTTAGCCTGCGGTCGGCTTACGCGCGTCGCCGCCTCGTAATATGAACGTGGGCCGCAGTTAATATGGCTTTAACACCTCGCACTGCGCGGTTTCCGATGCAACTACTTACACCCATCAATAGCCCTCGGTATATGACGTGCACTCAATATGCACTCTGCCACAATTAAGCCAATTTATAAAAAAAAATAGTCTTTTAAGAAATTGAGGATTTGAATTACTGAACTTAGTTTATCTGTGATGTTTTTGATTATTTTTGCGGAGTTTTCTTAACATTTGGTCCATGTATACTTACATAGAGTATATGCTATACTTGTATGATTTTCATGTTGTCATTTTAGGAAGCGAACGCAATATGAAATATCTTCTCTTGAGCATGGCCTGTTAGTAGTATATGCTTAAAATCCATCGATTAGTCCAACTTCATTACATTACAACTATAGTTTGATTGTCCACAACTAGAAGCAAAAACATCGGTCATATAACAAAGTGAGGTGAGTTAATGCAACCAGATAGGGCAGAATGCATGGAAGGTGCTCACAAGCCGTGTCTCGCAGGCGGCTGTTGTCATCCGTGATGAACTTTATCGATCCCTGGCGAGGAGTAACGACACGCTCTCGCTGAGGAATCTTAAATCTGTAATCTCCACTTTTTGCATTCCCTCCCGCCTCGGCCGCCATAACGACACAATAAACGTATTTTATAAGCGCTCACACTTAACGTTTATATCGCCTTATAAGTAGATCGAGAAATAATAAAACTAAAGGAGAGCGAACATCAAGAAAGCAATAACATCATTATCATAGCGAGTCCGCCATCTCTTTCCGATAGGTCTCACCCCTCCCTCGGCCCCGCCCACGGCGTATCGCCTCTGTCACCTGTATATCTCGAAACATTACACATATGCAAAACTTTCGCGCTCGCATCTCCTGACACACACGCAGCCTCCGCGCACACTGGCGCCGGCCGCGCACCGCGCACCGCGGCTGCACCGCCGTGCCGCCTCTGTGTGGGTGCACAGCTCGGTATAAATCTGCAAGATAAAAACTGTGCTATATTGCGTCGCGAGCGTGCTGCCCGGACGGGCTTTTCTTTTTGCCGAGATAGTCAGCCGTAGGCGTGCCTAGTGAGTTGTTTGCACCTCGCACAGTGGTCGATATTTCACAATGCCGTGTCATCGACACGACGTCTTCGCTGAAATATGGACGTCGCGCACCTTATCTGCGTGAATTGCAAATTTTTCTGCCACCATCTTTACTTTCCTACCAGTTTGTCCTAAATAAATATGAAAAGGACCCTATACTCGTACATTGTAATCATTATTGTAATTGCCATATGAACCTATTCCTATTTCCTATCAATTTCCTGTAATATTTATGATAACTAAAAAAATTAAAACTCTCATTCAATCACTAAATTCAAGTCACGTAAATCATTTGATGCATAACACTAGTAACAATTCGATTGTCAATTTTTCGTTCAGCTCTCGATTCTGAATGTGTCATGAGGCATTCGGTTCGCGGGATCAAAAGCAACAATTATGCACATTGTGTACGAAACAGTTAGCGCACTGCAATTACTGCGACTCGATTCAGACCATTGTTCAAATAGCTCGTGATATTTCAATAGAACTTTACACGGATCATATTTTCGATAGATATAAAAAGAGTGATTAAATATTATCGTTGGCGAACATAATTGCACCATCCGTAACAGAAACGCAACCGACTGTAAAGTTTTGTTTCTATTATTATAATACGTGTTTTCACCCGCGACTCCGTCCGCGTGGTATTAAAAAAACAAAACCAAGTATCCTATGTGTTCTTCCAGACTACCTACTACATGTATACCAAATTTCATTGAGATCCGTTCAGCAGTTTAGACTACAAACTCTAACAAACATCCATCCATCCATCTAAACTTTAACATTTATAATATTAGTACGATTCATCCATCCGTTGTCTATAATTCTAAACTAACAGATCAAATGGAATACCAGTTATAACTGTTGCAGAAATAGATCAGTTCGAATCTTAAAGAATAAGTTGAAACAATTCTTTTACTCCGTTAACCTTATCTACTTACTCCCATAACCTTTAGATTTTAGGTTTGCACAGCTTTGTAAACAAAGCCGCCAAAAAATGAGTTACTTACTTTCCCTGATAGACGAAAAATATTAATATTAAAATAAACAGCACAGTATTGCTTTCATATTCCCCATTCTCTCGAATATATCGGAGTATAATCAGTTTCAAAATGATCTTCATGAATGTAAATTTGATTAAATTTTAAATTTAACGTGTGTTAACAAAAACTTAAAGGTTAAAATTATCCTCGTATAAAATTACATGTGATTAACTGAGTGTTAGATTAAATGTAATTTGATATCCGACAAGTTATTTTCATGTGTGTATGTATGATCACACGAAATATTTGTGAGTTTGGGAACTTGTGATAATATTATTGAAAATCTTTACTTCTATACTAATGTAATAAAGCGTAAACACACACTACTTCGTGGCGTAGGATGTCAGCATAATAGATAGATGTCATAACATATTTTTGAATAAATCTTTTTTTTAAATAAAAAGTCCCACGATACGCTTCAGGCTATATGTTTTCACGCTATTAAATTTAGGGAGTAAATAAATTGAAAAAAAAACTTCATGTGGGAAAGGGGCCATAAACTACAAGCTGCCAACATTAAGGAAGCTTCTTTGTCATTTATGCATTTGAATTTTGACATTGAAATTGAGAATTTGACAAATATAAACAAAAAAAAATAGTTTTTGTAATTTCATGCGGATGCTGCACGGGAATTCTACTAATATTAACTACTAACTAGTTACTATAGACTGGTGACAATGTTAGTATTTTTTATATTGGAACTTTCTACTCAGACCAATTCGTTTCCATCGTATTGGGTCAACTTTCTTATTTTAAAATATGGGACTGTGGTTTGCGTAGAAATGCATTGAAACCTACAATAAAGGGGTTAAAATACAAAACATAAAACGAGCCAAGAAAAACAATTATCTTCATAAAACTGGCAGCGGTTGTTTATTCAAAGTTTAATTACGATTGTAATAAACTTGGTACACTTATGTGTAATTTTATTCGGTGATTACAATGTTTTAGAGTAGAAACTGTAGCGCACATTGACGCAGCGATTACATCCGCTTACCGTTCCTGTAATTAAACATTTTAATAACTGTTGCTTAAGCTCGCATTCCTTTGTTGATGTTTGAATTTAAACTGGTTTGTCATAGTACTTTTAGATTTTGGTTTGGCTTTGATGAATTAATTTTAAAAAATTACAGTGCTTTAGGGACAACGCAACAAATGACGCTGTTCTATCAAGTATAGTATCCAGTAATGATCATAAAACTGTATTCTTGAAATTTGATTTCCTATACAATCTTAAAAAATAGTAAAAACAATGAAGGTAATAAATTAACATGAATATTTCAAAAGTTCAAAAGGATTTTACCGTAAATTGCGTGTGTAACCGAATAGCTTTTAACGAATTTTCACATTTAAAGAATGTAACCGTGGCCTTATACGCATTAACTGGGTTGGAATGCCGACTATGCGAAAAATGTTAGGAAACTTTCGAACTTTAAATGCTGTAGTGGAAGTGTACTTTAATAAAAATGAACCGGGCCCACGGCCGCGTGTCACGCTTAGTTTAAATGAGCACACAGTTGCACTAATTACTGCGCATTGCTTGACGACAATTTATTTCCCATTAGGCAAGGTACGCGGCGGCCTTCTGCGGATTTCGGTCGCCCACCTCGACTCAGTAATGATGATTATTTTAATTTCGCTAATAACACTTTAATTATAAACGCAGACGAGGCCGTTCGGATTTTGCCGTGCGATAATAAATATATTATTAAGCTTCATTGATGCCTTTGCTTGATAATTACATTTTTTGTTACGTCGCCTTTTTAATGGCCAATGTTTTTTACACGGCGCAATTAATTGTGGGAATTGAATCGAGGCACCTTTGAACATTGTTTGGAAGTGTACTTGATTGATAGCTTTATATGTAACGTGGTGTTTGACGGTACTCTTTTTGAATTACAAACAAATCTAAACAATGCTTTTTCATTTTTTTTAAGACAACGACGTAGAATAGACATAGACGAATAATGTGAAAAAACCTAGCTGATCTTGGTTACTGATGTTTGATCCCTAGTAATTTCATTTATAATATTTCATTTACTAAGTCGATTGTGCATTGAATAGGATAGTTATTTGCTTTTAATATGTGGTATACTTACAGGCTCGTCTTAACAATACCACCCTATCGTTAAGGGCGATTTACACGAACCTTTTGACCGCTCGATTCCCCGCAAGATTGGCTTTGTCTAAGCGGAGTTTCAATTCGTCGTCCATTGTGGCACTTCGAGATGAGTGGATGTCGTTAGTGAGATTTCTCGCTGGTCAGATAAGACCTTAGTACAAAAGAGATCGGTGTAATCGCAGTGTGCGACCACATTTAGCGCTCTTGCCCTTTGTGTCCTCTACGGTCGTCATTTTTTATTTTCGTCATAAGATTTTTAGTTTCTGGTTTCTTAGATTGTAATAAATCTTCAATACTTATTTTATTAGGGAATTTGAAATTAGAAATTTAGTTGTATATTTCGTTGGATTATCTTGTCTCAACTTAAAAGAAAAAAAAGACCAAACATTTTGCAGTGGGTTTCCTAATTATGATATTGTTATGTTTATTGATACTGCAATCTCTTCCAACAAAAACATTGTTTTTAAAACAGAATAAAACAATATTTTTTTAAGGCAACGGTATTTAAATGCTTAAGTATAGATTTTTCAAGTTCATAATGTGTGGTCGTAGACATACCTCCAAGTTAAAGTTGGACGTAACTTGGCCGTTAATCGTCGACTCGGTAACGTAATCGGGACATGTATGTATGTAATCGAATACGTTTCATCGGTAATTGTATCTAAATCGAGAGTATTAGTTGTGAGGCGAGTTCCATCGCGCCGAGGACAGACATTCATCGATACTGCGGAGACATATTCATTAGTGGCACGCACACACATGCAGCATTACGACACACAAACGACATGTATTATGTGTGTAAACGCTATCAATACAGATGTAAGAAGCAATGGAAGGGACATCTTTGTATTGTTGAAATTGATAAGAAATCGACATTACTTTTTAATCGTTGGAATTACATATGGAACTCAAATTCATAAAATTTAATGTAATTAAAAATATATTAATCTTTTCAATTCCCTGTTCAAGTCTATAACATAGAGAAAGGAAATGAAAAATTGAAATGACTACATTAATAAATCTAAATTAGTCATTACTACTCTGTTTTAAAAAAGTCTTCAAAATATGTGCTCTTTATAGTAATAGACATATCTGTTGGTATCAATTATGTTTTTTTACATCAAGGTAAAAAAATACGAGTAAACTCGGAAGCCACATCTAGTCGTCGCCACGTGCCATCTCTTCAAACATCTTGGAATGTCATACTTGAAGCAAGTAATCAAGCAATATTCTTCTTAATCAACCCCACCCACTTCGGCGGGGGTCGATTCAACCAACAAAGGAATTGATTAACTAACTATGCCACGATATTACCCCGTCGTATTATTCCACTATAATAAAGAGGGCTCGGTAACCGTGGTGCTTAATGAGAGAAAACTCGATTAGAATTCTTATTAATCTTGTAATAAGTCGATAGGAGGAAAGTTGCTTGATTAGTCTGTCGTCTGTGGAAACTTTCGATCTGATAATTTACAAGATTAACCATTTATTTATGGTAAAGTAAAATTGTAAATGATACACTTCATAATACAAAGAATATATATCGAAAAATTGTATACTTTCAAGTGGAAAATAAACAAATTATTATTTTACGCATTTTCAATTTAGTCAAGTATATTTATATCGAAACCAATGTGTCATGCCACGTTCAAGTTTATTAAACTTAATTATGTCATGTTTTATAAACATATGTAACCGTATCATGTTTTGAACGATTTTACACATACTTACAAGTTCAAATGTTATATTCAAGCGATATAGATTGATAAGTTTACTAGCATGCCTGAAAACTTGGGACACAATTATAAGTTGTGTCGCGCGACAATAAGCATCTGGCGCGTCATAAAGCCAACCAAGTTCGTTAATTAACTTCAGTAGCGATACGAGGCAAGTTTAGACGCGCGTTAGCAGCGAACGCGCTAAGTAGTCTAACTTGGGTTTGTGTTAGACTGAAAGTTACGGTGTTATCTAAATGAGACCATCTTTCGTTATATAAGCTAACTTAATTAAGAACTACCAGATGAGAGTGGGCGCCGACGGGCGCTGGGACGCGGTGTGGTATGTAGCTGCCATCAAATGAAAAAAATGGCGCAAGTGTTAGTGACATTTGAACATGTTACATAAAGAATCTAATAAACATGTTTAACAAAAATACGAACATTCTTAAAAAAAAAACAGAACTAAACTCTTCAAAGCTTTTTTGAAACAATTTAAAATTTAACAATAAATTTTTTTTAGTCAAATTATTTTTATTCATATTTTTATATTAAAACAGCGTTTATATGTATAACCAATAACTAACAGGTTGATAATATCCCGCTACATACCACACCGTTGTGTCGGAGCCTGCTAAACTAAGTGCCGCACATTGGGCTGGATCCAGTTGCTCCATAGACAACTTTATCTGATGTTTGCAATGTCTCTTTTTTTTGCTTGAATGTGCTTTGTATC
>NW_013525694.1:1839139-1845000 GCF_000836215.1 Papilio polytes
CTGATACAAAGCACATTCAAGCAAAAAAAAGAAACATTTCAAACATCAGATAAAGTTGTCTATGGAGCAACTGGATCCAGCCCAATGTGTGCCGGTACTTATGTGTGAGTTGCTTGCGATATGGGAGCACACATTGACATGTAGTTTGTGTGCAATGGATTAGTCTTATAATAAAAGTTTTTGTAACAGATGTCAGATATTAAACAATGCTCTCCACATTAATAGTCGCGAGATGCGACCGAGGGAAACATATAAAAAGTTCCCAGATTAGTCTTTCGCCATAATTTCTTGTTGTTCGTCCTCAGTAATTTACTGTAGTAGTTTGTTACGAAGTTATGAGGATTGTGGCTTGTAAACAAACTATTTATTTTAGTAATCATAGTTGTAAGATTTCTTTATAATTTAATTAAATATACAAATAATACCAGTGAGAACTATAGATTCGAGTTCATTTATAGCGTTTATAAATTTATTTTTTAAAGTAAACACATGAAATACTTCCACCTTAAAGTTAAAAGTTTCAAATTAAGAAAAAAATTGCCATGTGCTACGGCGTAGCTCCGTAGCACGTAAGTAAATAAATCTGAGTAGAAATCCTTCAGAACGTGTATCTAGTTACTCCCTCCTCATAACATCGGTTAATTACTTATGTAAACGGTTCGCTTTGTCGGTTGTCCGCAACGGAACTAATTCCGATATCAAATATGACGAATGTTCGAATGTTTTCGTGTTTACGCAGTTGTATATCAGATATGTATATCATATTATACTCGTAGTAGTTACATTAATATTGGAAGGTTTAATTGTTATTGCTTTTCTACTTGAATGTTATAAAATTATACAAGTGGTAATAACACAATGGGTAGTTTTAGTGAAAGTTGTAAGAAAATTATTTTTAAAAATTCTTTACATTAGAAATTTTTTCACCATTTCAATTTGTGTAAAAAAGATTTTCACCAATGTTTAATTTCACAAAATCCATATCCCCTTTGCCGAATCATTAACGTTTCGATTCAAACATGATAATAGAATAATGTAATTATTTTTCCAAGTGTAATGATATTTAATTGCAGAAAGCGATGACTCGAAATAATAGAGGCAACTGTTTGAGTTGCATCGCAGCTTAATGCAGTAGTTTCTCACCGCAAGTCGTTAGTGTGAAAGACAGATGTCGTTAAAGGGTGTCACTTTGTCTGACAATTACACCCGAAACGTATAATTTACAAGGAATTACAGTAACACCAGACGATTTCAGACAAACCGTTATGTGAATTTAAAATAATTGATCTATCATTTCTTTATTCCGCATGCAGATGTCGGTCTAAGAAATTATTCATAAAAGTATTTAGTAGTGTTAAATCTTGTAAATTTTTGTCTCCACCTTTACATTTATCTGAAGAATTTAAAGGCCGAAAAAGTATCAGCGTATCCTTTGGTTTTAGAAAGTCCGTGGACGTTATATCAACAAAAATTACACCATCGTTTTCCTCCTTCTTATATAAAATGTTATCATGAAAATTACCAAACTAGACTACTTTGTCTAATAGCTCTTTTTATAACTAATTATTTTACGGCTCTTACTCATACTTTTTTCCGGTGACGACACCGACCTGTTTCACACCCTGCGGGGATGATTCTTCAGGGCGAGGGTTAATGGTAAATGTCTCATGAAAGTTTAAATAATTTAAGTTCTTTTTATGTTTAACTTAATTTCTCCACAAGTAAAATATTTGATGATCAAATTAGTTTGTTAGTAATCTTACCCTTCCTTCCTACTGGTTAAGTATAAATAAAATTGCATGAAACAAAGTAACACTACACACGCAATGCAGAAGCATTAAAATAACTACAACATGTCTCGATATTAAATCTGATAGTAGCAAATTAAAAACCACATTAACAAGGTATCTCGTCACAGATTTTGGGTGTCAGTCACTTTTTTCAATATACATTCTGTGGTCGCATCATAACCGGCGCGTCTTTTTACTCAGTTTTTACCCGAACATAATTAAAGGAGTGCTGGTTAGGTGTAAAAAAACCCGGCAAGCTAATGACATTTTAATTGTCTGAGTGATTACTGGGCGTCCACAGCGCGGCTCTGTCGCGTACTCTCATCCTGTTATTACGTATAATTGCATTACGCTTCGTTACGGAAGAAAAAAAAGCGAATACGAGTACATTTAATTGACACGTAACTTTCTTTGTTCACGCCTAACACGTGACGTATTCACATATTTGGCCATGCCGACCGCCGCAATTATAATTTATAGCTGAATTGAAGTGTTAAAGACACTGTAAGCTATTTGTTATTAAAGTCCAGAACAAACTAAAAGTCGTACTAACTAATTGTAGTACAATGCAACTTATATGAAAACTATAGTTATTATTCCAGTCGTTTAAATTAACTTTCACAAATTAAGAATCCAAAAACTTATAAACAGTTAACTCAAGCATAAAAAACAAAATAATATCTCACGTTTTGAATAAGAGGGACACCTCGCGAGTCCATTGTGAGCAAAAAAGAAATTTAATCATGAGAAACAATAATGACTGCTAAGAAATTAGACTGAGTGTAAGTACGGGAGCCACGCAACTTAAACTTGATTGTTACTTTTGAATAACCTCGACCCGTCCGTCAAGTGTAAATATACTTTAAATTAATGACTTACAGCTCATTTTGTAATGGTTCGCGTTGATGATTTCACTATTGTTAAGCCTGTATGACTATCAATTATGTCCATAGTGTATGAGAGTGTGCATTGTGATCGAACAGTAGCTTCCATTCGGTCACTCCGCCGATTGAAAATTAAAGAACCGATATAATTTGATGTGCGGCTAGTGATGTGCATTACTAATAAATAATTTGTCGGCAAAGTGTTGCGGATTAACCTAATACTTTTCAGATTTAATATAAAATAGAACAAAAAATAGTTAACTCCAACATCGCGTATACTAAACAAAAATGACAAGGCTAATTACTGCTGTTATCGAAATTGTATGTTCACGTGTTCATGTACACGAACCTTATTGACTTTGACTATAAGAATTTTTATGTATGTCATTTAATATCCACTTTCTATTTTTTTATTTGTTTAAAAAGTAAGAATATAATTGTTATTAAAGTTTAAATTTAGAATAAGTGTTACATTAAAATATTTCAAATCGTTTTTATATGAAATAAAATTAATATATCGAGTGTACTATCATTCACATCACTATTGGAGCGGCATTAACACGTCACTCGTAGAGATGATAATAGCTCAGGAGCTGTGCCCCAGTTAATTGCTTTAATAACTTCCTGTGTCAAAATAACAAAAGAGCTATGCGGTATTAACAAAACGAATACTGACGGCGGTGTGGTATCTCTGTATGTTTGGAGTGTTTGTAATATTGTAAAAATGCTTTATATTTAATTCAACATGCGCAAGAAATCGTTTGATGTACTTTAAAAATATTAGTTTAAAGTACTACATACTTTACTCTTTACCATTTTTTTTACTCTTGCGAAAAAGGCAACAAACACATAAGCTCTGTTTTCTATTACAGTAGAGATGCCTAACTGAGTCGACACTCAATATGCCGAAAATTGATGTAACGCTGTGTTCTCTTAACAGTTTGATTAGGTCTTCTAACCACTTGTACAAACGAAATTTCTAGCGTATTATACAGTGAAAGTAAGTATTACTGTGTAACTATATGTAATTAAAATAAATTTAATTTAATCACGCGTTAAGTTACAAAACGATCGCAATTTCAACACATTGTTCTGATAACGGTTTCATCTATTTTGTAGTATTCAAGTGATTAGAAAGACTTCTTATTGCATTGACGTAAACGTATTGACATTTAGAGCGGGCAGAGCGCATCATAAACAACAGACTTAACGCGCACAGAGCCGCTCACCAACGGCTTAGAAATTACTTCGCCCGCTATAATTAGCAACATTATACGACATTCCGGTGCGACACTTTTATTATTACTTTTATAATCTTATTGTGGGCGATATTTTATATAAAACTACGCATTTATCCTTGAAGTTACTAATTATTTTTATCAAATACATACATTATGACTAATAGATGGGTTTTTTCCTTAAATGAAACTATTTGGCGAATGATGTTTAATTTTAAACATTCCTTTACCAGTTAGACAGTCGGCCAGATTATGAAACGAATCTTAAACAGACAGACATCTAAATACTAGAATTCTGAGCTTAACTGTAAACGCTGTTACGTTAAAATGTCGTCTCACTAATCGGCCGAGTATCACCTAAGTATTTTATTAATATATCACTGAGTAAGAAGTGTTACACGATCAAGTTCTCGCACTTCAATAATTATTATTTACTTGTGTTAAACAAACGCTACACATTGGTGCATAATTAAAGCTGCAAGGAAGAGTGCGTCTGTTACAACCGGCAATTGCAGAGGGTCGACCGTCATGGCACACTGCGTCTGCGCAGCAAATATAATTACAACATCCTTTAGCATATAGCGCCGATTCCCCGGAATGACGGCGACTAAAGATTTTTTCGTAAATTAAAAAAAATCAATATAAAAGGTATAAATATAACAACTAAAGATTTAAAAGATCAGAAAAGGTGTGTCTTATTTACATTCTGCAGAATCTGAGTACGATCTGTTTTAGTGATATACGTCAAAATACTATAGTAGTAAAGTCTATAGCTATGTTTTTTAGTCGTCGTACTGAAAATATTTCTATATTTTTTGTACACTACAAAAATCTTTATAAAGTTTTTAGTGCGTAGTTCTCTGTCCACTGTTATATTTCTTTCATAACTCAACATTATTCCAATTCGAATTCAAATTCAAACGCAAACGCAATTCTAATCTACAAAGAGATTGAAATACACGTGTGTACCGACCTTGTTCTACAAAGTTCATAAAAGCCCTTAATTACCTTTGTCTAGCTCCGCGTGTGCGAACACGTGGTGGCAATTACGTTTTAGAAAAATAAATGAATCAAACGCAATCATTGAAACAGTTTTAACACGGTAACTCGGAGAATATAAAACGGATTGTAAAACATTTTTTTACGATTTTATAAATGAAATTTGAATTCACATACGAGTATGTTAGAACTAGCTATGTTATGTAACGACTTCAAAAAAAAAACACAAAATAAGTCTTCATCTATTTAACTGTCTTGTTAATATGTCAATACATTTCATTAATGTTATAAATGCGAAAGATTAGATGGATGGAACTGAACGGATGCTGAACAGATCTTGATGCAGAGGACAGTCTAGACGAATATATGGTTATTTACTTTTGTTTTTTAAATCCACGCGTTCGGAGTCGCAGGCGAAAGCTAGTACATTATACGAGTTCGAAATTATATTTAAAAATTATTATTTGGTTTTTTTAAGGAAGGATTGTTTGTAATTACAAGAATTCCGTCATTATTATAATTGTGTACATTCGTTACGTAGCGATGAAACGTGGACTGTGAAATTACAAGCAATGCCACGTTACGTACAATAAGTGCTAATTGCATGCGTATTACAACAAAACCGTCTACGGATGCTATCTACTTAAGTCCCATTATAACTTAACAGACACTTAACGCCAATTATATTGTGCAAATTATATTTTACTGCCAAACACAAAGTTTATAGACCATTATGACTCTTATTGCATATCCAATAAAGTCCTTAATAGTCGCACTTAGAAATCATCGTTCGTAATTATTACTTTGTTAAGTATGCTAGAGAAAGGGGAAGGTTTCTTGATAAATTACAATAGAATTTAAATGTTCTGTACGATTAGGTAATGTATTTATAATTTGTTTGTTTGATTGTTGAATTGTTTGATTTGCATTTTATTGTAGTTAATTGGTAA
>NW_013525694.1:1849167-1918865 GCF_000836215.1 Papilio polytes
TAAGTTTAATATTTTACCACATTCATAAAAAAAGTGTGTTCCGTTTATACGGTACGGATATGTAAAGTAACTCTTCGATCCGAGCTATCAACGAGAGTAATTTGTATCCGGCGCGCAGATGAAATAACATTCGGACGATGTCGGTAGTGATTAGTACAGCATTAAGAAAACATGAAAACTCAACTGATAGATTCCAAATAAAAATGACAGATATAAGGCGTCGAAAGCGAGCGCACGCGCACGCTACTTGCCGAATTCTAAATTTAAATAGTATTTACACTGGGCTATCGGGAGCGCGTAATTAATACAATCTTTGTTAGAGGGTAATTTGCCAGAGCTAATGCCGGTCTGTGTAATCTTCAAAGGGGATTTAGAAACACGCGTTCTATTCTATTTTGGTCGTGTTCTGAAACAGAGAAATATTTACAATCTCTCTGGAACACTTCGGCGCATCCGACGGTCGTTATGCGCGAACGCATCGATTCTGAGTCAGTCGCGGCATCCGATTGGTACCGCGTGAGATGAACACGCGTTCATTAGCTTTGATGGCTCGTTTGTTCCATATCTTTTATATTGAACATAATTTTTTAATGTTAATGTGTTTCACTTATTACTGAGTGTAATAATATTGTGTGCGGTATTTGAAGGCTTAAAACCCAAACCGCAAATGCCAATTCGAGTTCAGATGAAAAATAACATAAATTGGTTGTTTCGACGAGACTTAAAATATATTAATATGTTACGAGAACGGTTTTAGTTAATTTGTTTCAAAACGATCTCTTGGCTATCTAGAACTACAGTCACTATGTAAAGTGTTATGTTAGTAGAAATTACATAAGCACTTATTTTATTCTCTACGGCTGTTAAAGTTTTCTGTTAAAATCTTCCGAAAATCTCAAATCTGACCACAAATCCCACTGGCTATAGAAAAACAAAAAGCAGACTATAATTATTGTTCTTAATGATTTTTGTTTGAAAAGATTCCAATGTTAAACACAATCTAAATCAGATTTATGATACAAGAACAATCCGGCGAGCACGTAACACTGACGCAAACGGCAACAGAGACAAATTAGATCCAAACCTCGTGAGTATCGTTTATAAAAATCCTAACGATGTTCTAGTTTAAATACTCCCGTGTCATTTCCATCGCTGCCCACGCAAGAAGTAATTAAAAACGAAAATAAACAGAGCGCCTCCAATCGTAAAAGAATATCTACGTCAGCTATAAATGAGTGCAGATGAACGTAGAAGCAATAAAACTGATTCAAGTCACAGAAATAAATCTTATGAGTATTCGAAAGCACCTTAGGTGAGAAGATTCGGGCATTTATTGTAATACTTTTGTTAGTAGTCGTGATGACGCGCTCCGATCGGACCGGAATGCCATCAAATGAAATATTTTAACTGCTAACGCCACGTGTTGTTAAATTATTGCAAAACTATTATTAAAAAACATATTAAAATTCAAACATTATGATGGCGCTGTAAAGTTTTTGGGCACTCGTGATAAATAAAGTTTAATCGACGAAGAAATAGATTTGTTTATAGTTAGTGATTCAGGAAATCTCTTGAATTTTACTACTCTATAGGTCGAATTAGTGGTTTGAGAGATTTCTTCAAGAGATTCTTTGAAAGTGCCATCATTGAGTTCGTATTCTTGTGTTGACACAATTATAGTATCTAAGCAAGTGTTAAGTCATCCTTCACCATATCACTATTTCCAAAGAGTTGCAATAAAAATTGGTCCAGATTCCAAATCGAAAATAAGACGTTTTTTGGTCGTCTGCCAAGTTCATTATGAGCGTTCATGAAATTTCACATTTGAATTATTTTACTGTCTGACTTATGGCCGTTACTTAAATATTTGGTAAACAGGAAAAATATAGCTCTGATCGATCAAATTTAATGCGTTGCGCTGAAATAGCATCTATAAGTGGATCGTGGCGTTATTGTATTAGAAAACATTTTAACAGCTCTGTACTAGAATTTAGAAACCGGAATAAAAATTGATGATGCAATTATGACTTTTTAAGTTAAAGAAGATTTTTGTTTTGTTGTGGCTACAGATTATTGAATTTCAATTACGCATTTACAAGTACGATTTCAGAAATCTAAAAAGATTGCGAAAAAAGTTATGAACGAGATAACATAACGTATAACAATAAATTTGTCAAAGGGAAGGATTACTCAAAGTTTAGAAAGAGATTTCATTCAACCAGAACAAGAATGAAACATCAACATATCATATAACAATAATAATCTCTGACATTTCTTGGAATGATTGCCTCGCATCGAAGATTCATCAGGTGAAATGTATCAATCACTGATATTTTAATAACAAAAAACCGACACGGAATGTAAACCCACTTGAGCATCGGTCGGCGGTCGTCAAAATAATTGTAATTGCCTAACAAAGCAAATGGACTTTGCATAATTTCAGACAGCAAGATGCCATCCAACAATAGAACGGAGTGTTATGAATCATATACAAATGATCCGAGCGCCAGTCGAAGATTATCGAACTAGAACACTAACGCTTGCGGGATGCATTAAAACACACGTGAAACTAATTTACGCCGCTAAATCTCATCCTCGACGTAGCTCATATTAACAAAGTATAGTAATTGATGCATCAAGCGATATGACATTTGTCGCTAATAAGTCTTAAGACATTAAAATATCTCCTGCACCGTTTTCCACATCACAAAACGGAACGGCGAAAACTACCGTGAGTTCTAACGGGAGCTCCTTATTTATAGTGTGCGATCTATCAGTTCCTAACCGTTCCAAATTCAAATTCAAACCGTGTTCTAATTGGATTGTATTTTTGTTTAAAGTGCTTCTAATAAGCTGGCTGGAATCACGCACATTGTTACAGCCGTAACAAACACATCGGCCCGTGTTTACTGGTTCGCAATTAGAGCATCCATTGATATATCGGTGCGGATCAGCGGCTGGCCGGTGTGTGAGTGAGTCCGATTGAGAAGTAACACGAGGTCTGGATCTGGAACTGATTAGCGGCCGTGCATGTGTTGCTCGGCCTGTAGTTATGAATAGAATCGTATGTGTTGTTGCGCATTAAGTATGCTTTGGATTTTATTATTTAATGATTCATCTTAGGGATATAGAAATAGTCAGGAATGCTTGCTCCGTTCGCGTCGAAAAGCCAGTAATAATAGAATATTGGCGCATCTGCCCCACTGTATAAGTTTTAATGTTATTACTCCTCGGTCGTATGATATTTCGTTCCAGGTTTATTTTAAGAGTGTTTTATGTTTTTAATTGCGATCCACGGATTATTTTTCTGTCGCGATCTAAAATCTTTTACAGTTGTTTTTTATAACGTCCACCTGACCGACGACAGAATTAAGGTTATTTATGAAATATGCTGAACTAAATTATAAGCTCTGCGTAATAAATTGCCATTTTGTTTTGATACTTTTTCATTGTCGCCATCATTTGATGCGAAGGTAATAAAATATATGATATAATGACCGCATATTACTAATCTAATTTTTTAAGTTGTAGCTATTAATATTAGAGAATATTTAAAAACAACCAGGAATTATTTATATTTCACACGATTCCCTGTAGATCCTTCGACGTCCTCCTCGTCCTCTCCACTAGGAATTGAATTTGAAATCGTTTCAGGAAAAATAATCTAAATTACTTGAATATAACAATTACACATTTGTTAGTAGAATTTGAATACCAAATGAAGAATGAAACACCGCAATGGAATTAATAAATCAAACACGCACACATTCGCAAAGTTTAATTCGAATCTCGACATTAACCCACACGAACGCCTGCGTTCACGGAACCGCGAGATATTTAATCTAATAATGGACGGCCCTGATTGCCTTTCTTATGCTTTCTTTTATATTTATAATTCATATTTAATGATCGACATTAATGGCACTGCTTCGGGCCGCGCAGATGTAGCGACCACTTTACTGAGACCTCTCATTTTTCTATCAATTTCCCAATTAAATGAACTCCGCGATCCGAAATCGGGGGTTACAGAAACTGGTTCTTCGTACACGTTAATTTCAAATTTAGGCGCCTTTCGTGTTGATGTTACGAAACGCTGACTATTGTATAGTTAAGCGCTGTAAAGTGCACAATGATTGTGTAAATGAGTCGACCGGCCCAGACACGATGAAATGTTGTTTACATCGTAGTGTTCCTATAAATTGGATTATAGATTACGTCCGCGGCCGCATTGAAGCAGTAAACTTGAACTAAATAATTAATTTTATAATATCAATTAAATACCTTACTGTGAGAAGTCTTACAAATTGTTGATAAAAAAACAACGAATTACAAATTCATAACTTAAGTCCAGTAGCAATCATGAATAACTGTAAAGCCAGTACACAATAAAGCCTTCAAGGAATAGATGTAACGAAGTTTTATTTGGTAACGACATAATTAACCTCTTGAACGAAATATAGCTATAACATGATTGTCTATTCCATATTTGAAATAACAGAGTATTAAATAATCTAACCGAATTACGTTTGCTTCATTAGTCATTTATAATAATCAATAGCAGTAGGTACCCAGTCTCACATTATAAATGACGTCTAACAAACAAGACGTTCCAAAGGTCATGATCGTTGTAATAATTAAAACTTCAATTAATAATTTATGTTCGTAATAATAAAAAATAGTAGCACCGTAATTATAATTTACCAAAGTCGTATACATATATCAATGTTTTTTTTATAATTATGTGCTGGTAGTATATACTTATATGTTAGTATATACTCTTTTCTGAGATGAAAATTGCTATTTGGAATATTATGACGCGTAGAGATGAACGGAAGTTAGTAGTCTGTAATCTCTATTTACCTCTCTGGATCGTAGGTGTGGTGATATTTTTAAAAATGTTTCATTTATTTTATTTCTGTTACTTATGTACATTTCAGTAAGCACATTGAAATATTGCGTTCATAATGGTCGAAATAGAAGCAAAACCATTGTCCAAGTCATTTGCTACGCTTTAATCGGGGCCTCTTAGAGGCAGAAAATTATATCAGATTCCGTCACACTTTAGGCAATTTCGTTGACTCCTTAATGAGTTACAATAACGCAATGAAGCCAGCACTTACTATTATGAGTACACGGGTCATTATGGCCCTTGGCGTTTATAAAAGTAATTACGATACGAAGTGGATATGTTTTTGTGACAAAAATTATTACAAATTGCTTTGAGGTTATTACAAACACGGATACAGAATAGAATCATTGCGCACCATAGCGAACACTAAAGGAATAATTACATTAATTACACCGTCATGATGTAAACGTATACACTTATGTGTAATTATAATGTCTGCTTAATAAAATCTTGTGTAAAAACAAGGATAAAGTTACTCGTGTGTGTAAAAACTCTTTTGTTGAACATTCGTTTCCTTGAAGTGTTAAAATTATAATTAATGGACATAATAAATGTGTAGAGATAAGATTTGCATTAATTACTGTATTATTTAAGTACACTGTTTTATGTTAATTTCTGACTGCTGTGTTATTTATAGCTATTACGTCTTTAACTTAATTGGCGTAGGCAGTGATAGAAGTTACAACATATTTATTTTGTATTTACATGTTCTTAATAAGTACATTTTATTTTTATAAGGCAAAATTCTTATTTAAATAAACTAAATACCATGCCATTTATTATAGTTATTCGACTGAAATGTAGGAAACTTAATCAATGCAGACGGCAAGGAATGTGCGATTAATTAAGTCAAACTAAGCATTGAGAACAAAATCTTAACATAAAGCAACAAAACGGAATAAATAGCTATCGCTTTATCATTCATATTTCCAACAAGATAGACGTTTAGTACAATTCATTAGCGTGGACAGGGGTTCTCAAACTGCGGTCCGCATTTTGGAATTAATTTATAGTAAAAAGAGCCCTCTGTATGTTGATTAAACGGCAGTAGTAACATTGCTTTCATATTGTTGCCTCTACATATTTCTGATATTAGAAACTGTTTAATATTTTTATTCTATATTTTCTACGCAAAAGAGAGGAATGTTAATAAAAAATCTGTAGGATAAAAATACTAATTCCCCAAAAGAGTATAATAAATTAGATAGATATGTTTAATTTGACGCAAAAAAAAATCGCAGTATGAAATTTATGTAAAAAAGATTGAGGACTCCTGAAGTATGCGGGACAAGTACTAGCGCACGTCTTTCCGATAACTCTCCATCTGTTGTAATTTATTAATTTCGCCATCTTTGTTTGTTTCCTTGTGATCAATGCAACGCTCTCCCCCAAACGTTCACCGTGATAAGACTTTTGTTTTCGTGATTGCTGTTTGTTAATCATACTTTGTTAATTAAGGAAAACATCACGAACAAATTGGTGCGTTTAATAAGAAATGAAAAACGAGTAGATCGTGGTATATTTATGTTTTTGATGTTGTTAATTCTTTTCTGTTTTTGAGTCGTTTATTAATTGTTTAATCACGAAATATTGGAAACAAATCAAACTGTAATCACATGACTATTGTCAATATAGAAGTTAGAAGCATTTTCATTCGATAAACTCATCATGGAGATAGTGCTAAGGTTTAGAAGCTTCAAAATTCCTTTTCATAGTGAGGAACTACGTCAATAGAGCTATTCTTCAAGTTATGTATTGATGCGTTATGTCAGTATGTCTATTGCAATTCATCGGAGTGCAGTACACCAATCACGGAAATAAAGTTGAACGCGAGCCCCTAATGAATTCTCGTTCGATCCGGCACAAGGATCTTAGCACAATGCGCTATCCGAAACCTAGCCGTCGGGCTATTCTCCTATCAATCTAGCGGATGATAGGGCTCTATCGCGCGCCGCGGACCACGAGATGCATAATGCTCGCTTCAGATAGCTGTCTCGGGCACGAAGCCTCCGAGCTTCGCAATTTATTGTTTCACGATCTCAGGCCGGCTCATTATTAAAACGGTTTGATACGTTCAGAGGTGTTGCTGACGCCCGCGGCGGCCCTCGGCCAATTACTCCGCTAGAGCCGTGCCGTGCCCTGTTGTACTTGTTTGTCTTTAAACAACGCCCCGTTTGACTTTATTCAACCTTTGTCTTTCTTTTGTTTTGAATCTCATACACAAATTTTATTATTATCAGTAGTGAAATAGAAAAGTGAATTAACAAAAGCTATTAAACTACCAAATGTTCATTAATAATCAATAACATTGACTTTATATTAGAAATTAATAAAAGTAGAACATAATTTCAATTACAAAATCCAATCACTACATTGTCACAATGTAGAAACAAATTATTTTAACCTAATAAACAATAATCGAATAGCAGGTCAATTCAAACGCTGTATAAATCCATTAGCAGCACAAAACGACGCCGATTAAACGTCGAACTAAAACAATTTCCTTCAACTTCAACAAACAAAATCGATTGGGCTTAATTGTAGCCTGATCAATAACTAATTGTGTTCACCGCACGTATGCGGCGATAAAGAATAATTACTGGCTACCGGCCAAATAAATCGATCCACATCAAAACGCGAGGTTAATCCATCATTTAGATATTACGCCGCGATTGAAGCTTACCGTTTTTAATTTCCAAAATAACGGCCGCAACTCGGTCGCGCGTCTAACACGTATACATAATTACTGTGTCGTAAATCGTCGAACGTGAGTATTAGGGGTCGCGCCGAAGCCTACATTACGACACGACCTGTCGTGTTATTTCTGTAATCATTTTCATTTCGTAAAACGCGACATTAATTAAAATTTAGTTTCAGACCATTAGTCGCCTTCGCGTTTCTTTTCCCCGACTTATAATTATAGAGCGAGCGCGTTCGGCTAAATGGGTATTGTAATGACAAATAACATTGTATAGCAGTTAGCCATGAATTTCAAATTCAAATCAGTGCAACTAATAGGTGCTAGGTGTGTGTTTAAATGTAGAATTCAGTTTGTGCATGTGCATACGTTAATAACTCGCGATTCGGAGTAAAGAGAGGCGACAGCGCGCAGGCGCATAGCGGAGCTCATTAGCGACAGCTACACAAATCCATTACCGTGTGATTAGAAATCGAGAGCCGAAACTGAAAACTGGTTTAGGTCAGTTTAGACTCGTGACTTGTGAGATTTTACCGGTAATAAGGCTGTGTATACACCGCTCGCCGAGTTATTAATTAACAGGTCGACAGCAAACAGAGAGTGGCTACCGGACTGCGCTCGGCACACAAACTTATTTACTCAACGAGACTTCGTCGGAGCACCGCGCCGTGTAGAATCTCATTACCGCGCTTCTGAGAAAATTGGAAGTGAGAAATGAACTTAAAAAGATAATACTAGAATGCCTATGTTGTGAGGTTTTTGTTCAGTTATTATCACTCGACTCAAAGTGTACGATATTAGGCGTTCTCGGAACGGCGTTAAGAAAGGAAACGGCCACGTTGTGATCGTGTGAAAAAGTTAAGAAACATGTGAAAAATAAATAAATCGTAACAATAAACCGGATAGTGCTTTGTCTCTCAATTTCGGTATTATAACATTCTCGTCTTCCTCTCTCTTCTGTAAGGGGGTAATTGATATTATTTCAAGCATTGCTCCAAATTATTTAAGAATGTTACTCAAGTTGACACACTTTATAATACCCCAAATCTCAACGCCGCGGAGTCATGCACTGTCTCCAATTATGCCGGCTCTTTGTCCAATTAAAAACAATGTTTATGTCATAAGACAATTTATAATGAATTCTTGTTGTGAATAATTGCTCTTACTATTTGAACAAACAAACATAACGGTGAAGCATACTTTTACATGAACCTTTTGCAGCGCGCCGGAGTTACCAGACAAAAGGTTAAAGTTTACTGTTCGAACTCGTTAAGGCTAAACAATGTAGGTTATTCATTCAAAATTTAAACATTGATGTTCTCTCAGATTTAATTCAAAGACGTTTCTTGTAATAGAATTAATTTTTACGAACTAAACTACGATTAGTAGAATTTAAATAATAATTGAATTTTGTTATACAATAAAAATACTGCGTGCAAAATAAGTAATAGTTTGCAAGTAGGTTCATCAGAATGGTAATTAATAAATAAATATTTTTCTATACAAAATTACTGTTGGGTTTAGTTAAATAAAGTCTAATTGATAACTCGAAGAGTGCGTAAGAAATAAGAACCTGTAACACTTTTTACTGATGTGAAAAAATCTCGATTTTAGGACTAGTATTTTCTTGTTAATATAAAACAAAAGTTGAGAATGGCCGAGGTAATAAAACAAGCTCATTTGTTAGTATTTATTGTTTATTTTGTGTATACGTACTCGTCCAAACGGCGCGACGCCGAAGCGGAGATTTCGAATTCGGTAAAAATTCTCGCGGCTCACTTATTGACAACACAAACATTTGCTCGCAACCGAGCGAGTCGCCGAGTTTGCTTCTCACTCGTCATGCGTCTTGTTTACACACTTTTCTGACAAAGGAATATCACGGTATCGACACACGTCGATTAAAGCACGGCACTGTGGTTATGGATTCGGTGCGTTTGTTCGTAAGTTCGTTCGTAGTGCGCAGGGCGGGCGGCGAGGCGTGCGCGAGCGCCGAACACCGATCGGTATTGGCGTGAGACGCCATCCCAATAGTCCGCGTGAACTTAGTGTTTGGGTTATTGTAGGCGTCTTTTATGTAAACGGATGATACAGTTTCCTTAGAAGTTGCTGAACGCCAGCAACAAAGTAGCGGCCAATGTCTGAGTGGCAAACATCGGAAATGTCGTTTATTTTGCTTGTCTTCAGGATGTTTCTTAGCTTGTTGAAGAAATTAGGAATGGTTAGGATTGTCCAATGTGTTGCATGCTACCGTCATACTCAAGGTAATTTTTACAAATACTGTGGTTGCAGGAAATGTCAGTGTCAACAGAAAAGTGTGTACCAGACTCTTACATATGTTTATTAAAAGTCATGAGCAAATCTAGTATTAGAAGAAAACACGTATAACTTGATTTTTTAAATCGCTATCAGGCCCGAATAACACAATGGTATCGTAATCAATACTTAAATCAAAATGTTTTGATATTTTCTTGCTTTCACATACCAACAAAATTGACATATTACAAAACATGTAAAATAAATACATTCGAAACAGATGAATCTGTTCCAATTTTTTAAATTCAAATGTGAAAAGTTATAATGAGATTGGATTCTATTTCGGACAACACTTAGGATAAGAATACACGGTACGGGAATATTGGCCTGCTTATTGCCGGCCGACCTTGCGCGTTTAATTGAAAGTGTTGACACAAAACATTGATTTATACATTTCGTAAAACTCGATACGAACGCAGTAAAATTAAACACGTTCATGCCCACTAATCGAGAACGCGCTTCTTCAATTCCTTAACAATAATAAATTAAGGAAAGGTGTAAAATTATTTTATTGTAATTGTAAATGAGTGATATGTTGTTTTGAATATGACTTTGTTACCAAGTGGATTAAGAGTTAAGAGTGTGATTACGTCACAGGGCTTGGGTTCGAAACCTTATAAAATACTAGCTTTTGCCCTAAGCTCCGTCCGCGTAAATACTATAAACAAAAGTGAAAGCCTATTTTCTACATCTATGCTACATTTAATGAGATCCTTTCAGCAGTTTAGGCTACAAACTCGTAACAACCATTCATTCATCAGTAAGTTTTTTTTATTTATTTACAACATTAATTGCAATGAATACTTTACTCCAGAGGTTGTCTCCTTACTCTTCTTTAATCCGTTTTCATGAATACACGTTCATACGCTGTATTCACTGTAACTATAAGCACAATTTCATAATAAATGTCACGAATGCCAGCGCAATGCGATTCATCTATACTATTATAATAAAGCGTAAACACACACTTCTTTGTTGCCTAAGATGTCAGCAATTCCAGCATATTTTCGAATAACTCTTTTTTAATAAACTACAATAATGTACGTCACGCTTATATATTTTCACGCGGTTAAACTTAGGGGTATATATTTTGGATAAAAACGCTAATGTAGAAAAGAGACCATAAAGTTGTTGCCAAAATTAAGGAAGCAAGGTTGCCATGGTTTGTCATCATGTCATTATGACATTTGCAAATGATTATTTGACACGCTTAAACAATAAAATTAAAATTTTCATAATTCTATACGGATGAAGTCGCACGGGAACAGCTAGTCGGAACATAAATAATTCCTGGTATTCACCTTCAATAAATTTTAATTAGTACATGCTCTAATAAAACTCGTAATTAACCTAATTACAAGCAGTGACACCGGGTCGCCGACATTCATTGCGTCAATTCTTGCATCGCCAAATCTGACTCGGCTATCAAATTGTTTAAGTGACTAATAGAATCTTTTACTCACTAATTTGCGTCATTGAAAAATGTCGATTTAATAATTTTAACAGTCGAAAAAGTAGTACATCAATTTTGTGTAAGGTATTTGTATCAATTATTCCGTGTTATACACACTTGGACTTTGCTCCAAAATGTTAACTTAAGAAAGTGTTTTCCCATCATCGGAAAACGTCATATTTCAATACCCTTTCTTATATTCTCAATGCTAGTCACAAACTAATCATATATCAAAGCTAAACGTTTCTAAAATCACGCAATTTCTAAACATTTCATTCAACAAAACAATAAGTTTAAATTTCTACTCAACGTTGTTTATTGTCATTTGTTCCTAGTAACCGACAGTTACGTTCAGTTTATGCCCTTTACTATACAAATAAGCGTAATAGCGAGACAAAGAGGGTAAATTGTGATTTAGTGTGGGTCAATTAGGGTTTTAATCACGACAATAGTGTGCGATATAATGTGTTAAGTATAGACGCGCTCGTACCAGCATAAGACTTAAGAAAACTACAGACCTGACAATAAGTGTAATTTGAATTTAATTTTGAATAAGGCGTATTCGGATTTCTTCTGATCTTAACTTTCGTATTTGAAGTGATAAGTTCTAGTGATAAGTGATAAGATAGTTAGATTTTTTTTTCAATTTGCCTAACTCAATTATGAAGAGCTTTAAGCTCTGCCTCTGTTTATACAATGATTAGATTATTAAAACACTATTAAAATGGAAACTAATAGAAATATAAATAAAAAGGCATCATGTATTAATTGATTTAGTTAGAAAATATTGGATTATTTTCTATTGTACTATAAAACATTTATATTCAAACACGTTTCATGTCTAAAACATTACTAATGCTTCATTAACATTTTATTATGTACGTAACTTTCGAAATGCGGGCATCGGCCATCTAATTGTTGTGAATTAATTGTTACATCCATTTAAAAACCACGAGCGACATCTATTGTGCTTCTCACAATTGTCGCCTGAACTTATCGAAACTGATTGGAACAATGATGTATCTCATTGGACCCATAGGCGTACTTAATTGTCATCAACCCACATTCTTATGTTGTAACTCTAAAAACATTTGGTCGATAAATATAACTTTCGAGTTCTGACTTACTATGATTTTAAGAATTCTTATTAACGGAATGATAGTGTTTTGAACGTATTTGTATTCACGGCAGTTTGACAAAATCAATCTGTAATAAAGGTTTAAAAAAACTGACGTTGGTTCGATTTAAATTAAGTCATCATATTTTTACGTAACAGTGAATTCGAAACCAAATTATTCAAATATAAAATTTGTAAATAACGGTCCGCGGACTGAAACATTAATCCTGCTCAAACGAAATATTTCCGCGTCATTATTTCGCAGGCACCTTATTAAAATAACGTGTTGTTTAGTATTATTCGTGTTCAGAAATAGAAAATACAAATGAATCTGCGTAATCGACATCAAAAGAGCTTACTTTTTCTCCAACTATTAACGTGTGTTAAGGCGAATAACTCATAAATAAGATTACAGAGGTCGTACGTCCTCATTTCGTGTCGCATTTAGCAATCGTTACATTTTTCAAGGCTCATTTATCATTAAAACGTTAACAACGGCCTCGGTTAGCACCCGTATTACGGAAAATAACTATTTTTCATTAAATAAAATTAATAACGAAAAAATCTCATCCTCAATGACGTCTTAATGTGACACGAAGGCGTCTTCTAACTAAATTTAATAGAATCAAACTAATAAAAAATCAGAAATAAAAATCAACCGAAATGTCTTCAGTCAGGTGTTAAATATATTTTATTTTTAATTGCATCTTATTTTACATTTACAGAAAATTAATATAGAATAGAAGAACTATTTCTGTGTCTGATGCATTAATTCAGATTTTCGATTTCACACACAAGAGCGCCTGCGTCACGTTTCGAAATCAACACGTGTAGTGTGGAAACGCGAAATAAAAGCAATTCTTTCTAATTAACTCCCGTCTAAGCCGAGTGGCCTGAAATAGACGCGCCGACGAACACGGACTGATTTACGCACGGCGACTGTTCCTGAGCGTATCTGAATAATTAACGTTCGGTATTTATTTGATTGTTTTGATTCGTACGGCTTAGTGTGACGCGGCGCACTCGCGGAATGCCCGATCGCTTCGGCATTCGAACTTAACCGTTTCCGAACGTGATTTTATTTGAATTTTGTTTCTGTATCATTTGTTTTACTTAAACCGATTAATAAAGCTCGATCGTTTACTGTTTTTAAAGTTTCTTTGTTAATTTACGAATGATCAATAGTTGTTAGTTCAAAAAAAAAATATTTGTTAACTTTTCCAAATTAACATTATTAGCTTTTAACAAAGTTTTTTGTACCCAAAAATTTTATATGTCACCAAACTCACAAAATCAATATCTCACGTTTTTTCCTCTCAACTAGTCCAATAGATTTTTTAAATTAGCTGTTCGTCACACTGGACACTATTAATAGTTAATGCTATCAAAGGAAAGTTACTGTATATGACCAATAAGTATATTTACGTTTTTTGTCGACATTCATGTAACTGGCCAGGAAAGTACAACAGCAGCCATCACGTCTTCTCGCCGACGGCATGTGTCGAAAAAGAAATAAATATAAAAAGCGAACGCGAAGCGTAACAAATGACAGATCACGAGTTGATTAAACTTACGCTGTCATCGGCGCACCGGTCGTGCACTCGGTGCACTAACCCTGCCAACGTCGTTAATTGGCCTTTTCATCATGCCTGTATTTAATTAACTGCACGTATACCAAAATTGTACATAGTTTGAAATGTTTCAAAATCAAATCGGACATCACTTTCATGCTTATTATAGCAGAGACAGAGACCGTACACTATTTCGTTTTTTTTTTTAATTTTATTAGATTCTTTGGTATGAGAACGTTTTTAAACAACAGACTTGTCCACATTTAGTATCACGATTGAGAAGCAAAAGGTTAGCGTGGTATGGACATGTACGAGACGATGGGGACATAAACCAGAAAGTGTTAAGATGGCTACAATGGTAGAGGAAGACCGAAGAAAGTATGGATGGATTATGGAAAGAGGATATGCTTAAGAAAGGAGTGAATTCAGATATGACGGCTGATAGAGATATATGGAAGAGCAGCAGATACTGTGCCGAAGCTCAGGAGTAAGGGAAAGTGGATAATGATGATGATGACTTAGTTGTCCACAGTAAAACTATGGTTCGGATTTTATAAAAATACAATGGTCGCCTCCGTAATCACAAATTTTACATAACGTTTCTTAAAAGAATAATAAGCTTATAAATATGAAAACATACTTGACAAAACACAGGTAAAGGCATTTTAAGTGATAAGTCACGCGATCAAATCCGCGTCATGGAAAAATTTCGTTTATTTTAAAATAGATTATACAAATCGAACATGTAAGTACTTCTATTAACACAAATTTACATTGGCCGCGATCAGAAAGCGCCCAAGTGATCCACCGAGATCGTTACATTTACAAACTTTCTGCTTCACATGCGTCACTCCTTAATATGCAATGCTACAACTCTTAAACATAACTTAGAGCGACACACATTACTTATTGTTTCCTCGTTAAAATTCTGAATAGCTGGAAAGTCAAATGAGAACTCTTTGGAGGCATTATATTTATTTGACAGCTTGGCAGCCTTCTGTATAGACCGATAAGGACATCAGCCTCCCTAAAGAAACATTCGATTAGCGATATTAAATTCAAGAGGTCAAAAATGTATATGACTGACAATAATTTTCCATAAGTCACGTATTAATTCCTAAGCATTTTGGAACAATTTACTAATGATATTGTTAATAGTCAATGTTTAGGGAAAGTGATGCAGTGGGCATAAAATAAACTAAACTATGGCAGCTTGCTGGCGCCCTCTAATCAAGTAATTTTATTCTTTTAGTGGCCTAGTCACCCATAATTTGGCTAACTTCTGACAGAACTAACCGCGGTAGCAACGCCTCAAACATCGCATGATATCCTTACTAGGCTATACAACAAGGTTATATAGAAACCTGATCAGGATTGAATTGTTGAGATTGTAAGTTTTTATAGAATACTAATATTTCTGTTAGAAATTCTGGAAAACGCGGGAAATTTAACGAATCTAATCCCGCAAATATTATATCCGATAAATCATTTCACATTGTACCGTTATTACTAACTTTAAGAATTTCCGTTAAAAACTTGTGTCTATAAAATTACCATGATAATGGTAAAATGTCACACCACATTCAGAGTACCATGCGCCATAAATTTTCCGATTTGTTTTCACAAAATTTTAACACGACATTAATGGATAGTCGCCCTAATTCTTTCTCAGAATGATAATTTATGTCTAAATCTAGTTCCTTTAGCGAATGCTCCAATAACATACGTTAATGTGTTTTCGAACATCTCAGAACGGTGTCTTTTAAATAATATAATGATAAATACGTATAAATTATGTTTGTCTTATTTTTAAACATGTTTATATCTTCATTTATGACTTTAGTAACGATCTATTATTCGTATAAAAATGTTATTCATATTAATATTACGGTTAACGGTATTTTACAAATCACTTATTTATTTTGTAAACTTGTAAACCAATTTCCAACATTTCATAGGACAAGTTGATTATTCTTAAATAAAATTTAATAACTTTGAGCTGAATTTTTGGACAAATAAAGTATCAGGTTTCAATTTTAATTCCATGCGATGTTGCGGGATACAAACGAATATTAAGATTACAATCTTACTATCTTACTGATCTTACTATTATTATTAATGCAAAAGTTTGGATGGATGGATGTTTGTTAGAGTTTGTAGCCTAAACGGCTCAACGGATCTCGATGAAATTTGGCATAGATGTATAACATAGTCCGGTAGAACACATGGGTTACTCAGTTTACTTATTTTTAATTCCACGCGGACGGAGTCGCGTTCAAAGTCTAGTAGTCCATAATTCATTATATTCTAGTATTTCAAAATAACAAAACAAAAAGAGATACAGAGTTTATTAATTTATTATCAACACAATCGTTAATTGAATTATAAATTACTTCACGTCGACACCTCAAGATAATATCTATAAGAACTAATCGTAAACTCGAGGTACTATTGCTAGTTAACGCGACAAGTGGTTTCGGTAAAATTTAATCTACTGTAATACAAGTTAAATGTTACCGACAGACAAGTACAACAGTGATTTTTTAATTAGGAATATAATACTTTGTTTATGAAACTAAACATTAGATGTATTCAGAATATTGAAATCAATTAATATAAATAAATTGGTCTTTATTAATGTGTATTAAAACGTAATTTGAATATTGAAAAATGTTTTAGAATTCTCAAAAGAAATTTTTTGATCAAAAAATCACATTTATATTTGATAGCAATCATGTTCACCAATTAACATTAATATCTAATTAAAATTGCTCGATTTCGTATCGGAATAAAAATCGTTGATTAAAAATCGATATAAACATTCAATCGATTATTTGAATCGATTATTCAATGAAGTCATCGTATAATGGAGATTCTTTATCTTTATTGTTCCGGGGTGACGCAAACGAGAATGAATCTATGATTATAAAAATTCAAAAACGAACTAGTAACACATCATCGAGCCATTAATTAACGAAGGTTTGACACGACAAATATCTTGTCATCTCGCTCATTCGCTTAAAAAAAATAAAGACAGAATGTCAATTCAAATGTCAATGGAGCTGCACGGTTAAACATCTCAATAATATTTGAGGTCCCTTTGCGGTTTGATTCCGCATGAGTTTAAGATAATTTTAAGGCAGGTGTCAATGGCCGTGGCCGTGCTTTGGAGTCGAAACTTATTATTATGTAGGGTTATTTTTTTAAGGAAACTGATCACATCTATTCAAAGGATCGTAAAACTTATTTATATTAGTGTTGGACGTTTTATGACAAAATTATAATAAATTATTACTGGCAACATTACCGTCTTAACTGCCGGCTAGTAAAATTTGTCATAACAAAAGAAGCGGTTCCACTGATTGTAATTTACTAAAGGCCCATTTACAGGATGCAAGTTCATCGTTCATACACAAAGTGCAACAATCAAAGATGTTTAACTTCAAGCCGGCTACACAATTTCAATGTTAACTGCACAATTTTTAGTGAACTGTTTACTTAAAACTTAAATACTGCCAGTATTTATGTCAAGAAGGTTATAGCAACGAATTTAGGACATACCTTCAAAAATTTCCCTGGAATTTGTTCACCAAGTTATAGATACTATTCTTAGGAACTACCATAATTCATACTTTTTTTTTCAAAAATAGTTTTTATATGTTTACTGCCAGCAATTATTATTTAGATGTATAGGAGACATACATGGCTCTTGTACTATCGCGTGCAAGCTAATTATAATCTTGTTTCGGCCATATTGGATATCCGATAAAATAACAATTAAGGCTGCATTAATGGACGGTACAATGGAGGCTCTTGCGCTCGCGCCTACGTCTCTGATAAATTACCAATCCGGGGACTGGCGCGGTGTATATTTGATTTATAACATTATTTGTTGTTCAAAAAACCAAGAGGAATTGTTAATTCAATCGTGATAGATACGATAGCGAACAAAAAACAATAAATACCTTACGTAACTAACATACCGATGTAAAAAACGTTTTTAATCATCTGTTGAAATGCTTTTTACTTATGAGAAGCTTATAATGTTATCAGCATTTGATAGATTCTCATTCTATATACCAATCTTACTAATATTATAAATGCGAAAGTTTAGATGGATGTTTGTTAGAGTTTGTAGCCTAAACGGCTAAAAGGATCTCGAAGAAATTAGGCATAGATGTAGAGGAAAGTCTGGAAGAACACATAGGCTACTTGCTTTTGTAATTTTTTTTTTTTATTCCGTGCGGCCGGAGTCGCGGGCGAAAGCCAGTATTACATAATGTAAAAGGTTACTAAGATTATAAAATTAATTAATAAACAAGATACTTTAATTATGTGAAGAATTATTAGATATAATATCTTTATTTTGAGTTAAGAATATCATAACATAGAATGAATCATTTA
This sequence comes from Papilio polytes, assembly GCF_000836215.1. Taxonomy (NCBI): domain Eukaryota; kingdom Metazoa; phylum Arthropoda; class Insecta; order Lepidoptera; family Papilionidae; genus Papilio; species Papilio polytes. The sequence goes on from NW_013525694.1 coordinate 1,867,636, forward strand.
AAGCAAGATCTACGAGCTGTTTTGTACTAGCGCGATTAGCCGCGGGACTCTAGCATTGCGCGATTGCTATTTATTTAAGTTAGGTACCTTTTCCACTAGCCCTGCCATTACTATAGAACTTATAGAATCCATGATGTTCCTTTACATTAAAAATGTTACGTAAACAAAATTAATAAAAAATATGGGGAAATCAATGTTAGAAATTAAATTATTGCTACAACAAACGTGCGTGAGTAGAGACACTTAAAAAGGCAATTAATAAGTAAATTCTACATCTAGATCAAATATTTAAACCCCCCCGCAGGTGAGCCTGTGTCATGGTAAAAAAGGGTACAAGCTCATTTTTACGATCAACATAAATGCCACATAAAAAAGGATAAGGAGTTTTAATTTCTCCCGCTCTCAAATGAGACGGCGTTAATTTTAACTCGTACGCGCCGTATATTAAATACCTTAAACTAATTCTTTGTCATTATAAGAAATTTTATGTTTTTTGCTGCATAGCTGACGCTCGTAAATAACGACCGGTTATATTTGTTGGTTTAACTTTAATGTCTTTTCATACAGATTAAAGTCTAATTTATTTTACGAAATTTCATTGGACGGTATTTGAGGTGACAAGAGAATTTTTTTAATTTACCTTAAGCGTGAAAGATGAGGTAGAAGGAACAACTTATGAGCGATCGAATACTGCTTCACCGCTACTCTTATGAGAGACGTTAACTTCTTTATGCTTAAAAATACTTTTCGTAATTGATGACAAATAAAATATAGCGTTTATGTTAATTTTTGGAATATTCGTGTTACATTTTGTTTTGTGGTAAGGTCACCTTCAGAGTTGTAAATCTTTTTTTAAATGGTTACACTAGAAAATTTGCTGGTTGTCAATTTTTATTTGATTCGTTTGTCTTTTTATTTTTTGGTTGTTACAAAAATAGTTACATCATAAAATTTTAAACATTCATGAAGAAAGTTTTTTAAGTATTATATTAGATTTATTTAAATTCACATAAAATGTATTTTTTACTTATAATATTTTGGAGTAATGGTGTACCGGAATTGCGTTAATGGCCATTATTGGTTAATTAATACAAAATAATTCTAAGATCAGATCTCGGCAATCGAGTGTAATTTATTTCAGAAACTATGAAATCTAATTTAAATTTAAAACCATACTTAATTATTTTGAGAATAATATTGTTACTTTGTTCTGTGAAACAATATAACCATTCTAGAATATTTATTTTTATATATTATAAGTTGGGAAACGAGCAGGCGGCCACCTGAATCCGCCAAAGTGGCGAAACGACCCTTTCCATAGACATTCGCAATAGCAGATGCATGCCTAACCTTAATCGATGGAGGAGGACGCACATAAAAAGGACATTTTCTCTTCCTATACGTCTCCGAAATCCACATATCCTTTGCATCCTATTCTTATGAGAAAAAGAGTGGGAAAGAAAAGGGACTAAAGTTGGGAATCATACTCAATATAAGGGTAATACTATTCTTAACTAAATGGTTTAACTCAATTTCAACTAGGTATTAGTTACTTGCAATGTGTATCATATTCAAACCACCAATACGATGGTCACTTCATCCTTCCAACATAAACATACATTATTTTATTCTTTTACTAAGTATTCTATATTTATTAAGATAGTATTCGAATATGTAATAACCTACATGTCAATATTTTAGCAAATCTTAACAAATCATTAAGTGTTATACTAATTACTACGATTGTTACTTGCTGGTATAACTTAATAATAGTCAGTTAAAAATAATTTTGATAATCAAACGTAAGCCTGCATTTTGTTGCAAGTGATAACTCATATTATTTTGTAGGAAATTTCCGTTTTCGTTAACTGGATCCTTACCGGCTTTTTATAGCGACACGTATAAAAATGGCGCACACAAACCGACTTTTTCATTCATACTTTAACGTTGAATGAACATTACTAAAACTCGTTTCCGTTTTATAACATCGTCTTGGATTTGTAAAAATTTTTATATGTCGGATATCAGGTTTTTTTATTCAATAAAAGTACAATTACTTGTACAGGATGCTTTAACCGCATTGTAAATTAAAAACTTAATCTTATTTCGTGCCGGTTGTAAAATGAATGAAAAATTTATACACCATGTAGATTGGTATATAGTTATATGTACGACGTATAAAGGTTATAGCGGATATGACAACATTCGCTCTAATCACTACGGCATTCGAGATTGAACCACTCGCAGTTTGAGCGTTATTAGTTTTCCAAATAAATCATATGTTGTTTAACTAACTCAGTTGGTGATACGGCGAGACAATAGCGTTATGCCATTCGTTAACGCTTGGGTTGGTGCCGATTTGATATGTGAGTGACGACCTTTATGTCGTTTCAAACACGATGTGAATTACGGACAATGTACTTCCTAATAAGAAGACAAGTTTTGAATCATCTTGGACCGTTAATCACGTCTCGTCCTCGTTCATTGGTACAAGATGGTCCTATATTATGTTAAAAGCTTGTTTTGTCAGACAGCATAGTGATAGCTTATTAGAAATGAGTGAGTTTTATAGAAAGATATTTACTTTCAATCGAAAAGAAAACCAGAATTACTTTTTGAAGCTAAACTACTTAGTAATCAAAACATTACATACAAGAATAAACATACATGGAACGATAAAAAATAAAAATAAAACGAATTAAAAAACAACATAATACGTACATTTAATACCATGTAGATAGTTTTCTCTTTTATATGCACCAGCGTATTAAAATAATCACAATTAACATTCAAAGATTTTGATAGCGATCGCTTAGCAATCAGAATACGGACACGTAATACCGTCCTGACCCAACCGAGCTGTACCCATATATTTATTTTATCTTGTTCAATACACTTAAATACAAATTAATACAACCGAAGGACCGGGTCTTAATGGCGGCTCGGACTGTTTATTTTACACCTCGGATGGGACACGCTTCATTTTGATTTTTTTTATTGCGAGCACTCGGCAAGAGGCCGAGTTCCAATGCTTTTAGCGCCTTCTAAATTAGACGAACTATTTGAACTATAAATAATATGTAGGTTGCTTACAAATGTAATTGTTTGATAATTTTTATTTGCTATGGTATTTGCCTTTACGAGATAAACAAGATGTTACACCGATTATTTTTAAATCTTTCGTATCCTACTGTTAAAGTTTTTAAAGTATGAAAAATGCATCAAATGGTCCTTGTATTAAGAAATATTGAATAAAAAAGGTTAAAGAAATAAAGACATCTTAGTTACACTTACCATAAAGAACCGCATTAACACATTAAATTTTATTCAACAATAAAATCTTCGTAGCCTAAAATAGGAATAACCCAACACAATTGTGTAGGTTGACTAAAATGTAATGTAAAATAAATAATATCTGAACGATTTTGCGCTCCGTGTGTCTTAACTGGAAAGGGATTATCATTATTACTTTAATATTCAAATATATTGTGAATGCGCCTCGACGGCGATAAGAGTGTCCGGCCACACGCAGTAGGTCATTAGACACCTCTCCGGGGGAAATAAATTAAAGTAAACGAGATATCTCCGCCAACGATCTCATTCCGAAGGCGTTACCTTCATTCATAATAACAAACAACTGCATCCACATTCGTCGCTACTCGATTGGACAAATTTGTCATGCAATCAATTGGTCTCCGTATTTGAACAATTTTTGTTTTGATTTACTAAAACACACAAAGGTTTTTTGTATTTTTCTTCTGATATATGTTTGATTTGTATCTTTTGTGTTAAATTGGAGTTCTTAAAATATTAAGGTATATTTACCAAAATAGAATGCTGTAATGTTTTATTTTTGTTTAAGAATTAATGGTACAAAAAGCGTCCTTAAAATTAGGAAAATAAAATCTAATCTAAATCTAAAGGTAAAATAAACTGACAGTCTAAATGTTAGCATTATTTTTGTTTTTTACCTTTATTTATTGAAGATAGGTAACTATCAACTCATTGGTAAATATATGACATAGGTATTTGTTAATGTAAATCACGCATAAAAGTGTAGAAACGTAAATCTTTATCAGTATACCTTTAAGGATTGTTTAAAAGGAATTTATATCAAAACCATCAAACACTTAAAAGTGCCTTCGGATTCTTGGAATATCAATGATCGTTCATTATTCAAACGGACACTGGGAACAATTAAAACTCTATTCAGTATGCATACAGAGCCGTAGGGATAACTATCCGCTCGGTTGACGCTTTTGTTACCAATAAAAAGTATTTGTTATGGCCGTTGCTATAAAACAACGATTCCGATGCTGTACAGCATCGATGAAAATAAAAACCGTCGTGTAGGTAATCAGCGGCCACTAAATTGAACTTTTTTACTGTTTACATGTCACTTAATTAGGGCTCTTAGGACGTGCACGGAAAAGCATACGTCGATCATAAAACGCAGTCGAGGGCAACAAACTCGTAAATATTTGATCACTTATTACATGATTGCCTAAGCAACCTTGTCTCTCAGATGTCAGATACATTTGTTGTAACGCTTTTCTTGTGCCCTTAACCTTTCAATCACTGGATACTCACCTCGAGTGACTAATCAATTGTCATTTTACCAATTTTATGAGTGATCTGCATACGTGATAGTACCGGTATTATATATGCCAATAGCCTGTCCTTATTACAAATTGTAACCGTTAATCAATGGAAGTGACGTGCTCAGTTTTAATTAGATATAGTTTTAGTAAAAGTCTCACAGTTTTAAGGTTCAAGTGTTGCCATTGCAATCATTCAACCTGAAATGTAGCAAAATTTTACTGTTAAAATGATTTAATTTAATTGAATGATTGTTAGAATACGTTTTGTATTAGACAATTTTTAGTAACTTATAAATTGAAAAATTAATTTGAAACACTAGCAATAAAGCATTATACAAATCTAATAGTTCTTCAGCAACACAAAATAATATTCATTCATTCAATGAGATTAGAGTAGAGCAAACAAAGACGATAATCATTTAAATTTTATCTATACAAGTCTCGATCTCATTGAAAAGATTAGAAAATGATTTTCAATATGTCACGATGCGGCGCCAGAGAAATGACATATAATTAATTATTCCATTGCATAATAAGACTGATTTTAATAAGCTATCCGTATCAAGGTGTAATTTTCTAAGAACAATGCAATTGGGAACTACTAATGAGTAACAATGTGACGCAAGGCGTGCTCAGGTTACTGGGTTTGATCTAGATTCGTCTAGAATGGCATATGCAACGAACCGTTGCACTGTTTTCTGTCTTGAAATAGTTACACTTATCGTTTAATGATCGTTACTAAGAAAGTTGTTTATAAATGCAGTTGTGTTTTGTTCTACATTTTAATTTGATAAACCTTGTTTAATGATTTAATACCTGGCACAAAATATGGAACTCCTTTGATTGATGTCGTAAATGGAGTGCATCATAAAGGTGACGTAAGAAGTCCTAGAAAACTTTGTATTTATCTGGTTAATTACGTTAAGAGGCCACAAGTGTGTTGTCGTAGCCATAAAAAGCTTTGTAGTAAAGGTTTTTCATTGACATATAAAAAATTCCAAGAAAGAAACAAAAAAGTAAGTTGTAAAATATAGGTCACAATTTCTAAAACGTCATAGACAGTCATAAATACTTTTTTTTTGTTTTCTTTTAATTGTAAATTTTTACAATTGTAACTAAAGATAGCTCTTGCGGCAGCCATTGCTCGACGAAAGCGCGACCTGGCTAAAGCTAAACGTATATGCAAACTCGCAAATATTTGTAGGATTACGTCACTTCAATATACCTACGTGTTTTACCGCTAACAAACAAACATTAATATGGAAAGCTCGCCTCTGCCAATGTGCCAGCAAACGCTGCCCCCACGAAGATGGCTATTGTCTTTCCAAAACGTGACTCCAAATGTTAATTGGGCGATTAAAAGCCGAATGCGGGTCATTTCGACCATTACCAGCGCAGCCCTTTTGAATATGTATATTAAAATTATTAGATAAAGTGGGCAGTCAATTTGTGCTAGGTTTCTAATGAGGTTATGTGCTTTCTTGTCACAGATGGCGCTTGTGCTTAGAATGCGCAAGCGCCGAGCCGGATGCGCGAAATGGTATTTGCTGTATGCGTAACTGTGACGATCGGATGCATAATTTATATTAGTGCCCTTATGTTGAACTAAAGTTGAGTGTAAATAGTTTTATCAAAATAACATATCGAATTATACATAATTCAAATGACTTGTAGGTCATCGTATTATTTGTTAAATTTAAATTTAATATCAATAGTAGATGTACTCACGTGCAAGTACGTTTTATTAGATTTGAATGGGTTAGCTTGACTAATATATGATTTTGAATTGACTGAATTATTTCAAGCTAGTCTTATTATTAGATACATGAAAGTTTATTAGCATTGGTCGATGTTAAGTTCGGATCCTTATGGTCTGCATGATAAATTTTCAGTTTTCCCGATCAAGAATCGAATATTTTATACTAATAATATTTAAAGCGTTGCCTTCAAATAATAATTGTAATTATAACAGTGGTAGAGCCCGCTTTAACCTCTTCGCACGAATGGACCGGCTCGCCTGGTGTAATACCACGACCACACAGAAAACATACGTGAAGTGGAAGCAATTCCGCGTTTCGTCTGATGAGTGTGGTGCCGGAGGCCTAATTTTGGTCCCTTTCCACCCTTTTCTTAAGAGGAAAGGATGGGAAGGAAAAGAGGATTTGACGGTGGAGGAGACCCATAGTAAAGCGAAATGTCCTCTTTACGTGCGTCTCCTCCTCCGTCAATTAAGGGTAGGCAAGGCATCTGCAATTGCGGATGTTTATGGGCAGCGATCGCTTTCCATTTCGGTAGATTCAGGTAGCCGCTTGCTCGTTTGCCAACTTATATTAATAAAAAATAAAATAATAATATAAATATTGAGTAGGTTTTTTTAAGAACGTATAAATGCCAAGGTACTCCTAAACGCGTTTGCCATCTGAAAACTACAATCCTACTATCTGTAGTTGCTTGAGCTGAATACACCGTTAATGTTGTAAAAAAGTTACCATCCCTCTCATCAAATTTGAGAAAAACAAACATAGCAATATGTATTGGCAGTACTGTTTCGGTAGTGGAAATCCACGATTAAAAAAGGTGACGTAGTGCGAAATGACTCCTCTTAACTGATGAACGTAAATTATCGGTGATTGTAACGGAACAAGGTAATCATGTAATTTTAACGAAATCAAAAAAACGTTTACTTACTATTTTAAAGTATATAGGAAAAAGAATTCGATTTATCGTTAACGCTTAACGTAAACTTACTTTAACAAATAGTAATTCCTGATTACTCATACCATGACAAATACTTATTTCGGCAAAGTATTTAAAGATGCGAGGCATGTTTCATTTAAACCCGTGATGAATTTCTTAAGCGGAAAACATCGTTGATTGCATAGAGTAGAAAATAATTGCAAAATAAGTTTTACGTTGTCATAGTAATGGCGGATTTCCATCGGATTTCGACAAGTTACTACTAAATTAATTATAATAAATTAAAAACCTACTTATTTTACTGATTTATTAAAACGAGCTTTTGCTCGAGACTCCGTCTTTGTGAAATTAAAAAAAAAAAACAAAGTGATCAGCGTACGTGTTATTTCTGACTATCCTCTACTTTTATGCCAAATTTCATCAATCACCAGCAGTTTAGGCTACAAACTCTAACATTCGTCTAAACTTTGGCGTTTATAATTTTAGTAATAGAATTGTCGTATAAAACTCCTCAAAACAAACATTACGTACAGGGCGTAAATGAAGCCGTCAACGTACTCAGGTGTGTACAAGGAATGTATCCTTACTCTATTTGAGTAATACATTTGCATATCTCTTGCTTGATTATCTGAAGAGGGTTCGTTTTACGCTGGTTTCATTTACGTTAGTACTCAATTGCTAACGCACTTCTTAACTTCTGCCAAACGTCATTTTACGTATAGCAAGACTAACTTTCGCCCGCGACTCCGTCAGCATGGAATTGAAAAAAAAAAACCAAATAGCGTTTGTGTTCTTCCAGCCTATTTTTCACATCTATGTCAAATTTCATCGAAATCTGTTAAGCCGTTTAGGCTACAAACTCTAACAAACATCCATCCATCTAAACTTTCACATTTATAATATTATATAGTAAGATATGCAATTTCTATGTATTTGAAAGTGATGTAACCATCCTTTAATTTCACTATTTAAAACTTTATTGTACGCCAGCCGTGTTACTGTGTTGTTGATTAACTACTACATAAAGAAAACTTCCGTAACACTGACTTACTTGTTAACGTTTCGATGAAATTTCAAAATATAGACGCAATAAACATAAACTAGTTCTATGTAGTGATTACAATAAAGTACACTACAATTTTTGTTTTTAAGTGAGCAGTTTTTTGTGGTTAATGTTAAAATTCTCTCTATTCATTTAAAGCTTTTTGTTAATGCAAACATTGTTGAATATAAGATTTTTACAGCAAATTATAAGTTAGACATTTATTTTATTGCCGCATTACTACTGTTTGTTATTCGCAACGGGCGCCTAGCAAATTTATTACACATATAAAACAAAGATGAATTTTAAATTTATAAGTAATATAAATACTTTAAAAATAAGTTTATTCGGATGCGTTAGGAATATGCGCAGCCAGTTTTGAAAAAGGTTTATCGACCTTACCGAGAAAGGTAAATTTTAACTGATTATACCACTTTTTACAACAAATGAAGAATGACTAATGCGCGAAATATCCTTTCCGAGTAGCCTGCGTGACATTGCAAACAAAAGTAATAAAAAGCGCGTTCGGAATCGACAATTAGACGGTCATCGGTTGAGTAGAATTTCGTAAACGCAGAGAAAAACAATGCGTTAGGTGTGGCATAAATTGTGGCCCGCTTATAATGAATACGGTCGACCATCTGTCAATGTTGGCATCTACTACGCAGAGAGTAAATGACACTCATCACTTTTTAACCAAGAAATGGCTAACGTTATTCTGAAACCGTATTGTTTACTTTTGTTAGCTGGATGGTAACGTGTGTGGCTGGTGTTATATGTGGAACAGTATTCGCTTCGATTGCGAATGTTCGACACAATGCAAGTGGCATTCAGAACGTCGCGGGACGTGTTCGCATCGCTGGGGATTGCTTGACCGCGATCTACAAACAGGTGCTGACACCTTATTGTACTGTTACGTGAAAAACAATCACAATAAGATATTATTTTTTAAATTTATTCTATTATGGTAAAGTGAGCCTTTGATTCAGTCTTATAGAAATTCGATTCTTACTAGAGCTGGCTGAAATTGTATGTATTATTATATATATGTTTTATAACTAAAAATGTAGAAAACATAGGTAGCTTAAACATAGTTGATCCTCTGATAGTCATACGATTTACAACAAAAAGGCTTGGCCGAAAATAAAAATAGTAATGGAATTCAATTGTTATTCAGCGTGTTGCATACCAGCGCTAATACATGTGCTTAGCGGTACACTTAAAGCCCGGCCCGGTGCCAAATATGCATGCGGTAACAATTTTAAGGCCGTATACGGAGCATTAAGTTGTATCCAACGTTCCTACGGAAAGATATCCTATTTAAATGCTATAAGGTTTTTCTGTTATAATCAATTTTGCTATTTAATAATATTTTGTAATAAACTGAATGTTAATATATTTAAGAGTTAAAAGGTCAGTCAAGTATTAGGAACGCCTTTTCCGTCTAAATTGTATTGGAAAAATTTGGCGTAATGTCAAGCCTTAACAATTATTAGTTTGGACAGATGTAACATACTGTATGTTAGAGTTGTGACAAGATTTCACAATAGACTAGAGCCGGTAAGTCGGCATAGATGCGGTATCGGGTTATCATTAGTTGCGTTGCATATCTAGTTGCTTATAACATAAAAAGACCGTTTTAAGTGTTCAGCGGTTTATGAAAGAGTCGACCAGTTTTGGAGATTCGCTTAATAACGAGCCTCTCCCGCGGCATCTCACAACGGAGCAGTCGGTACTTTTATTCTGTCTAAGATATCCATCGCAAAACGTGAGTGTTGTTCATAACTACACGGGATACATCTATGAATGTCTTTATTACTGTGCTTTTAGTCATTTGTAAGATTTTCTCATAATGATTGTCCCCAAAACGAGTGGCTGTGCCGTCAAAAGCCTTTGTCTAATCGCTGTCGCGGGCCGAATCTTCACATGAATTACTGTAAATCGTATCCTGCTTAAAGACCAGTATTTTTTTTAATTTACTCTAAGTTTTCATCTCTAAAAATTATACGGAATTACAGGTTTCTTTTGCAAATTCATAGAACAAAAACGACTTACTTATCAAAGATCGTAAATCTGTTATTTCGTTGGTTGCCCGTTCTGTTAAAGTTTTAACCGTCATTATTTCAGGTTTTAATGTATGTTTTTATTTCATTATGCAAAATAGAGAAAACTTTAAAGGTGGAAATTAAATATACAACTCAGGAATGTAAATATTACTATTCACACGTATTCTCACATCTGCAGCTTGCTTTTATAATTAACGAAACTAACGCTACGTTGAAAGGTACTTATAAAACCAAGAGTATCACCTTTTCAAGGGTTTAAAAGGACGAAAAAGACTAAATAAGGGGTTAAAATATTTAACTATATCAATCTTAAAAAGTATTAAACCTAGTGATGGGTTACCATGAAATGACTGAACAGCATTTGCAAACCGCAGAGCTTTTGACGGTTAGTCTGTAAGCAAAGTACGGAATATCAATAGCGATATTAAATTAGAGAAAGCGGTATTCTCGTGGAATTTTGCCAAAATCGCGAATGTACGGCGATGGATTTTACACAAACATTTACGGTAAGAGACAAGTGTTTTATCACATTAGTTAGTCGGATATCAATAATTCATAGCGCAGCGATATTATGCGCATCAGCAACCGTTACTTGGAAGCCTTACACCGTTCATTAGTAGTTTCGCCGCGGCTTGCTTTGGCAAAACCGCTGGGCCACATAATATCGCACGAAGATATAGAGCCACTAAATACGACAAATGAATCACAACATTTTTTTCCTGCATTTTATCCTTATCATTTTTAACAAAATTAAATTACAAATTATTGTTTAAGACTGAAAAGCATTTCCAATTTGCTTCAGTACACTTTATTCTCAATGATATAAAAAAGGAGGAAGTGGCAGTGTGCAGTATTAGGCTGCGTCCTAACATAAAAAAGAATCAGAGTTTTTAACAGAAATAAAAAACAGGTATGAAAACATTTTTAAATACTTTTAATGCAGCATTTAACAGAATAGAAAGTACGCTCGGTTAGACAATGTTTTAATAACATGACACAATGTTATACATCTTTGTCAGCATTGGTAGGCCGTTCATATATCGTCCGTGTATTGACGATTTAATTACCTTTTGATCCGGCTACCTGGCGATATTGCGATGTGGGTGTCCGATATACGTATGCTAATACACTTCGAGTTTGGACAAAGGACGACGTGTTACATTAGCGGGGCTTTGGAGTACCATAACCGAAGTTTAGTTTGATTGAAGTAGCGGCTCCTAACTTTATGGTCTGGAAAATAATTGTTTCGCGTCTATTCGTCACGTGGAAATTGTTTAGTAAGATTTAATTCCTATTTAAAACAAAACAAAGAACAAAAATCTTTGTCTCGACTTGTTTTAGAACCTTGTTAAATCATGTTTTACCAAGCGGTGACTTGCAATTAATTTCAAATGCACGCTCGCCTCAAACATCTGTCTCAAACGTCAATTACGATTAATAAAGCAACACCCTATAATTCGCTGGGTGTTTCTGTAGCTTCGACATTGGAATTTTCGCCGTCGAAAATGCATTTTCCGCACACATTACTGTTCGTACGGCGCGCAGTGCGCTGGGCTACATTTAAGTTAATTATAGGATTACATTGAGTTGCATTTAAAGTGGTATTTTGGTAATATAATAGTCAGATGGCACGCCCGATAAGTGCCAACCCGATACTTGGAAAGCCTCGCTCATTACGCATTCGGGTCGCAAACAGAACGTAGTCAGCCGCGAGGAACAAACGAATATAATAATTATGAGCTACATGGATTAGGTCGAATTAACGGTCGCGTTGTTACGAGATTATTTCAACACGTACTGCGGACGACAGGGTGTTTCGTTTTGCTGCTACCTCAATTCAAGCAATGTAGCAATTAACAAGAATAGCTGGAAAACCAAACAATAAATCGTATTTTGCTCCACTTTGTACATAAGACAATCCTTCTAATTTTGTTTTAACCATTTTAGGAAAAAGCTAATTCAGATAAAGTAAGTTATAAATAAAATGTTTGAAATAAACTTGGTCCATCTTTCAGTACTCTCAGTAGTGTACTAAGTATATATATTCTGATGATGTATTCAGCACATCACGATGTCACCTACGTTTGATATGACGAATAAACTCTGAGTTCAAATGAATTTACGCAATGATAATGATGTGACCGGAATATAACACACTCGAAAAGCAGCAATAATTACATCGCAAATATTGACCTCCGTTGAGTGTCGAACCCGGATCTTGAGTAACCATATACACTTATACACTGACCTCTTTGTCTTTGTATTTGTGAACAAGTAAACAACCAAAACCAGGATAAACGACCTGCTAATTACGTCTATTAAATAGCAAATTTACGTTGTTTTGATTTTCTAATCATTCAATGAAATTTAAACCTTACATCTGAATAGCATAAGGTCTAAAGTTACACCTAATATGGTATTCTGTATTTCCCCTTTAGCAACGTTAGTACAACTAATTGAACACGTCACTGCAAATATTAATTTATAAATCTCATTGTTATCTGTCCTTTATTAATCGTGATTGTTTAAATGTTACAGGTAAATGTTTAAGTAAAGGTTAAAGCTGGTAATTAAATCTGCGTGATACAGTCTCAGTTAACGTTCCCACACCCTTTGGAATGAACGATCGGAAGACATTTTAGCGCTTAAAGCTTTGAAACGATAGATTTATAAAGCACTAAGAACTTGAGCTAACTGCACCGTTGTGTATATATTTTGTTGTGAGTTAACAATTGTTTGTAAAGTTGTACCTACAACACACACCTGAGTGTTCATTGGGAAAAGCTTAGGAGAACTGTGCCAGAAATGTGACACTTTTTTCGGTTTACATAATTCTAGAATTAAATTGCTGGACTGGAGTAATGTAATCTGGGTAATGTACAGTAACACAGAGGCAGTTACAATTTAATAAGATTATTTTCTTTCAAAACTTGATCCCTTGACCTATTGACAACGATAATCTTGATGAGCAATTTCTCTCTTAAAAAACCGTTTTACCTACCATGGAAAAGACCATTATTAAGAATGTGGAAAAACCCAACACATAGAAATCAAGTCGTACTCAACCCGCGCATTTCAACTTTTGAAACACAAAGTGCCTCTCCTCAGTAGGTCCGGAAGTTATAAAAACGATGACAAAACGCCATAAAGATGTTAGATTTTTATGAATAAATTTTATTAAATAGAATAAATGTTAAAGCGCTTTTAGCTGGAAGATCTTCGTCGTAACGATTATATGTAATTGCCTCACAATTAGGACAGACCGTGCCAGCGCAGCGCTGCAGCGTAATATCTGCATGTGCTAATTACAAACTCAAGCGATAATTACCGCTTTGGGTCGACTTCGTGGCTTGTACGGATACAAAACCTTTACTCGATGTTAACAAATTATGACTGTAATTTACTTAACATGTAGATACTTATTAATATTAATTTGGAAATAAATTTTTTGTTTTAATATAGGATAATGTGACCACAATATTTTGGATTTTTTCAAAGACTCTCAACCATCAACATTTCCAAAAATTGTTATTGGACATATTCATCGTCGTACATATTTCGTATATGTCAGCACGTATTTAATTCTTTGATAATTTCCATGTGCTTCTCTCTTTCACCAGTTCATAGTGCTTTGTGCTGTTATTAATAACAATTCATATTTATTAAGCATGATAATACCTAGATTATTAATAATGATCTTTAGTTGTAACTGACACTCGTTTCAAGATGGTAAAATAAACTAATAATTCGTGATTTCGTTCTTATAAATGTTAACATTCGATTAAATTAAATGAGCTATAAAATATTTCGCAGCTGTGTATTAATTAAATAATTTAGTTGAACTTATTAAATAAACTTTTCGAACATTCAGGCTTTCCTGTATCAGAATATAATCGTTATGAAGCGAATGTTATCGACATAATGGTAGTAAAGGTCATGAAAACATAAAACAAAGTCGTACAAGCGCTGTTACCTCGTGAAGTAGTCGTTATATAAAATTGTATTACACTTGGGACACCAATTAGTGGACGTGCGGACGAATTTAAAGCGATATTGACTTGAAAAAATAATTTAAAAATTTGCATGTCATCAGGGAAATGGATTCTTGCGTATACTGCAATTTATTTTGCAACTCTGAATTTAAACAGTCTTTTTTAACCATTTTATATCATGTAAGATGTAAGAAGATGATATGTGGTTTCATTTTTTGATACCAACTTAAATAGAAGAGCACCGAATTGGTAGTTATGTTAGTTAATCTTTGAATTATTTTTATTGTAAGTTGATAATTAAACGAAATGTATGAACAAGACATGATAGCGTTAAATGTACAGTCGCGGAAATGCGCGGTGTACCATTTTCAAAATTGCCTCGGTTCCTGCGATCAAACAAACTCCGCCTCTTCTTACAAATAACAAAATAAGTTAGCATTGAGTTGCGCAAAAGACAAATACTAATTAAAAATTGACTGACCGTTTTCGTACAAAAACATTTAAAAGCTGTATCCTATTGGTTATTGTATCTCGTCGTTTTAAAGTGTAAATAACTTTCAATCGACTCTGGCTTCCAAGTTTAAACACTGCCAGATTCAGCAATTGTACAAATAATATATTGTTAATACACTCAAAATTAAACGCTTAAGCTTTAAAGGTCTTGTAATTTTATCAGGGTTATAAATTTGATAATAATTAAGCATAAAAATTAATGTTAACGATAATGTTTTCTGGTAATTCAGTCCGTTGTTCTGTCCTTAATTATGTACATAATATATGCATATGTGTGTATATCTCATGGACTAAAGTAAGTATATAGTGAAATATATTCGTTATTCACTCACGTAGGAAGAGATTATTGTGACATTTCAGGAAAGATTTTATAGTTAATGTGTCGGCTGTATATAGCCATTATATCTTCTTACTAATATTATAAATGTGAAAATTTAGATGGATGGATAGATGGATGTTTTTTTTTTAATTCCAAGTGGACGGAGTCGCAGGCGAAAGCTAGTTTAAAAGAATATTATACTCCACTAAAATAAAAAACAAATTATGTTTTGACAAAAGCTTCTAAAGCTCATTAAGTTACACCCAAAGCTTCAAATGCTGTGTTCCTAAGTAAGGATAACTTTACGAAACTTAATGTCATTGAAATGTTATAGCAAACAAGGGACCATTCATTTAATTTAATGTGATGTATGATAGCGGTAATTGGTAAGGTATTTGTTTATCTTGCAGCAAATCTAAACACTAATAGCTGTGATATTTAATTAAATAAAATGCATTTGAATATTCCTAGCGTAGCATGGACATGTTATGCGACGAAATGATGGGGACATAAACCAGAAAGTGTTAAGATTGAATGTGGATGGCTACAAAGGAAGAGGAAGACCGAAGAAAGTATGGATAGATTGTGTTAAAGAGGATATGCTTAAGAAAGGAGTGGATTCAGATATGACGGCTCATAGAGATGTATGGAAGAGCAACACATACTGTGCCGACCCTCCGTAAGGGATAAGGGCAAGTGGATGATGACATTTGAATATTCTTGTTTAGTGCATGATTAAACTCAACTTTCTTGTTCTGAGTAGAGTAATTTAGAAACGTTTTATCTGGGCGACGACTATGTTATGTGTTGTTATTTGCACGAACCAGAATTTAACTGAAAAAGACAATTTTTCTAAAATGAGATAAAAATCTAGCGGATTTTCACCTACTCTTGTATCGCCTACAGAACACTTGATTTTCGTGGCTATTGTAAGATGTGCAAAGGTAAACGCTCACAAGTAGTTCACTAGGAAACCAAAATTAATTTTCCTGCTACATTTCGTATGCGACTCAGTTCGAGTAAACGCATTTTTCCTCGTGACAGTGAGTCACTTAAACAGCCATTATTAAGCTGTAAAACATTAGTAGGTACTTCCTACTCAAAGATCATTAAAAAATGTGATTAATATGGAATATAACTTAAAAAAGCTATAAGGATATTTTCTCATAGCTTTACAAAGTATACCATTACTTACAAACATAAGTCATAAGAATATTTAACTTACTTTAGTATAAGTAAGTTATAGTATAAAACCATTAGATAATTCGGATACTTCTGATTTAGATTTTCTGTAATAAAATAGCTTCCGCCCGCGACTACTTCCGTCTGTAATTAAAAAAAGTGAGTAGCCTATGTATTTTACCAGACTATCCTCTACGTTTATACCAAATTTCATGGAAACCCGTTCAGCTGTTTAAGCTACAAATTCTAACAAACACCCATCCATCCATCTAAACTTTCATATTTATAATATTTATATAAGTATGGTTTGTATGATGGTATGACTATTTGCAGATTTCTGCAGTAAGATTGCATGTACACATTTTTCTTAGTGTTAAAAGCCCAACGTCAACCTTTACAGCGTAACTGACCAGAAGTGCATCAAATACCAGATAAGAATTCTTTAAAGTCAAATTTAAAACAAAAGTGAAGATGACTTGAATTTAAAGTAATGTAATATTTTATAATACCGTTATTTATTTTCTTCGCAAGCTTACATTCCATCGAGTAAATATGTAGGTGCACGTTCATTTGTCTTATTCGCCAATCTCTTAACTTGATCTCATTTGTATGCAAGCCAATACAGCGTTCAAAAACTTAAAGCAAAACATATTAAGACTGAACAGGGACATTCAAATGCATGAATAACGGAATTCGGAGAACGAATGCCTTGAAAACTTGGCACTGTACCAGACGTTGTGGCCACAATGTCTAAAAAGTAGCAGTGAACGTAATAAATTGCATTTCTAATTAACATGTGCGTGGCGAGTATAAGGTTCCAGCGGTGCATCCAAATTAACTCTATTAGCTCTTAAGAGACTTATTTGAAATCAACAAGTGAACGCAAAAGATTCCCACATTCCAGAAATAATCATCTTAGAAGATCAATAAGATTTATTTAAGTTCGCACACAATTTGCTACAAATAATAACAATTTCACACCAAAAGAACGATAACACGTCAATCTTTAAAACTGTAGCAATTATAGGTTGAAAATAATTCCAAATAGTAATATTAACCTCATAATTATATAATATAATCAGAAGATAAGAGTAAAAAATGTACAATATGTCCTGGTAAAGATTTTAAATGATGAACAAGAACAATGTGTTCACATTACGATAACTCGGAACGGTTGAAAGACAGCGGAGAAACATAGAAGCGTAAATCCATCTATAATTTTCGATTCCTGACCAAAAAGGAAAACGACAAATTACAACATAAACAATGTTAATAACAACTTGTAACAAATGTAAACGAAACGATCTAAGCAATCTTAATTATTTTATCACTGACTAAATCTAAAATGTAAAACAATTTAAAACAGTAGACACACCTATTACTACGCTGTAATTACCGACATAATGTAATGAGAGGCCAGTGGGTGGGATCTTTTAAAAGGCAGTAAACAAAATTATTTCGACCCACGCCACCAATTAGTTCGGCTAGAATTAAATCGGACGTTCCCTCGAAACTTTGAATTAAAACCTTGCACGCCAAGTAAATGTGAATAATTACGTATTTAATAACGCTTTTGTTCTCGAAGAGTCGACGAGAAAATTCAAGTAATTCAATTGTGTTTAAGACTATTTAATTCGAGTCGGCCAACATGCCGTTTGCTTTCTAAAACGGCTTTTTGTTCGCTGCTTTAGAGACCAGCAATTCTAAAACGTGAACACCGAGTATGTAGACACGACTTAATGAAAAATATCCTCTTTGAGCTATTGAAGTAAAAATTGAAAAATTAACATTTCATTTTCACGTACAGATAGCTTTTCTTCTAATGTTTTAGATGTGAATTTTAAACTGTTCTTTTCAATTTCGATTGGACAAGTAATTTACAATGGGTAACAGTTATCATTACAACTACATTTTGTTGAACCTCTACATCATTTATCAAAGTAGGAAAATACAGAACCCTTCTTTTTTAAATTACAATCATAAACAACAATAGAATTTTCGTAATCTTATTACACGTAAGTTATAAAGTGTTAACGGACCACGAATTCCGCTCTACTTAACTTATTGCGCTTAATGTCAAGTGTTTATCGTTAAATTTTGTAATTTTTACGAAATCATTAAAGTAATTTTATTCATAGTAAGATTTTCACTCTATGGAAAGTTGTAATTTATTTGAGATCTCTGTTAACACTCAGAACCTTTTTTATAGAAATCAATTGAGAATAACAACATAGATTCAGATATGACGGCTGATAGAGATGTATGGAAGTGCAGCACATACTGTGCCGACCCTCCGTAAGGGATAAGGGCAAGTGGATGATGATGAATTAAGAATAACAACATAGTTTGATTTGCTAAATTACTTTTGACTGGTTTCCCAGCTATGTTTAACTATTCGTTAGGGTTGTTGGTTCGATAACTTTATGAAATGCGTTTCCAAACTACGTAACTTGAGATTAACTCCGTTGAAAAATAGGTTAACCGAATACTAATGAATTGCTAATGCTGGGTTGCTGAAATTTCCGTTTATTTTATCACTAGTTCACGCCCGAGACTCTGTCCGTGCGGAATTTAAAAATCACAAATGCATGCTTATGTGTTCTTAAAGACTAGCCTATGCGTTCCTCTACATCTATGCTAAATTTTGTCGAATTCATTTCAACCGATGAGGCTACAAACTCTAACAAACATCCATCCATTCATCTAAACTTTCGCATTTATAATATTAGCATTAAGTATGATTAGTATGATTACCTACTAATCCATTAGTGTTAGATTTAAGTAAGTTTCAATGCAGTTAAACTCAAGTTACGTAGTTCGGAAACCCATTTAATGAAGTTATGTACCAGAAACACTAATGAATGGTTAAAAGTATCTGGGAGACCGACCATAAGTTAGATAAATGGAAACTTTCGAAACCCAGCATTTGACGTTTATTTTGCTAAAACCGATATTGAAAGCACAATTTATTTGCTCACCTTTTCATTAAAATCGATATAAACAGTGAAACCGTGCGAAAACCTGAAAAAGTCGATTTAAAAACTTCTAATAAATCAAGTTTATTACTTGGAGGGGGTACGGTTAATCTGGCTCAGGAAATTAAACGCGGAATTACCATAATTGATACGATTCGAATGAATCGAAGCAGAAAACAGATCCTCTACAAAGTCTCTTTGAGCTCTCCAAAACTGCTCGAAGTGTTATAAAGAAAGGGGTTTACTGCGCAACGATTAGATAAACGGAAATAAAAAAGGAACCCAAAGTCATTTAATGCGACAAAACCAAATTCTTTAGTAATACAAAGATAAGTAATTATCTTTACACAATAAAATGAATTGTATATTACTTGTAGTCAAATTTCTCATCAGTAAATTTTGTATATTCCTTAAAAAACTAGGTTCTTTTTCGATATAAATGAATCTACAATATTATTAAATTGTATAAAAAAAAAATAATATGTTTTTGATGTTGTAAATGGACAAAGACGTATTTTTCAACGTTACGTTTTAGTCACCATTTGTGTTTTAATTGTTAACACTGGCCACCGACAAAGACAAATTAAAAATGTAATAAAAAAGTAAGTTAAGATTTTAGGCGCAAAACAAAAGAGTGCAAGATACGAAGGAAGTAACAACGTATGTAAATGTGAGCTCTTGTAATAAATTGTATATTTTGTGTTAAAGTATTAATAAGGAATTTAAAAAAACAACATAGTACTAGTTTACATTTATTCGCGTTTTTCATTTTCCTCTTACGCTAAAAAAGTAAATAACGTAAAATTCTTCTAAAGTATGCCTGCATGTTTTAACGTGTAAATTAATGAATTAAACGTCACAGGGGAAGTATATTAATATTAAAATCATTAAAATGATTAATAACCGAAGGCAACAAGCACAGATTAATATCGACACGCGTCAGCAATAAAAATACTTAACCCTTCCCATTCTTTGTACTAAAGCCTTGTTTGAATTAATCAAATCATTCCATAGATGCTTATCTGAAGGAGAGTGTATCTTAAAAATTAGAGCAGGAGAGAACATTCGACATTGTTTTCTCTCGCCCACTAGTGAATGTAGATATTTTTATGTTGTACAGATAGATATAAAGGATTGTAATCATCTCATTGTGTGAGCTAAGATGTATCTGTATTGCTGGTTGGGTGCACAGAAAGTCCCGATCTCTTATTATATTTTTCTATAAATAATTTTAAATTACCTAAACACAATTAATTAGGAGTGATGTACATTGATTAAAAAAATGATACGTTAATATGTTTTTAATTTATGATGCGGTAATATTTACTAAAAATCTTTTTGGATTCTTTATAACACAATAGTAAAATATGTATTATCTGCTAAAACTAAAATTATAGTCTATTCAAATTATTTCAATGTGCGTCAAGTCATGCCGTCAGGATAAACTGATGCGAGGCCGGTACTTTCTTGGGTCTATACATAAAGTCGATTCGATAAAACAACATGTGTTTCTTCACCTAACGAATCTTCGCCGGCATAATGAGTACGACAATGTAAAGTGGGGACGTATTTACATAATGTCAACTAAGTAGGTGTAGGAGTGTCACTAGAGGCGCACACTCGAATGTCATTAATCGAACGGTAAAGGAATGCCATTGTTGTTGCTCGTCTGTGTATTTTTTAACTGATGCTGGTTCGTGATCGTGCGCATGATTATGACAGGTCGCCGAGAAAGTGCTTCGAGCACTTGTTGGTGGGCTTTATCAGGTTGTATAAATAAATAAGTTAGGACCCACCAAATTGCTGTTTAAGTGTTTAAACATTTAATTGATTTAAACAAGGACATTCTTTAGTACATACAAAACCCCTGTCGGATAACATTCTTTTTCTCGACTGATTCTAACGTTTATTGGGTTCGTCTCTAAAAATTTTAGTTGCATTCCCAATACAAGACAATTCTATCGAAATTAAAATGATGAATTTTAAAAAACACAGTTGTGTTTTACAAGAAAATATGGTTTTGTTGAGGGGGGAAATACACACATGATTTTTAGGTACATGGAGCAAATTATAATTAACATTTCATTTCAAATTCAAATTAGTAAGACTAACGATTTATGAAGATTGCTGATAGCTTGTAAAACAACAAAGCACAGCATTAGTGTGACATTAAAAAATTAAACGTAAAGTTATAATTTTTAGAGCGCAATGTCAGAGAGTAAAATGATGGTGCGTGGACACAATGGTCGCGGCTCGGCGGCGGGCGGCGGGCAGCGGGCGCCCCGCGGCGCGCTCGCCTCCACCACACAAAATGAGATAAAAACACGAATAAAATCCCTATGTAAATTAAATTTGTAGATCTACGCCCGTTCGGATACAAATAATTTTAAAACATATCATAAAGTTTATTAGTAATTCTTAATATATTTGACAGCTAAATGAGATTCGGTTACGTATTTAATGTGGGTAGTTAGTGTTTGTTTGAGCTACTGCGTATTTTTTTTTAATACTGTCACTTTACCACAAATAAGATATGTTACAAATGCTGAATGAACTATTAAACAGATATCGTGTTATGATACTTAATTTTAACGAAATCAATGTAATTGTAACAAGTATAGTAGGTGTCAAATATCTTGACAGCTCGGAATGTCGTTCGAGGCGATATGAAGAATATTTTTTGGTGCACCAGAGCATAAACCTAGGGGATTACATTATGCAAGCTGCCAAGATATTTTAAAATACTTATACTTCAAACATCTATATCATACTGTTCTCTTCTCACTCAACTATATCATGCAACATAGGCAATAATTGTCAATGGCGTTAGAATTAAATCAACACAGTCGCAGCGTTTAAATCAAAATACGATGTAATAAATCTTAACAAAGCGAACCGACCGTAATTCAACACTAGCTCGTCTAGACAACGGACGAAAGTGATTTACCGCCTAATAAACAGGTTATAATTTATTACTAAATACAAAACCCGATCAATATCTGATCATAAAAATAATCAACAGAATTCTTAAAGTCTTGTTTGATTAGTGCTAGGTGTTTTGATTGCTTTTAGAGATCCCTGATCTTGTCTACTGTAAACAATTAAATATGTTTATCGAGGTGAAGGATCTCTCACATCTGTTCGCTTTCTTTTTCTCTCCGTTGTGGAGATATACATGAAATCATCTGTTTTTTTTTTAATCATACGATAGTTACTTTAACTACCTACCTACCAAGCCGCACTCCAGAGCTGTGGACTATGGTTTACCTTACATTTGAGGAATGTAAAAAGTTTGTTAAAAAAAATTAAAATCCTCACAGTTTACTAAAAACATATGTAGTACATGGTTATAAAAATTCAACACCAATAGACAAAGATTTTTTTTTTATAATATAAGGTGGCAAACGAGCAAGCGGCCACCTGAATCCACCGAAATGAAAAGCGACCGCTGCCCATAAACATCCGCAATTGCAGATGAATTGCCTATCCTTAATTGACATCGGAGGAGACGCACATAAAGAGTACATTTCGCCTTCCTATGCATCTCCTACATCGTCAAATCCACTTTACCTTCCCATCCTTTCCTCTTAAGAAAAGGGTGGAAAGGGAAAGGGGCTAAAATTATGATAGTGATATGGGGTTTCTTACACTTGGAAGTTAACGCAACAAAATTTCCAAATAATTAATCAAGAATGTAGTTTTTAATTAATAGAACTTGTTAAAAACTAGTTACAAACTGAGCTATTAATTGTATAGTTTATTTATATTATTATTTTATAAAATAATTTATTACTTTTTAGGAATTCAAATTATTACCATCCAATAATTTTATTACTATTGATACTTTGGGTTGACGTTTTAATATTTACTAAATTATATTAATTACAGTATCTTTCATTTTTATTTCAAGATTAATTTCGATGATATGTAAATATTAAAATATCCTTACTTTTTAAATTTAAGACGGATTTTATTAATTTAATATTTTAACATTCAAAATTTCTTCTATCGATGGACCATTTTGATAATAGTTTGCAAAAATTACTTTAAAATGTCAACTAACTACGACATATACATTTATTTCATCATGATCGTATTTTACATTTCATATATATACTGATCGAAAAACATTATTATAATTCTAACAAATTTAATTGATTTTCAATGTATGTAATTCTGCTAAACTGCTGATATTTAAAATGTACTTTCGAACTTGGAATTATTATAATCATTAGTGTTAAGGCACTAACGGCCAAATACTGAAACGAATCTTAAATACTTTACTTGGTAAACACCATTTACAATCTGAAAGATGTCAAAATTATTATGGAATTTAGAGTTTAAGCGTGGTTTTATAATTTAAGACACTGATACATATTTCGTTTCGTTTCAGTAATCGGCTGTATAGCTCGCATCTGCCGTATGAATTTGCATAGCCGCTGATTGGGATGCAAGATTAATTCACGTTATACTTTTTTGTTTCGATCACCATTTACGTGCAATCAGGCGGGTGAAGAAAAAAACGATCATTATCATACTTCAGCCCTTAAGCTATTTTTTCAGACGCTAAACAAAAGGGGCGCTTGTTTGTTATTAGGTTGGGGCGATAATGTAATAGAATTACTTTTTTTTCTTTGAAAAAATCTAAAAAATCATCATTCAAATCCGCCAGCTGATCAAACGGGGAACAGTGATTACAGATTAGCATTTTTTTATCTGACAACGAATTTAGAAATTAACAAAAATCTATTATCGATCTCACATGAATATACACTTACAAGTATGAAATCTGGTCGAAGCATGTGTATACAATCCAACATTCAAAAACAAAAGCATAATGAATAATGCATCACGACCCCAAATAAACGAGAGGAATTCATAGAGTGAGTTATCACTTCATCTCGCAACAGTAACAACCCTAGTTGCAAGGGCATCATTAGCCGAAATAAGACCATTAGCAGTCCTTTCTCTTAGCAGCCATGAAAGGGTTAAATCGGCCCTTCTGGCACAATGGCTTTATTCTATTACGGCCGCTTACACGCGCGATGTGATAAATATGAATGTTGAACAACGTGGATTATGGCTCCTTCGCCGGGGGTCAAAATATTTGAATATGCTTCGGAACAATTTGTGAAGGGTTAATTGGCAGTTGGGTGTTGCCTTTATAAAGTTCTCTGTGGTAATGTAGACGGTTAACGATGCTTTCTAGTAGATTTGCAAATAAGTTTTGTAAATAAGGGTCTAGTCTACTTTGATTGTGAAACATTGATCTAAGAATTTTACTTACATGTTTATTCAAAGATATAA
Source organism: Papilio polytes (assembly GCF_000836215.1). Lineage (NCBI taxonomy): Eukaryota > Metazoa > Arthropoda > Insecta > Lepidoptera > Papilionidae > Papilio > Papilio polytes. The sequence goes on from NW_013525694.1 coordinate 1,892,330, forward strand.
GATCTTAAAAATAAACTCGATCTCAAAATCGCGTGACAATTTCTATTCTTGCATTAGTGACATTTCTAATAAAATGTTTTTAACAACTATAAATGTAAAATTTTAAACATAACAATTTCTAGATGCAGAGATATAAGTGTATATTGTGATATTGACATCAGGTTTACTAACAGAAACATTTGAGTGCTCTTCAAAATCCAGCGAGTCTACCATCGCCGTCCAACTGGTTCCGTACAATAATTATTCAGAGAGAATCAACGTCAGCGTCGATGGCTAATTACAAAGCGCTGAATAGGGCTTTGCCTCGTGAAAAGAGTAAAAAAAAACAATTATTAACGATACAGTGGCCGCCGGAGTGGCCCGGTGCGCTATGTCACATCTGTTCCGCCGTTAACCCTCGCAGATTAAAGTGATAATTATTCTGCAGCCATAATTATTGGATTTAAGCTTATATTCCTTTGTATTGTTACAACTATATCGATTTTAGCTGGTACAATAGCTTTAATCCTACATTGTCCTACGCCTAATTACGATAAATATCATTTTGTACATGTTACATTTCTTTGCATTATTTTTCCATCAAGACTGTTTTATTTATATTACAAAAAAGAAATGTTTTTGCATATCTTTTTAAATCCAGTTAAAACGAAGAGATATGTGAAATCTGGACTATTCTGCAATCAGTGACGCAAGTAAGTAATCTGCGGGTGTCATGAATGTAAAGAATTAATAAGTTTCCAAAGGATCCTACACATTTAAGACCGTTCAACTAGCGATATCGTTTTGTCTAGAACTACAGGTACGTACGTCCATAGTTTATTATAACTGACATTATAGACCCCACACATCAGTCACGTCAAAAACATGTATTGTTGCAAAGACGAACGATGGACACCGACAGTGACATTGTAACTAGGAACTGTGATTGACCACCAGTTCCTACACAATACGTCATCTAAACAACTTTGACGTGACTAATTTGACGGTATCATGTCGTGTGCATGAACCCTAATACTTGTAAATAGGAAAAACTCTATTCTTTAAAACCGGAATATATTTCAAACTTCTTATACTATCAAATAGACCTAATATTAATGATTTAAAAAAAATAAGCATTATTTTAGTTAGATACAAACATCACTATTTAAATCCGAGTAAACTTTTTTTGTTACAACTCTAAACGCACCCTAACCTATAAAGCATATGGCAAGCCACGTGCCGAAAGGGTTAGGATCTTTTGTTTCTCCACTTTGATGAAAAAAAAATGTGAATGATGGTATCGTTTTCAATGCGCACAATAATTACTGTGATTCGACTAATTGTTGTGTCGAGGGCCGCGCTGCTTTGTTTCCGAGCGCGATTTCGCTTTGACCGTGTTTTCGCATGCCATATTGAGACTCAAGTGTTCTCTCTTTGTATACGTTATTGACAGTGAAAATTAGTTCGCTGTAATACTCTAATGGAGGAGTTCGGTATCTGTACAGTAGGGATATTTGTGAAAATGTTAACTTTTACTTAGTTAATTTATACTCGTAGTACCAAGAAGTTTATTGTCAATATAAACAGTTGAATATCGACTTTCTTATTAATATCTATGACCAGAAATGTAAAATTAATTTCCCTATCTACGAATGACCGACCATAAGACGCTTCCCTTCTGTTTTAAATTTTAAAAAATCCTCAAGAAAGGAAGTTTTACAAATACATTATTATTTTAATAATTGTCCAATCAGCATGTAGTAAAGTTATTAATAAAACCAGTTACCACTCGGTATGCAGCGTTTACAGTTTTTACGATTCAACAATCCATTGCCCAATCCATATAAGTGTTTGTTTTTAATAAATATATACTAGTGTACGTATTTACATCTGCAATCAATTTGCAGTAAAAATATGATCAAGCGAAATAGCATTTTCGTGCAAAGAAGAGAGAGTTCAATTTTATTATAATAAATAGTAAAGTGTTTTGCATTCACATCGTAGTTTAATTACACATTCATATGCAAATGTGTAGGCGAATGCCGCAAAGATTCGTACGTACATTTTACCAGTAAATATGCATTCATGCGTGCTCCGGTACATGTCGGCACCATAATTAGCACTGATATGAATGGAAGGTTTTTGTCAGAAATTGCCAGAGTTTGAATGCCGGTGAATGCAAAGTGGGCTTTTTAATTCCCCCGACAGTTCTACCGCTTTATTTTTTAATTTTATAGAGTAGCATGGTGAATCTCTTTGGTCGATTTTCAATGATTGAATGAAAAAACATATTATTTATTCTAATGAATTTTTTGATAGTGTCGATAACTGAAAGTCCTATAAGAGTTCTTTTTTTCGTATTCTGCCAAAATCTTTCGGTATTAAAGAAAAATTAGTATTAGGTAGAAATAAATAAACGAGAGGAAAAAGTAGTTTTGGCTAAAAAAAATTGTGCCTCTGACCACCCTCTTAAGCTCATTTTTAATTACCGCTATAAACGTAGATCGTTTTTTCGTCATCGTGTACTTGATCAAAGTTAAAGATTCAAGAACTGTGCTTCGAGCAATAAAATAAATCTTTCTGTTAAGAGGTATACCTGATCCCGAGGCCTAAACAAGCCTCGAGTGTTCGTTACGGGCTTAATTAAAAAACAAAATCAATTTTATTAATTGGAAGTGTTAAAAATGGGCGGAAGAGGCGTTCGGGTCCCGTATCTCGATCGTATCTCTTCTTTAATCCGACAGTGAATGTGTTATTTTTACTTTTCTCAGTGGATATCGAATAAATTTTATCGCTCGGGACTAATTTGGTTACAAATTTATTTGGCTGTGGGATCGTTAACAAGGGAGTACGTCCTCATGACTATCGCGCCTGCACTCTTTAGTGCTCCAACATGGCCGTTATATCAATATATCGATACTACAACTTTGATAAAATGAAGACGACACTACACTTAGGATTATATAATAATTTTTTTCTTAAATAATAACAATATGGTGGGATATCGGAGCGCACGAGTTTCCGAAGTATAAAATTTTATTGTTACGATTGTACAGCGATCGGTTTAACACTTTTAAAATATACGAACTCGAAGACATTGATATCCGATTGTTTATATTATTGTTGTTTTTAATAACTGTGTCACGGTCCTCATATTCTGTTCCAATAATAAAAACGGCCCGTTTGCACTTGGCCGTAAAAATATATGCTTCGAATAAAAAAAAATTGGAATCAAGTTTTTTTTTTCGAAAGCGAAATTACTGAGCTTAAAGTTAAAATGCTCAGTTTAGTGAGACACAGCGCTGATTTGAATACTTTTAATTTGACCAGCTGCGAGAAGTGTAGTTCGTAAATTCCCATTGATAACGCTCTCACCTTGTCGCCGAGTGAAATGCACATATAAATTATGTATTTCATTTTTTTTATTGTACAATCACTTGTACTGCAGCAATAATGTCAATATCGATTTAATTTAAAACGCTTGACACTGTTTCACATCTTGCATTTAAGGGTTAATGTTTTATTCCATGTATAATTATTTTCCGTTAACTTTGGGCAGAAAATGAAGATGGTATTATCCTTACCCAAGTGTTTTAAATAAGCGAAAACTTTAGAAGTAAAGATACACCTTTATTTTAATAGCTCTTTAAAATATGTTATGATTTAAGTAGATAGGGTTGGCTGATATTTCTGTCAGAGAGCGTATTAAAGTTGTAGTTGAAGCTACAATTGCCTTTCTTCAAATTAACATTTAAACAGAGGTGAAAATGTCGAGTTGACAATATGGCTCGGTGTTTGTTTTGTGTCACGACTTAACGCTTCCAGTTAATCAGGCATAAGATCCGAGTTGTTCGGAATAAACAGATCAGGGCATATCGTTGTGTGGGATGTCGCTAACATGCCGCTGCCTCGCGCTCTAACTCTTAGCGTTCAATACTGCTTTTGCACAGAGATGCACTTAATAATAAAGAGATAGAACTAAAACAATTTGTTTATGCACATTCGTAAATTGTTAATGGAATTAACGTAGATTATCTTTGAAGGAGAAACATTATAGGATTTGCTTCTTGAATCTTTACACCAACGTTTTTCTCTAATCTTTTTAATTACTCAATGTGTACTTAGTAATGAAAAAAAATATGTACCTACTTATCCTTTAAAGCAAGCAAGTTTTGTGAAGAGTCTATGAGGTTTACATTTAATTCCAAAGAAAAAAAAACAAGTTTTAGATAAAAATATTTCGAGTACGTCCCATGCATACGCGAAGTGCAAACCTCTGTCGATTGCGGTGCGGGGCTAATGTAGCTGGCGGGGCAAACCAATGCCACGTGGGCCGGTCGGTATTAGCGACAGTTCCTTACTACAGTAACGTACTTACATGTACACATTGTTGCTTAAATTTTTTATTGTTCTTCTTTTAATTTCTTTATAATGAGGTAAAGAACGTTTAATTAATATTTCAAATAACTTTTAAAAATAGAATAAACATACATACTTTATACAAATATTACAAATGCGAAAGATTGGTTGTGTCATGGGATGGATGTTTGTTTTAACTTGTCTCCAAAGCAGCTTAACGGATTTTGATTGAATTTGGTACAGATGTAGAACATAGTCTGGAACAACTCATAAGGTACTTACAAAGTTGTTTTTTAATTCCTTTTAAACAAAAGCTAGTAGTACAAAAACAAAACATAAGCTATACATCCCAGTGTCTTGACTTGCATTGTAGAAAATATTTATTATATCAAGAGATACGTAATTAAATCATAAATCAAAATATCCCAGGTGTTATTCAACGAGCATGTTAAATCAATTTTCAATCAGTACATGAGGAGCACTTCTCTAAGTCGTCGCGGACGTCACTCAATCGAGTTTTTTTTTTTATCTATGAATTCGTTTGACCCGAGGTCTCTCCCACCCACGAAGGCGAGATTCATAACCGTTTGATACGGCTGTAAGTGAGAATTATCCTTTACTTTAATCCCTTTGTGGCGCAAAGTTTTAAAATCAACGAGCTTATGATCTTAAGTAAATAAAGATAAGAATTGCTTAGTGAACTATTTTTAGTACTAAAAATAAAATTTCGTGACAGACAGTCAAAAATAACCTTTCGAAAGTTAAGAGTTTTAATGGTGGTACGCACTGCAAAACAATAAAGTAATTCCTAGTAAGAATTTGTAGCATATTAAATAATATGCCCTTCACTTAATCTTTCCTTGTCTATACTCTATACTAATATAATAAAGCATAAACTCACGCTACTTTGTTGCCTAAGATGTCAGCAAGCACAGCATATTTTTGAATAAATATTTTTTTAATAATAAGCCCTACACTTACGTCACGCTTTAGGCTATATAATTTCACGCCATTAAACTTAGGGGATAAGTATTTTGGTTAAAAACTCTAATGTGGGAAAGAGACCATTAATTGCTCCCAACATCAAGAAAGAAAGATTGCCAAGGTTTGTCATGTCATGTCATTTTGACATTTGCAATTGATAATTTGATAAATGTAAACTATAAAATTAAATTTTCATAATTTCATGCGGATGAAGTCGCATGGGAACAGCTAGTATATAATAAATGTACATAAGTGTACGTATTTATAGCAAGGTTTTAGTAAAGAAATTTCTTAAAATTCTTGATATCTGTAATTTTATTAGTTCATGGTAATTTTGTTTAACAGAAAATGGAAAATTGGTTACGATAACATTTAACATTACAATTTCAACGGTCGCAATGCAATCTAAAGAAAATCATATTAATAAAATAAAACATATTATTTTCAAACGACACAAATTGATCGCTTCGTACAGCTAAATAAACATTAAGAAGTGTCGATGTAACGCGATTTAAACAAGATGAGAATCCGTGTACATATAGTTTTTTGTAAAAATCACGTGTGCCACATTCAGCCGAACTGGGTTGACCCGCGGGTCGGGCTCTCGCCGGTCGTATCATAATTACCAGTGAAATAACCTGATTGTGATCACCTCACGCACACAGCGACGCTTTTGTGTTGCGCCAGCGATGCTCAAAATGCAAATGTCATTCATTTATCGATTGTAAATATAATAAGTTGTAAGTGCAATGATCTTTTAAGTTTTTTTATAAAAAAAGTAAACATTTATTTCGATACACTAAATTAAATAATACATTTTTTTCTTTTATTTTTTTGTAAAACATGAATCCAGTTTAATGTCAAGACAAGGGTCAAGTTGTGAAAATTTCTAACCAATGCTAGGACAGTCCTTGTAACATCCAATACTTTACATCTAAATTTTTACTTTTTAATTTATTGTTTTACACATACATGAAGTAGTTCCAAGAACTACATTTCCTAGAGTACTATAACGATAACTTAAAGATGATATTTTTATATTTACTAAAATAAATAAAAACAGCTTTTATTTATGCCTGCTGATAAAAAAAAATACAATTTAGTGATATGTACATTTTTTTATGATTTGTTGGTTAATTAAAAAAAGTTTGAGAACCATCTGCAACAATGAATGCCAATGTGCGTACCAGCCAATCGGTGTTCTGGTACAGCACCCCGAAATCTTTCACATACCGACGAGACTTTACCATTTTGTCTAACTGCCTGTTAAATGGCCGAGTCGAGCCGTCGATACATCAATCACACAAACAAACATGTATCATTTGAGGCTCAGTCGTTTTTTTCGCTTCAATTAGATCTTTTGTAATGTCCGGATAAAAACGGACACAGTCCGAAATAAAATTAAACGCGTCGTTTAACATCGACTTTCGTGAGGCTCGTGGTCTATTGTGTGCATTGATTTTTTGTTTATTAAGTACCCTTTTGTGGTTGTTAGTGTTTGTAATATTTTATAAACAATAGTGAATGGTGATTTTTTTACGTAACACTCCAAGATATTTCTGGTTTGTGAAATAGATTAGAATAGGATTTACACATTTACATGCGGTAATTAAATTTATATAAAAGAAGATATAGGTGTAGACAATTTAAGTATAAGAACAATCAAGACGTTATTCTTCAGTACTAGTAATTGTAGTAAAAATTGCAGATGTGGAACAAATTAGGGAAGAAGAATTGATCATTGAGAGATATATTTGCCAATCAAAATGTAATGGAATAATAAGATTTATCAATTGAAATATGTAATTTACATTTTATACAACCAAAACTAAGTACCAAATTTCGCATCTGCCTCATCCCATCACGATTCCGAGGTCTGACAATTCGTCAGCATTGTCTGGGAATTCAGTAAGGGGCAATCTTTAGCCGATTGGGTGCGACCTTATCTCACTTTATGGTTCGATCTTAAAAAAGATTTATGATAACGCACGCCGAAGTCGAAGCCCACAAACACTTTAAAATAAATGACAAGGAGTCACTTCCAATTGTGATGGAAATGCTTTCTGCAGTAAAATTAAACGATAACCCCGTCGTTTAGAGAGATTTAAATGGCTTAGGGCCTTTTATTGTACAGCCTACGTTTAGTTTTGTTGGCTTGTGATCGTGTCCAATTTTATGTGTCCCACCTGAGACGCTCGTGACTATTTATGTTTATCACTTTTAATGTCTTGCAATGTCTAGGTTAACACCCTTGTTTCATTTCCTTCCTTTTACAATATCTGTTTGTTAATAATCTTCAAGGACAAGACAAATATCCTATTAGTTTCAGTTCAATGTTAATGAAGTCAACAATTGAAGTCCTTAATATAACTTCATACAATCATCTTTTGTTATCCTAAAACAAATGAAATTTTCGTTATGAACTTCGTCCAAATGGTCTACAATCGATTTACCTGGCGCAATAATATAACTTAAATTTGTTCACTCTTAAATATTTTGGCAGATAATAAGGATAATAATAATTTTATATAGGTATCGAGTCGTATCTTAATCTAGGTCATGTAACTTTAAGTGATAAATTTAAAGGTAACACAAGTGTCCTGACCTTTCATTTTGATGTTTTTAAATATGATTTAATATATTCTATATTATATTTTAAAAATAATTTAACCACTAACGTTACTGACTTCAATTGCATTCGATTACTCTACGGTTGTATTTTGCGTAACAAACTGTTTCTTGATTATAATTTGAATCCTTTTGCATATTTGCATAGAAATAGCTTTTATATCTAATTAAAGTTGACGTTGTAACTATCAGGTTCCGTATGTTGTAAGGCGATCGGTTTAAAATTTAAAGTTTACGATCATGCGTACTACAAATTTTATTCTTAAACAATTAAGATAGTGTTACGTGTCCTCATGCGATAAAACCATTTTATTTATACTGTTGACATGCAACTATAAAACTAACATACCGATACAACAAACAAGACTAATTATTGCATACAAATCATAAATACGTATATCAAACTAGTATTTTTTGAGTGTTTTTTTAATCGAAATAGATCGAAAGGAATCGGCAGTTTCAGAAATATGGCATTACCTGAATAATAAACATACAATTTTGAATTACGTGGATAACCCTTATATTTATAGCAATATTTTTAGCAATAAGTAAGCAGAAGAAAACAAGAGTGAAACTGATTATCCTAACAAGCTTTCGCCCGCGACTACCTACGCGGGAAAATAAAAAAAAACAAAAGTGAGTAAGCCTATGTGTTCTTCCCGACTATCCCCTACGTCTACGTCAAATTCATCGGGATCTGTTCAGTTTAGGATACAAACTCTAACAAAGATGGATGGACCATCTAAACTTTCGCATTTATAATATTAGTAAGATTATAACAACACAAATATACTCGTATCCTTCATCAATTTTGTTCGATTTTAAGGACCAACTCAGAATCGAACCGTAGGCGTCACTAACGATTTCCAAACGCGAGTCGAGAATACCGTCTACCCGCACTCTGCGACAGTCGTGTTATTCTTATTTCAAATCCCGCCTTTAGGTACGACAATTTGTTTTATTAACGACACTCAAACAGTACTTATTAAAAATGTAGGTGGGAATTATTTATATTTCGAGATATATTTTTTATTCGACCCCACAGTGAAATTGTAAGTTGTTGTCGATGAGGTCCGACGTTAAATATTTATTTTAATGCACCTCGTTGTTTATGTGGACGCCTTTCAAGGTAAAAGGTAAAGCAATTAAAGTCCTTTATAATGTAAGCAAGTGGTTTTATTGCTCGAAGCTACAGGTAACGGTGCTAAGGTGCCGGAGAAGCGATAAATGTGCTCACTTCACTTGAAGAAAGTCCACATTTGTAAGGTTTTAAAAGCTGTCCAACTAATTGTGTACACGAATTTATAAATCGTGAAACCAATAAACTTTAAGATAATTTAAAAGTGGGTTAAATTAAATATGACAAATCACACCTTACATGGTAGAAAGCACGGTATAATAGAGTTTTTAGATCCATCGGAAAATAGCAATTATTACCTTGCTGAAATTTCTAGACTTATCATAGAACTATGTCAAGCAGTAAAATTAGCTAATGATTAATTTTCCTATTAACTTATATTGTAAATGCAAATGTTTAGACGGATGGATGTATGCATTACAGTGGTAGTGCCCGCTTTAACATCTTAGCACGAATGGGCCGGCACGCCCGGTGTAATACCACGACCACACAGAAGACAGGCGTGAAATGGTAGCAATTCCGTGTTTCGTCTGATGAGTATGGTGCCGGAGGCCTAATTTAAGTCCCTTTCCTTTTACCACCCTTTTCTTATAAGGAGAGGATGGGAAGGGGAAGTGGATTTGACGGTGGAGGAGATGCATAGGAAGGGGAAATATCCTCTTTATATGCGTCTCCTCCTCCATCGTATAAAGGTAGGCAACGCATCTGCAATTGCGGATGTCAGCGGTCGCTTCGCCATTTTGGCGGATTCAGGTGGCCGCTTGCTCGTTTGCCACCTTATGTCATAAAAAAAAAATGCATTGATGGATGTTTGTTAGAGTTTATTGCTTAAACTACTCAACGGATTTCGTTGAAATCTATACTAATATAATAAAGCATAAACACTTTGTGGCGTAAGATGTCAGCAATCACAGCATATTTTTGAATAATTCTTTCTTTAATAAAAAGCCTTACACTTACGACATGCTTTGGGCTATACATTTTCACGCTATTACACTTTGGAGGTAAACAAATTGGATATAACCCTAATGTGGGAAAGGGATCATAAGCTACAAGCTACAAGCCAACATCAAGAAAGTAAGCTTGCCATGGTTTGTCATCATGTCATGTCATTTTGACATTGGGTATTCATAATTTGACAAAGTAAACAATAATATAAATTTTTTATAAATTCGTGCGGATGAAGTCGCACGGGAACAGCAAGTTTGTCATAAATGTAGAGGATAGTGTGGAAGAACACAAGCTACTCGCTTTGGTTTTTTTATTCCACGTAGTGGGAGTCGCGGGCGAAAGCTAGTCAGTTGAATAAATTGTAAAATCAAATCAAAAATTAAAATTAAAAAAATCACTGCAAGTAAAGTTTCCAGACATTTTTAATGATAAATTGTGATATTACTATATGTGTTGCATAAACATCGTCTTTGCGTCAATAACAAATTGTACGATCGTTAATAGATTCTGATTTCCCTCGACTCAAATTAACCTTCGTTGACGACTCATTGACACTAACGACTGTAGCCCCATTTCGTGCCAATTAAAACAATTATTGTTCGATTCGATCTCATCAACAATCTTAGTTTCAATCTTTGATCATTTTAATTTGTATCTTTGTATTATATACGAATCATGCTGACTGGTATTAAGCAATCTTATTAATTAAAATTTAGAAAAGAAGTTTTGTATTAACCGATTCGATGTTTTTCTGTTTCGTTTTTCTATAATTAAAAGCGTCAGTTTTTTAAATGTCCATGATGATTGATTATGCTTAAATTCTGAAGTTAAAACTATCACTATGTCGCATTAACTTCCATTTTACATATAAGAATCTTTGTTATCGATATAAAGGGTGCTACATTATTAGAAATTTTGAAATATCGCCATGGAGAAGAATGTTATTCCGATCGAATACCGTTAGCCGACGAAACAATCAGTTCGCAATCGTAAAAAAGGATCGAAACAGAACGCGCAACAATGAGAGAAGTAAGAATATTTATTGGTTGATTTTATTGGCCGCTTGAAGAAATTAAACGTGGACATATATCACAATGACTGATGGTCAACGTGCGTATGTAGCTAAGTGGTGCGTTTTATGGGCGAATTTTTATTTACAAGTATTTAAGTACTTCACGGAATTCCTACTGCACTTTTACGTTCTTATTGTGGGTTTCAACTACCGATTTTATACAAAAACAAATTGTTATTTCTTTTTTTTTCTTAAATATACCAGCATGTACATAATGTGTCTTAGCCAACTACGGTATCTAATTTTTTTTTTCATTCTTATGCAGATATTTTTTTTTTTATTAATATTACTTTAATTTATATTTACCAAGTTAAGATGTAGTAGTTCCCTTAACAAACTTACTTATATTATAAATGCCAAAGTTCTCTCCAGAACGTTCAACGGATTTTACTGAAACACACAAACGTAGAATATAGTAGGGAAAAACGTACGATTCTAATAAGGATTTTTAAATTTGGAAACCGCTGGCTATAGTTATATTAATAAAACTTACACAAACAGTGACTTAGTTATCTTAAATTCACATCTAAAAATACCTTTACCCTATTTCCATTCCTGCAACTCAACTTTCTGCTGTTAAAAAAAAAACAAATGAAAATTTACATAACAAAACAATGTAGGTACAAAAACCAATAACCAATAACGTAAAAAAGCTGACACTAATACATATTAATACATTCCGAACTAATTTCAATGAGGTGGAGCATATCTATAATTTCCAAACAATCTTAATATAACAATCACTTTATCAGCAAGTAGTTCTTAATTCCTTGTGAATAAAGTGCATTTTGCTGCAACCACAATTTGTCGACCAGCATCATTTATCTTTGTAAGAATGTAACCAGCTGGAGACGTGTTGAGATTTAAGTCCGGGGCGTCAAGTCATCGCTAGTTAATCTATATTAAAATAAACTTCATTGTTTCATTTTAATATATAATATTAATTAAAGGCTTACATTTAAACCAGCCAAAAGAAATAACCATAAAAACAAATACGTAATTGATATTCTTGCAACTCACAGAGTAAGAAACTTAGTTTGTTTAAAGGTCATAAATTTTCAATTAGCACTGACTTTATGTTAGTCTGTACTAATATTATAAAGAGGAAAACTTTGTTTGTAATGAATAGGATCCAAAACTAATGGGACGATTTTAAAAATTCTTACACCGTTAGAAAGGTGAGTAACATAGACTATATTCTTTTCGCTTCCTTTTTATTATTTATAGATTTCACGCAGACGGACTCGCGTGCAAAAGCTAGTATACGATAAGTTGCATTTAACGACATTTGTGAAACAGAAAAACATCATCTTAGACCGAACAGTCAAGAACTATAACAGACTCATTTTCACACCCCTTTTACATGACGATAAAAACTTTTCCCATATTCAAAATGGTTAAGTGATTTTTAATGTTATGATAATTTAGTTGACTTTCCAAAGACATTTTAAAAGGTTTCAGATCTCAGGTGTTAATGATGCACTCGCGTAACCGGTGTCTAGTTTCAAAGTACTGCATTATAAATGCTAATTCTAGATTATTATAATTTAATAAGGAGTTTACAAATTTACTAAGTATCTTCCAGTTCTGCGATATGCAATAGAATATGAAGAAACTGCTGGTATAAAAAGTGTATTTTATAATGTATTGAACATAGTACAGACTAGTATAAACTAGCTGTTTCCCGCGACTGCGTCCACACAATATAAGCATAAAAAGTAGCCTATAATATGTCCGTCTATGTCAGCTACATTTCAGTGTAAGTCCGGTCATAACTAGCCCAGCCGTTTCGGAGATTACCCGGAAGAAATAAGGCTTGCGGAAACACAGACAGACAATAAAATTCAAATGTATCATCTTCCCGAAATCTGGAATTTTAATTCTGATATGACGAACAGACACTCCAATTTTATTATACGTATAGATGTTAGGATATCGGTTTATCTGGTGTGTAAAATCTGATGATGTTTTACAAAATGTATTACCTTGTTACGCAAACAACGTGTACCAAGAAACTGGGTGACAATTGTATTTGGACTATGAAATAAGGAAAGCAAAAAAGAAACATTAAATCGGGTAAACCCCACGCTATCGAAACTATATTTACAAACGAGGATAAATTTAACATGGACGACAACAGAATGTTAAGTTTAAAATTGAATGATGTCGCAGAAACAATATTCACAGCAGTAAAGCTCCGAGCTAATCAGAACGCTAAAGATCGTGTCCGAAGACAAGAAATAAAATATAAAAAGAATACAATCATAAACACAATAGCGCAAGTCATAGAGTTTCCGACGTCGGCTCTCAATAGATTGTGGTGATAGTCCTGGCTGGGTGTTTGCCAGTACAATTATCATTACCGCGGTGAGATTCGGCCGAGTCACCGTGCCGTGGGTGACCCGCATTAAATCGGTTAATTCAAACTATTTATCAACTCAATTCGTTATGCATAGGATCAGATTTTGAAATTGTTTGATGATGTTATGGCATTCGAGCCCATTGTGCGCCGAGGGCTTAGTTCGATGGGAGTGTACTTGTTAGCGGAGGTGTGATTGAATAGATCTTTTGGGAGTTAAAAGGGGTAATAAAATGATGAGATATTTACCTAATGTCGCGCGACTCGGTATATGTCCAAAAGCGAGGCACGAACACAATGAGACGATTGTTCGAGTCCAATGAATAGATTTACAATGCGCGCCTGACACAAATGAGCACCTAATTGGAACGTTACGGCATCACATATTAAAACCGTGCGCAGATCGTGCGATAGCCTTAATTCCCACATGCCAAAGGACTCGATCTCACCTTGCGTAAACGAGATGAACGTGCTTTATCTTGCCATACAAATAATAAATTATAATCACTCTGTATTTTCGGCAACGTAATGACATTGATTAAAAGATTACCATTTGTTTCTTACATTTAAAACATTTTTAAATTAAAACTTAGTATTTTTGTTTATTGATAATACCTTCATAAGACTGTCATAATAAAATAGATTAAATCACAAACAAACGACGCAACAATACTGAAATCAAGTTGAACAAGAATTTAAACGGTTGTATACAGAAAATAAACTCGGATAAGACTATAGTCTTTAGGAGTCTAACCAATTGTTTCCTTTCTTAAGTAACAAATTACTATCTAGGATAGAAACAAGGCGTAAGACATTAGCGATCAGAGATAGCTTCGAAGTCTATTTGGTGACATTCTGAAGTATGTCAGTCAGGCTCCATGGAGCGCCGCATCGTGACGCCCCGAGTGGCGACTTCGTGATCCAAATTAATTAAAACGGAGACACAAAACTATACTTATCACGATTGACTTAAAAGTTTAGGCTAATATGGATAATGCTTTAGAAATAAAATCACTAAAAATACAAATATAGTTTTCTGAAACAGGGTTGATGGCAAGAAATTCAATTAACAAAAATTATGACGTCTACTGATGAAGATTCTATCGGCCTGTTCGTATCTACTGTAATTTTTCACGTAATTAATCAACTTTTGCGTTTTCTCATTACAATTTCAAATTTTAATATAACTGGAAATTAAAAAAAATAATTAGAAATTAATTGTTAATCATACTGTTAGTCTTATCCACATGTTGACAACGGTATGTATCTTGACATCAGGCCACCGCTGAGAGTATGAAGCTCCACACGCCAACCGTCACATTTCAAAAGCACAATATGCTAATTAACATCGCTCTTTTTTTGATTTGCGCTACGAGCTCTCAGAAACGTATGCAAATCCACGACGTTCCTTTAATTACGTACCAAACACGAGCGTCCACAGTCGACGGCGTTAAAGATGCAGTTTTGAGAATCGTCAGTGTTTGCCAGCCTCGTATGTACTCAGAGATTTAAATTGTAAGCGGATTTAGCGAGACCGCTTTCGTAGTGACTATGAAAATGATTATTAACTGCATCATTATCAGGGTTGCCACCTGGATTATAATTTACTAAGCCAAGAATATTAAAAAAAATATTGAGATGGTAATAGCATTTTATTTTTTATGTTAATTAAATTTTGCCGGTAGTTGTACAAATATTCTGTAAAGATCATGCCTACCTTTGCTTCTTTTACTCCTAATTATACAATTCTATTTTAGTTACTAAATCTGTATTTAGATTATCTTTTATGAATTTTAAAGATACCAAGTCGAAAAATTTATATACATTTGACAAGGAACATTATTAATCTACAAGCATCTAAAGAAATAAGTTTTCATATCTGCATCTAAATGGTTTATCTTTTGTAAAAGCTAATCAAAAATGTTTAAATCGAGTTTACATTGAGTGTCATTTCAATCGAACATCAATCAAGGTCCGAGATCATAATAAACATTCGGGAGTGTCACCAATCAACAATAGAAGGCGACATTAATTCTATCCATCATCGAACCCAAAAAGGGTAGAAGTTCATTAAAGGATGCATACCTCGAGTATTATTCTTTGAAAACTGGTAATAAAAATAATAACAAGAGGCCACCCTGCCAAGTGCTATCAGCTCCATCTGTTGTCGCTGCGGACAAACTCGCCTAATGAACGATGATAAATCATATTCGAGAGGCGGCTTGCCGGCTCTTCCATGTTATTTTAAACGTCGACATTTTGTCGTTTCTCTTCTAATATTTGAATACCATTGCCTTGTTATTTCTTTCTTGTGTTTCACCCTATGTTGGCCAACAAGCAATGGATATGTTGTAATATCAATTTCTTGTTATTGGTAGTATAAACGGAGGTGAAATTGTAAGGTGTCTCTCGCCCCGTGTCCCTGCCCGCAGAGCATTGTGCTTACTAATGATTTTATGCAAATGCAGCCTCTTTAGATCGAAGTCTTAGCGCGATCTCGAACCGTCAGGTACGAAGCTCATTATTAACAATTTGAAATATGACTTGGGAATTTTTAACAATGTGTAGAGAGATAAATTGGTTTTTTATCAAATATCAAGGCGGTGATACTCGAGTTTTATTTGCGGTAAGTAAGCAAATATACAATTTGACACGAGTTTCATTTATTAAATGTCTGATGAGAAATGATATGGGAGATAGAATTAATTTTGTTAACAAATATGACGATGGTAATCTTCCTTTTAAGTGAATACCTACGCTTTTTGCAATGGAACAATTATGCCTAGAGGTAAGCAAAACAAAATTCTGAATCATATATCTGAGAAACGAAATTGTGTAAAAAAATTAACACACTTCCTTTACAGAAGTTGAAATAGTATAGACAATTTAAAATGTGTTTGTCAGTTCATTAGAGCTAACAGTGTTCTTGATATTGTTTACTTCAATGGTTAGTTCAGTAACAGTACCGCGGCCTTACCAATAACAATATATTTCAGCGTTGGCGTACACCTTATTTACTTTAATCGCGATACCTACCGCATAGTAAGTGGTATCGTTAACTACGACAGTTTAGTTTTCATCTAGAATGTAATTTAATGGTTTCAATTGATTTTAAAGTAGACAAAAGGAATCTATAACTTTTCAATAATATTTACTACTTTTATTCTCTCACATTAATTAAGAAATTAGAAGAATTTTGTCGAATCGAAGAAGTCAAAAAATTAAGCGATAATAGCCTAATGATAAGCGTACCTCAAAGTTACGAGGGTTCGAATCTCGCTATTCGACTATTTTCGTGGACCAAATCCTAGCACAAGCCTAGAGCTTAACGTAATTTAACAAAAATCGACTAATACTTAAAAAAAACGAATCAAGCATCATCCTTTACACTCGAACATCCTTGACCGGTACAAGGTCAGTGCATTACTGAGGCATTTCTCAACAAGGATGAATAATTATTATGGTCGTCAACGAGGCGACGGCAATCCCACGTTCTTCCGTCAAAGTATAGAACAAAGGAAGAGTTAATCGTTACTTAACCTTAATTCCTATAATTACGACAGTCGTTGACGCGCTTTGTGATTTATTAACCGGCACAAACGGTAGTTCAACAACGGAGAAAACCTCAAATATTTCGCTAATGTTCACCTTTCAAGTGGCTTGGCCGTGGGAAAACTTAGACTTGGAAATTAATGAAACGAGTGATTTGAAAAGTTGTAAACGGTGAGTAATGTTTGCCCAATAATGGTAATGGAGTGCGAAAATATTGCCTAGGTAACATTCTTCTATTTTTAGGTCTTTATCTGCCAATAGTAGTAATTGGTGACTATTGTAGATGCTTAAGATGAAGACAAAAATGTACTAAATCAGTAACTCCTATAAATGAAGTGGTAACAAGGCATAAACCCCACAATATCTTCCAGTTTACAGCTATTCTAAGACATAACAGACTGCGTGAAGTAATTTGTATTTATTAATTAAATCGAAATGGAATTCATTATGAAATAGAGTGGTGACTAATATGTTCTCGGAAATAAATATCAAGGTGAACTCTACGTTCGGCTTCATCAAAAGACAACGAAGTCAGATGCCAAATATTTTTTATTCGCAGTCAGTGACATTTTAATAAGACATTACAAATAGGAACAAGTAAATGACACAACTCAAAGGTTTGATAAATATAGAAGGATTGTATTAAACAAAAAAAAAAAACATTACATACAAACCAAGTATACCAAAATCTTATTAATACACCAATTATGACTCTAATGCTTAAAACTAGGCACAAAGTACGTTTCAGTACTTATTTACACAAAGAATTTAGATGACATTGTATACTGGCATAATCAATTGAAGAACTAACTGATCATAAACATGAAAGCTTAGACAATATTAAACACTTGAACTTTCTATTTGTTAGAAAAGAATGTGACAAGTAGAATCGACTACAAATGCTTGTACCAGACGGTCGTGTCGACGATATTGTATTTCGTGTCCATTGTATTCACTTATATTAATTAGCACTGTATTTGCTAAAGCTTTGACGAACATTCTTGTCACTTTAACTTATGCTACTTCGTGGTCGATTGCGACTTTGACTGCTAATGGTTTGAACCATAATTGATTATATGATTTTAATCTTGCTTGTATTTTGTTTGTCTGATTTCAATTGTTTCATCAAGTTTTTCGTTGCTTTCAAGAAACGCTGGAACTTTCTGTTAATGCTCTTTTGACTAAACGCATTTTAATGTTTATGAGAACGACGATGTAGACGAATTTGGCAGTTTTGTTTATAACAATTTTAAAATATTGTGTAACATTTGCAGTTCTATAAAAAAAAAAATCTATCGATGTTAAAAAATTCGAGCGTAATAGAAATTTAAAGATGAGAAATCTTAGCCAGGGATTGAGAACCTTTTAGCGAGTATTTTTTTAAAGAAACGTTTATTAAGGACATAGACTTTCCATCAAATAACTTTGCTATTGTGATTCTCATACATGATGAATTTTATGATCGATGAAGTGGCCAAAATCATTTCGCATGATTGGTTTGCCATCCCTGATCTTTGCAAATAGCTTAACCATCACTTAAAAGAAAACATACAATAAAACGTTAATCAAACAATTAATCTAAACGATTTGTCGAATTTGGCAGGCCATAAAACAATTGACAAAAGTATGCTAATGGAAAGTGTACATGCAAAAGAACACAGCAAAGGCTTGTAGCGGGCCGCATTAGTCAGCCACAAACAAAGATTCACAATTCTAAATCTTTTAATTGGCATTAAGTATGACGACAGACAGTGACTTGCCTAATCCGACTCGTAATGATATATCTATAGAGCTGTTCAAGTTACAAAACTTTCACAAGATTTTTGTCATTTTTATCGACAACAATGAATTTAACGTTTATGTTAATGATGACGTATAATATAAATAAAGACGAAACTTCTATACACAATTTTTTTCCACCGCTGTTTTTTTTTCGAAATGAACGATTAATTATGAAAATAAATTCAATTCATAGCACACCTTATAATTTTTAATGTTAGTTTTGACAATTTTTAAAACAATTAATCCTGAAGATTAAAATTTATGAATTGTTTACGGTCATAGTCATTTGTTTTCTCTAGAACTAAATCTAAACATTAGAGAATCAGCTCTATAGATGTGAGTGCGTGGATTCCATTCTGATCTGTCACGTCGAGGAGGTCGGCCGGTGTAAAGTTCATCAATGCTGAATTCAATTATCGATTACACCATTGTGTTCTGCTCTTTCGATTTATATTTAAATACCAAACGTTTACTAGAAACGTATTGTGAAATTAGATAAGTGTTTTATTGTATTTGATAAAATGGACCGCCCGCTTTGCGCTATCTACGCCACCGCTTGTTATCTGTCTAAAAGAATTGTGCAAATTGTATTACATTTCTATGATTAGCTTGTTATTGTAATCTTATATTTTGTTATTTTACTAATTGACCGAAAATGTTTGAAACGAAATACATAAGACAACGTATCAATAAGTGAATATACCATATCTAAAGGCATCACGCTTTATTGAGTACCGACAAGGTATACAGTTTTGACAAAACATGTCTATGTCGGTTGCGTAGGCGACTGTCTAACCTTAAAGTACAGGAGCCAACCAATTAAGCGATAACGTTGTCTCATAAACAAAAATGTATCGGTGGCCTGAGGACGGTGGAAGCGACAATTTCTTTGGTGGTCTCCGTGGCTCGTTGTAATCTGTCATCCCGACTGTCAAATTACTAACGGCCGGACGAGCGATCGGCTACCGAACTTGTTGTAGATAACACCGCTGCATTGGGACATAGATTATTATGCTTACAGAACGGCAACATGTATTTAAAAATTTAAATATACTTAAAGTAAAAATTATTTTATCTTTTTAGTTGTTTTGTTTATGTTTTACTTTTTAATTAAGTGACTATATTTGGACAACCTGTGAATTAAGATTGTTTGTTAAAGTTTACAGTTGTTCATTCATATGGACGCGTGAGTATAGGTTTCATTTAAATTATTATTTTCTGCAACCAATATTTATAATTCAAATGTATCTATTTTGATTTCTTCTTAGGATACTTAATCTTTGGCCGTGCACAAATAAAATGAATGAATGTAGGCGTCTCCACCAAAAGACACCTGATTATTCTTACTTACTTTTTTACATGGAATGTTAATTAATTTTTGCTGTCGACCGTAACCAAACAAAACGTATCAAAAGATTAATTACATCTGCTAAGACCCGAGAGTGTTGTATAAATAAATTGAATAAAATTACAAAGCACAATTTGAATCAATATTTGCCCAAGAATCCAACATTGTTGAAGTGAAATTATGTGAATACTGGTTTTTAAAAGTAGATAATTAATAAAACAAAGTGAAGGTTAACTTTGTCGACGTGATTAACGTTTTATAACCGTATATTTAATATGTAAGAGGAAATTATCCATACTATCTATACTCTTATAATAAAGCGTAAACACACACTTCTTTGTTTCCTAAGATGTCAGCAATTAGAGCACATTTTTCAATAAATCTTTTTTTAATAAAAATACCTACACTTGCGTCATGCTTTAGGCTATATATTTTCACGCCATTAAACATAGGGGGTTAATATTTTAGATAAAAACTCTAATGAGGGAAAGAGACCGTAAGTTGCTGCCAACATCAAAAAAGAAAAATTGCCATAGTAAGGTACTTGGTATTTTGACATTTGCAATTGATTATTTGACACATACAAACAATAAAAATAAAATTTTCATAATTTTATGCGGATGAAGTCGCAGGGGAACAGCTAGTTCCTAATAAGCACATTTCTATTGTACTTTAAGGTTATTCTTTTTCCTTATTGTAGTCGTTTGTCAAATGTTTTTTTTACTAATTTCGTGTTGTTATTTTATTTACAAGTATATTTGTACATTCTTTAATTTTAATATGTTTTATAATTCAACAATGTTGTTGAAACATTTAATTATATGGAAACAGCTACTCTCCGTTAAAGCACGGTTAAAAAACACATCAAATTTGCAAAGATTAAGAATGTAAAATTGAATTCTATACAATTTAGATTAATGAAATACAAATAATTGTAAAGCACGGCCTCAACAACGGTAGTAGCTCTATAAATATTCATTGTTCTATGCCTCCGAGTTCAATGTAGCCACGATTGTGAATTATAAATATAAACAAATACAATCACGTATGCCTTTATCGCTGTTGAATGAAGAATAATTCTCGATATATGCCGAGCAATCAGCGGTTTAATGGTGCGCCCAACACGTGGACTTATTGCGATGAATGGCCGTGCTTTAAGAAAACATCTTTATTATAAACGCAATTTATTTATGTTACGACGCGTTACTAAAGTACGTGTTATATTGACATTTAATAGCATTTATAAGATACTAGCTGTATCTCGTGACTTCGTACGCGTTCAATAAAAAACATAGCCTGTGTTACTCACAGTTGAATTTCCTTTTTAATGATGAAAGAATTTTTAAAATGGGCCTAGTAGTTTTTACGTGAATCGTATACTTACAAAAGTACAAATCATTCCTCTTTATAATATTAGTATAAATTTATAAATAATAGTGTACAGCGATAAACTTACTGTTGTAATGAAGGAGAGTAAGAGATGGAAAGAGGCTCTAGGAAGAGAATTTTTTTTATTGATTTATCAAACAGTACAAAATACAAAATTATATAAAAGCGTTCATAAACCCGATTGCGGGTTTGTCTAGACACTTTGGCTACTACGCTGTAAAAAGTAACAGTAGGTGAGGTAAGATTTTTAATTTTTTACAAGAACTAATTTGAAAATGAATCATGTATAATGAATTACAACTATTAGAGAAAACGAAGTATATCAGGAAGTTCACTGTAAATTGTCATAATAACAATGCTTAAATAGATATTAAGAATTCACCTTTAAAATATTGTATAACTGTTATGATTGTATATCTCAAACGCACTTCGCGCGCAACATGCGTGCCTTGGAATCCATCAATCGCAATGTAAAAAGATTATCCAGATCTATAGGGTCAAAGGAATCTGCGCACTCATAATTCCAATGATTACGTGTCATTACTCATCTTCAAATAATAGTTTGCACCCCATAGTTTACAGAGATTTTAACTCTTATGACGAACATCGGATGAGGTACAGTGTGTTCTCATTTCACAACAACAATAATATCTTTAAATGATATATGTCACCTACTTTTACAATAAATGTTAAAAATAACCCAAGATTTTTAACAAACTCATTAAACGTTATTATATAAAATTTAAATAATTTTAATAAAGGATCAAGAAGTTAGATGAATTGAAAACTTACTTCCACCTTTGATAACCTTTACTATAACTTTGTAATGTAAAAAATGTAAAAGCTCGTTACAAAATAATTAATGAATCGATAGAATCTTTCGATCACGAACGAAATAAATTGTATAATTAAAATATTTGAAACACACTGTAGATCACAGCAAGAGGCAATTCCATCCACACTTTCATTAATTATTCTGAGTTAGATAAGACACTGCATTCTTAATGACTCTCTGACCGAGGCCATTGCTCATCGACAGCGATGTGTGACTTCGCCCTCGCATTATTCCTTCGAGTGGAATCATTAAGCTTTGTGCATCAAGTGGGTATGTTTTTTAAGAGACCGTAATGATTGTCTATAGGTATATCCAATTGGTTGTATGAGTACTTTCGTATATGTTTTCTATGATCTCTGTATTTTAAGGGGGCAACGATTTTAATTACGGGAGATCGATCTAGAGGATGAAATACTGGTGTGCTGACCCTTAGTGGCACAAGACCATTGATATGTTGAATTATTATTCTTTCCTTCCTTCTTTTTCCCTTCATTAATTTTTGCTTCAATTTATTTTTGAATACGCGGTATACAAGTATAGTCTATGATTACGAAAAAGCTGTTACCTCGACTATAGCTAAATAGTCCAGCTTTCGATTCTATGCATTTTTATACTTATTCATGTTTACAGTAAATTTGTTAAAGTGAAGATATAAGACACCAAATACCAAAGTATTCTTTATTCAGTTAATCAGGTTATATTTCATATAATAACTACTGTCATTTTGTGAAAAAGTACCATAAACCCTAATAAAGACGACGGCTCCTTAAAACCATTTCAAACTGATAGCGAAGAAAAAAATATTAAAAGTGAAATCCACCAGAGCTTTGATTGACCACAAATCAATATTAATGATCTAAACCAGCGGGTGTTCCAAGCTGGGACGCTGTCTCTTTCATTCTTACAGGATAAAATGAGACAAACAATGTTTGGACACCTCGCCCTTAAAGCGTTTTAAGTGCTAAACGAATAAAACCATTAATTACACGCAATTCAATGTACATATTGAATTTATTCAAATGGTGATAAATGGTGGGGATGGGAAGCAAGAAGCGCGAAGGAGATGTGTTTCTGGCTGTTTTATAGGACTTGTTTGATGGCTTTGCCTGCGCGGAATGCCTTATGATTCACTCTCAGTGTAAAGATAAACGCATGTTCACCAAGCTTTGAATGATTTAAATCATCACAATGAAAACAAAAACAGTCTACAAAAGTGTTAATATGATCAGATAAGGAACGTATTAAAATTCTTAGTACTCTGTAATTCCACAATACAATTAATTAAATGTTTAGTTTATATTTTCTATAGGCAGAGATTCTTGTAATTTATCCAAATATTAGTATCATATTTTTAAAGTTCTTACTAAAACATCTAACGCCATCTAGTATGAAAATTAGGAAATAACCTTTTAATTAAATTCGTCAAAAATAAAAGATGAAAATGTTATGTAATATAGTGATTAAATTAAAAAAAAACAATGGATTTTGCCCAAAGATAGTATTTTTCCCTAAATCTAAATTAAAGTGTCCCCGATTTCTGTCCCCAGCCCTTATTAAGCTGAGAGGCTCGTTAGAGAGGTCTACAAATCTCCGCTAAACTCGCAGTGTGACAAACACAAAAACCATAAAATTAAATTAATGCCTTTTCACTGCTTTCCTCGCGGGGAATAGTTGAGGTCGTTAAGGAAAACTTGAGGTTTTCGAGATGTACTGCTCGGTTTTCTTCTTGATAGGGCTAAAACTAATCGTTTCTAATTTCGGTTTATTTATTAACGGAAATATGCAGCCATTAAGCAATATATACGAAATAAGCACACATATTCAATTTATATTTTTTCTTTAAAACGCAAATCTTTACAGCAAAGAATTGATAATTTTAAAGTTGTTTGTAAATCGTGAAATATGTAATGTTAGTTTTAGTAATACTATAATTTATATTTAATATGACTATACCATAATTTATAAATGATTATTGAGGAGTAGAAATAAGAAAATAGTTTTTTTTTAAATTTTTACTTAAGATACTCCGATGTCAAATGAACTCTACTAGTAACGCCATCTATTGTCGAATGGCAGATGTGAGAAAAATTATGATTTATTTTTTTCTCATTGAAATTATATTTCATAGTACTTACTATATTATAAACCATTCATTTTAATTTAATGATATGGGGTTTAATTAAATAAAAAAAATAATCTATATTAATCTTATAAAAGAGGAGATATTTGTGCTAATGTATGCATTGAAATAACTCAAAAACTACTGGACCGATTTAAAAAATTCTTTTAACATTATAAAGCTACGTTATCGATAAGTAACATAGGCTATATTTAAAACAACAGCGTGAGCAACAACTAGGTATATTATAAAATAATTCTGTAAGTGGGTTGCAATAAATACTTGAATTTGTTTATTAAATTGTGATTGAGATTTGGTAACTATTTACTTTCGCTAATTGATGTAGCTCGAAGCGAAGCCAACCCCGTTTCGATGTATGGGCATCTTATCAATTGGACTCAAAGCCGATAAGCTTTAATTAATCAGCGGACCTCGCCCACGCATTAAACCTTTTACGATTCGCTTCGCCTGACACGTGAGCACGTGCTGACTTTTTAATCTTTTTATAGAAAATAGACCAGTAAACAATACCGACTTTTTATATTGTAAACTATTGTTAATAATAATTGAACTTTTTGCTTTAAGATATTATTATTCACTAGCTTATGCCTGCGACTCCGTCTGCGTGGAATTACTAAAATGAGTAGTCTATGTGTTTTTCCAGATTATCCTCTACATCTATACCAAATTTCATCGAAATTCGTTCAACAGTTTAGGCTACAAACATCCATCCGTCCATGTAAACCATCGCATTTATAATTGTAGTTACTATGATGTACATAAAATGTTTAGGTATAGAGTTGCTTATAATCTTTGTAAAATATTTAAAAACATATTTTCACCTGGTCTTTGTTAAAGTCCACGAAAAAGATTTTGTGCACCGTTTCCTATGAAGACATATTGCTTTTCGCGTTTTTGAAGTCGCGATCTCGAAACGTATTTACATATTCACACTCGCATTACTGCTAGTAGTATATTCGAGATGAGATGTGAGCTTGTGTGACATTCGTATGTGTTGGAAGCGTTAGCTTAACGATACTAATGTAATGAGATCTCCTTCGCCCCCCGTCTACGTATGCAAAGTGAGACGAAAATCGGATGACGAATGCAAGTGTGGAGGTCTAAATAGAATGGTGATATACGACGTAGGCTGTATAGGTGTGCGCGTGTGTTGGTATGCCAGTCGCCTCTAGGCGCGCAATAGTCGGGGGTGGGCAGCCGAGAGGATGGGGTATAAAGGAAAACCATTTACATTTGAGCGATTCGTCCAATTTAAAATTCCTACAAGATAGCTTAGACACGGGTGCCATTCTTTTGAAGAGGCGAGCATCATGCGAGGGACGTTCGCGCATTCTTTGAGCGACGGATTGAAGTTTTGGTTTTAACGAGATTTTTGTGACACATTTGGTTTTTTTTATAAAAAAAAATCCCGCATAGCTCTTAGTCTAAATTAGGAAATTTATTTTTAAAAAGGTCAATAGTTGGTCTGAGCAAGGGCGCATTATAGATATTGGTTATGAATATGAATCTAGGGCGTGAGAAACGGTTAGGATACATTCCATCAAAACGTCATAGGTCGCTCTCAGGACAAATTTGCCCTCTTGCCCACGTCCCGAGTTTTACGAGCCACGCCGACGAAGATTCAGCACCCGAGGGAGACATTCCGCCTCCAAAAACTTTACCCGTTACAAATTTGTTTTTTTTTCTGCCTTATCTGCTCCCCGCGCTTTTGGCAAACCTAATTCCGTATTCAAAAATATTTCTGCAAGTATTGTGCTCGTACGCGAACGAACGTTTTATTGCTGCCCATATAACGTTTTAAAAGTTAGCCAGTTTTGCCACCACACTGCTTTTTATCTTAGAATCTCACTCGTTCTTTTTCTCGGTTTTCTCGATAATTATTATTTTGTAAAAAAATCTAAATGATAATTGAAGTTACGAGTACAGAGTTTTACACCGGGACAGCTTTTGACTCTGTACAAAGCACAGATCCGACCGTGTGTGGAGTACTGCTGTCATATCTGGGCTGGCGCAGCGAAAT
>NW_013525694.1:1919720-2078049 GCF_000836215.1 Papilio polytes
TTTTTTTATATAATATGTTTTATTTTGTTATTTTTTTTTAAGAAAATCATGTGAAATGTATTATATATAAAAATAAGAGAATAAAGATATGAAGATAATAATAATAATAGTGTAGGGTGGTGTTTTTATCATTTCATTCTTTACTAGCTTTTGCCCGCGACTCCATTCGCATGAAATTTAAAAATAACAATGAAGAAATAAAAAAAATTAGTCTATGTTTCTCACAGATAAATAACCTTTCTAACGGTTTAAGAATTTTTAAAATCGACCTGGTAGTTTTTGAGCCTATTCATTACAATCAAACATACAAAGTTTTCCTCTTTATAATATTAGTATTGAAAACTACATAGGGATAAGAACTGTTCAATTCGCACAATACCTTTATTTAAATAATCTTAAATCGCGTAAATTACGTTTACTCAACACTATTTCTAAAACAAAATGTCTGTAACAATATTTACGATATAAAAACACAACTAAAATGTGTATCTGTTTATAAAGAAAATAGTATTTTCACACTTTGAAATGCGCCATAACTTTGGCGATATATGTCGACGTACAAAGGCGGCATACAATATACAGTAAGTTCTAATCAGGCAAAACACGAAGACAATACGTTGGTGTTGTTAGTGGCTTATTTTGCATTCATGGAATTTTCTTAAGCGTTGTTCAGTGGAACAGGGCGACGTAAAGCCGTGTGGGGGCGCTGCCGTGCCATCCAATTTACCATTCATATTTCGAACCCAATCGCAGAGGTAATTTCAAAGGTCCACGTTGATGTACGTAACTGTGTACTTGTGAATTGTGATAGAATTTTGTATTGTACGAGACTAGGAACTACACCGTACTGGGTTATTACGGACAGTGGGCTTTCAATGGAATATTTTCATATTCAATATGTGATTATTATTTAACAAGATAATACTCGTTTATACAAACTGTTTCGAAACCTTAGTAAGTAATAAACCTAAATTGAAACTTTAAAACTATGTTTGACAATCATTTAGCCAAAACTGTCGATACCTGACTGTACTTCACTACATAATGTAAAACAAAATCGCTCCCGCTGTCTGGTTGTATTGTTAAATATTTAAAACTGCATATCAGATATTGATGTAGTTTTTTTAATGGATAGATTGATTTAAGGTTTTTATGTATAATACATTTCTAATATAGTAGAGAAATACTGATAATTTTATAGGTTTCTAATGTGATGCAGATAAACGTATTTTCCTATCAGAAGTGGACTCAAGCGAAGAAGAGACGAGTTATTAGTGATTTATAAAACACAAAAAATGTAAAGATATTAACATATATCTATATAGATTCACTTATTACTTATCATTTAATGATTTTATACATAGATATCGATATCGATGTTATTGTCAGGCCATATCGATATTTCAACAATTTGCTCTAGACATTATTGGGACATCCCTAGCTACTAATCTTTTGACAGTAGCGCAGAAGCAACATTGTTACGTTTTGTCGGATGCCAGGGACCGCCTTTTGTTAAGACCTATTGACTACATCGCTCGAAACACTCGAACATTCGCAGATTTATATTTTTTTGTAGACACAAAGGGATTGTAAAACTCATACTTAAATTGAAAGAGGTGTTTGAAAGTCAATATCGAGTATATTTTTATTTTTGCATACAACAATATGAAATCAAATGAAAATAAATTTGTAGAACTTTTCAACTTTCGAAATAGTAAAGTACAATTGTATTGGTTTACTGCAATGAATGTTATGTTATACTAGCTGTTCCCGTGCGACTTCATCCGCATAAAATTATAAAAAATTCAATTGACTGTTCACGTTTGTCAAATTATCAATTGCATATGTCAAAATAACATAACATGATGCCAAAGCGTGGCGACCTTGCTTCCTTGATGTTGGCAGCAACTTATGGTCTCTTTCCCACATTAGGGTATTATCCAAAATATTTGCCCCTGAGTTTAATAGCGTGAAAATATATAGCCTAAAGCGTGATATAAGTGTAGGGCTTTTTTTAAAAAAAGACATATTTAAAAATATGCTGTAATTACTGACATCTTAGGCAACAAAGAAGTGTGTATTTACGCTTTATTATAATCTCAAAAGGATCTCGATTAATTTTGGCATAGATGTAGAAGATAGTCTGGAAAAAAACAAAGGCTACTTGCTTTTGTTTTTTTTTTAATTCTACGCGAATGAAATCGCGGATAAATGTTAATTTACTTGTAAAATTATGGTAACAACTACACCTAAAGTAAATAGTCTAAAAGTGTGAACTAGCCAAACTAAATCTTGGCTTAGAAATAGTTGTTGAAAATACAACATTAATTTATATTTCATATAACTAATCCTTGTCCTATTTTTCAGTTCGAAAAAAATCGAATTTGTCTAAAACACTAAAAAATATTATTTTGCAATTTGCAAACACATCAACGAGTGTTCAAATGTAAATTTCAACAGCATATTCAGTTTCAATTTGATTTCGTACGAACGCCATTACATTCTTAAGTAGCAATCGCGACATGTGATTTCCTTTCCTTGATATGAAAATTCTATTATTGAAATACGATTTAATGACCTTAATGGTACTTTCATATTTGCTAATGTTGTTAGCAACCACAGTGTTTTAAATTAAATAATGGGAGATGTATTTGTAGATTTTTTACATACAAATAGTGGTAATGTAAATTTACATTCGGTTGGCAATTTGAAACATTAATACTGATTTAACTAAAATGTACAGATTATATTGTTATTTCTTTTTTTTTCCTATTAAATGAGCAGGATGGCGATATTATCTTGTTTTAGTGTCTCGACAGTGAAAATGTTGTTGATATTTATTACTTACTAATATTATAAATGCGAACGTTTAGATGGATGGATGTTTGTTAGAGTTTGTAGCCTAAACGGCTGAACGGATCTCGATGAAATTTGGCATGGATGTAGAGCATAGTCTGGAAAAACACATATGCTACTTGATTTAGTTTTTTTTTTAAATTCTGCGCGGACGGAGTCGCGGGCGAAAGCTCGTAGTATTATAAATGCAAAAGTTTAGATGGATGGATGGATGGATCGATGTTAGATAGAATTTGTAGTCTAAACGGCTCAACCGATTTCGATGAAATTTGGTATAGATGTAGAGGATCGTCTAGAAGAACACACAGGCTACTCACTTTTGTTTTTTTAATCCCCAGCGGACGGAGTCGCAAGCGAAATCTAGTTATTTATGAATAAACATTTATTATTTAAGTTAAAAATTCAATTACTATTCTTTAATTGAAATACATACAATGTATAGAGAAGAACTATATTTAATCCATTTAATATGTTAATTGGCAATAAACTTTCACCGAATACAAATTTATTGTAAACATAACCTTTAATCCGAAGCATTCACGTATCAAGTTCTATTAATGCCTACAGATATGATTTTCCATTAAGTCGACCGTTATGTGCGTTCGTTTCATAAAATATTTGATTAAAAAAAACTCTAACCACAAATAATAGTTTATTATTAAAAGTTAACACCATAAACAAATTGTTTGTTTAATATTAATAGATTTTATATTTATAGTTATAATAAACTTTGTTGACATTCGATAAGTTAGTGTTCAACAGAACGTATTTTGTGGAATGGAATTATTCGAACATGATTATGTAAATTCTATAGGTTGGATATTTCACTTTTTCACTTGGATATTTTTTTGTCATCAAAAATTACTGATGCATTACTAAGTGCACGCCAAATTTCTTTTTATGACTAGCTTTCGTCGCGACTCTGTCCAAAAAAAAAAAAAGTAAGTAGCCTATGTTTTTTTCCAGACTATCCTCTACATCTATGCCAAATTTAATCGAGATCCGCTCCACAGTTTAGGCTACAAACTCTAATAAACATCCATCTATCCATCTAAACCTTCGCATTGTTAATATTTGTAAGATTTAAAAAGTATCGTCTCGTCGTCTCGTATTAAATTATAAGGTCCCATAATTTATTACTCTCACAAAATCTATACTTAACGGCTCCCTTGAGGCCATTAAAAGATTCTAGGTGAGGCAGCAGATCTGTTGAATATTTAATTAAAGAAGTTAAGTTTACAAATCGCGAGAACTAACGTGTTTGCGTAGACAATAGTCTCGATTAGGCCGCGTTCGAGTCGCCAGTGAACGGCGACGATATATGAAAGCTTGAAAGGCTATTATGTAAAATTGTCTGCAATTTCCTCGGTATCCGTTAAACGATTTGCAAATGCCGATTTCACATACGTCATAATTCTTCGGCACACAATGAAATTGCAACTCACTTTTTAACGTTTCCACGTATTTGTGAAGTGAGTACGTTTTATTGCTGTTGCCTTTTAGATTTACGAATCGGATAATAAACCATATCTTACTTTGTATTTGTTAATGAATTTTAAAAGAGTTTTGTAGTCTCTTGGGTGAAGAAGGCTTTTCTAAGTTTGACTCCGATGGGTCCAAGTATACGTTAATACTACGTTCACACTTATTACTAACAAATATATACAATTCAAACAGGTTTTTACAACTTTCAAGGAAATAAATAAACGGGCTCATTAATGCTTAATAAAATTTTTAATCATCGAATTTTCTGTTTCAAAACGCTGTTATCAGTTTAAGTACCATCCACTACATTTAACGAACTCTTCTCTTCGATTAAATGAAGATTAAAACAATTAAAATTACTGTCATTATTGACACATATATTAAAAATTTACTCATAAATATATTCGTATTTTAGTATAGTACCGTTCCTTTTGTGAGAAACGTTCATCGGATTTCGCCTGCGGTTAGCCTCTGAATAGATGATCGATGCACTGTTCCACTTATCTCCGGCGTTTCGTTGCTCAAAAGGCATACTTAGCTATTAGTACCGACCTCACTGTAATTCAGTCATAGATTTTACCCCAATCTCTCAAATAACGTGCTCTGAAGACTGTTCTGGAGTATCTAACTAAGGGTTTGCACTGTCAAGGAACATGTTTAAAATCTATTGCCATCCTTGTTGTTCTCTTTGACAAAATAGAGATAACAATGTTACAAATGTAATTCTATGGTAAGGTCACTAACATACTAAGAGATAAATCTTTAGTGTTTGATTAATTTATGTTAGTTATTTACGAGTAAGCCTTAAGGCTCAATTTGACATTTGGTGTGAACCAAGTCACCCTTACAAAAAAAAAATAAACAGGTAAGAGTTAAAAAAAGAATAACATTATGTTTTATTAATTACAATTTTCTCTTTGTCTTGTTAAATTTATTACGAAACTTTTTCTAAAGTAAACAAAAAGTTTCGTTTCAGATCAAACATTTCCGTAAAATATACAGTAAATTGCCCCCAGGGCGAAATTAATGATGAACTTAGATTATAACATGTCACATATTACGACCCTAGCGTACCTAATAGGAAGCATTAAGTAGGAGACACGAAGCAAAACCCCACTAAATACGACAAAAGGAAGAAAAAATAACGACCACTGATCACGCACCAAACTTAGCCAAATTAAAAGTTGACTGCAATAAACAATAAAAATGCCGAATCGAGGCTCTAGGATCCGAGTTTTTGTAATTCCAGGCCAATCACAAGTTCTCTTATGGGTCGTATCGCGAAGTATTTAGTGTAGTTTGATTGCGCTTGCCGCGGGCTACCACGAATATGGACATTAGCAATAATGAATGTTTTGATTCAGTCGTTTATGTTTATGTTGACTTATGCTCATTTTGACCAACTATATCTTAAATTTAAGTATCCGTTTAGCCTTAGGATGACCTTAGTAAGGATTTAGATTTCACCAACGTTTACGTAACGCTTTACGTTATAAGTTTAGTTTAGATTTAAGGAGACCGTTAAATGTTTGTGTGAGTAGCTTCTAAGGGTGCTTAAGAATTGATTCAAAACTCGCTTCAACCTCCTAATAAAGCGATCTAATACCTAGTGATGTAAATTTTAAATGAAGACTGTAAATTGTTTTTATTCTATTTATAAAAATATCCGCAAAATTATAAATAAACTTAATGAAATCTAATATTTACGCGGCAGTTTCATGCAATTTATAGACAGTAAGATTTACAAGGAATATAAACGTTCACTTGGCATATCTTGACTACAAATTATACCTACCAGTCACTAGTTAAGTGGTAAGTAAAGAAAAAAATTGCAATAAGGGGTTAGTAATTACAAAATAGCTTTAATGATACCAGTTAGTTATTCACAAACGACTTTGGAAATTCTTAATACGACATTGATTAGGTTGTAGTTACCTTCACGTATATAATGACAATTTAAAGACTTAAGGTCGTTTTTATTATCATATTGTATGATTCTTGTAGAACTATTAACCCTTATGACAATAGTTTAATGGTCTCCGCACACGCGAACCATTTTTCTTTTTGATTCCTTGTTCGAGTTTGTTTTTCTTAATCGGAATATTTTATTCTTTATTTACTTTACGACAAACTCCCAACTTTTTAAAATTTCAAATATTTTTTTTTAAGTAAATTTGATTGATTTATATTTTAAATAGTAATGCGTTTATTGTTAAAATGATAACTTCGTTCGTGGCATTCAGATATTTTCAAAGCTTCAACGTCTTTCAAAACTAACTTTGTTTTATAGACTGAAAACCAGCGAGGCCTGTTCCTTTTAGCTGAGCCTTCTCCTTTTGGCCAAGGATTTTTTCTTTATTTTTATTTTAGTAATATGATCTGTAAGTTGCGTTCTTTTTTTTTTGGGTCAATAAATAGTGATTTAGTGTTTTATTTATTAGCAAATGTTAATTAAGAACGGGCGTATACCTTTGACATTACTGCACAACTATTGTGCGATTGTCGATTGTTTCACAACCAAGTCAACTGTTCAGTTGCACAACTAAAAGTGTAGTGTGCGCACCTCCATAAGCTAATAGGAGGCAAAGCGAAACTAAAAAGTTGTGCGATAATTTAGTTTCAGGTGTTCGCACGCTTTTGTTGTACAATGTTTTCAAGAGTAGATGAGAATGTCAAGATGAACACGACTTCAAGTCGCCCGTGTAAGAACCAGCCTAATATAATATAATAGTTACCTATGTAAACTTGATATGTTTATGCTTATGACTTTTATAATTAAATTTTTACGTATATTGTTATAGTTTGTTTATAAACATATGAAGTAATGAAAAAGTTAATGTGACTTAAGTAACGAGAGGGAGGGCCGCGGAACCTCACTAATTTATTAACTACAGCTATCGATGGGCCACCCATACACGAATTAACTTCTTCATATTACTTTCGACGTCCATATACTATAACTATTTAGTTTTGATATTTACAAGATGTCATAAACTTAGCAAAACAAAAAAAATATAGCTTCTTTGTGTTAAAGATACACTTGTAAATCATATCATACTAATATTATAAAAGCGGAAGTTTAGATGGATGTAAGGATGGATGTTTGTTAGAGTTAGTAACTTAAACGACTAAACGGATCTCGATGAAATTTGGCATAGATGTAGAGGATAGTCTGGAAGAACACACTACTTACTTTCTTTCTTTTTAATTTCACGCGAACGGAGTCGTGGGCGAAAACTGGTCGTATTATAACATTCGTATGAATTTCATATAAAAGTGCCATAAGTTCTGGTAAAAAAGTGCTTTTTCTTAAATGAACGCTTCAATATTGACTGCCACGACACTATATGAATCTGTTAAGTCCTCGAACATTTATCATTGGAGTTTTATTTGTGCCAAGTATAACATCAAAGTATCAAGAAGGCTTAGTCCTTGCAATCCTCGTCACGGCAACTACTAATAGGCTTGATATTTTGTTATAGCTTAAGTTTTACATAGACTTTCTTATACCACGAAGGGGCTGTTATTTTAACCTCCACTGGTATGTCTATTAAGGCTATTACAGTACTAATCTAAATTGATGGGGCGTCCAACGGAGTATTTTTTCATAACATTAGTTTATTCCGCGTAAAATAATGTAATGAGCAACAACAGCGTTCATTACTTAAGGAACTGTCAAATTACTTTTACATTTTATAACTGAAACATCAATTTTATTTATTTTTTTTCTGTACTGAAATACAATTGCGTACTTATTAAATTTAAAATAAAAGTTATGCGTGTGAAGAAAAAACGTTTTACTCAGATAAAATGTATTTAGCAAATTGATTAAGATGTTTTTTTCTGAATTTACATGCTTTTTGGTACTCAATTTCTATTAACACGTTTTCTTTTTAGGTTACCAGAAAAATTGTACAAAAATACAGAAACCATTTAATGTAATTTATAAGTATATGGAATTAAATAATATTGTAGTCATTTACAATAAAATAAATGATTAATTAAGAGATTTAAAATAAATTGAGGAGTCAAAAAAAAAATAGTCGATGCAAAACAGTGCATGCACAAAATTGGAGTCGCAAATTTCGGGCAGCACGTTCAGGTCACGCGCACAGACTCATTGGCGATCAATTATCCGCAATTTGAAGCACTCATAGATAGCATGACAACCGTACTGACAATTTGTACGCAGGCACTAATTGCACAGAGCAGTGAAAACTTTCACAGAGCGCCGCGTCGGTCGGCGACGTTTTAGCAGGTCCGAGATAATTAATTTAGGAATGTTTAGATTTTAAAGCGTCCCCAATATTTCATTTAGTTGATCGATTGAAATGTAAATTTAGTTCAATTGATGTGAAATATTATTTCACGTCTATAAAATCGTAAAGATAGGGCTGGCTGTTAGTAAAGTAACATAACTACATCGTTGTTATCTAAAGAAGTATTTCACGAGCAGACCCTTGGTCGATCTGGATCATTGCTACTGCTGCGTAGTATTAACAAAAAAAATAATGTGATAAATGTGAGTCTCTACATATTACGATATAATACTCTTTACAATTAGTCTAGATTGGCCATTAAAACCGTCAGAGATTCATGCAAATGACCCGGCGCTGCGCTGCGTACGCTGCGAGCGAACAATCAGCACCAATCAATAATCTATTGGCAAGCCTAATGACCGCTCAAGGACGTCCGCTGCCGACAATCATTGAAAGTCACCGAATAATTGAACGATCTCAATCATTGAACTAATTAAAATGATCTACTGACGCGGTGTATTGACTTATTATACTTTTTATTGTCTATTATTTTTTCAATACGTTTTCTATCACTTCACATGGACAACATGAGGGGCAAAGAATTCTTTATAAGATAGAATCTTAAATATTGATAAAAATATAACCCGTAAACGGTAAGTTATAAATTAATGAAAGTACAAAATATTTAACAAGATACAATCATAAAAGTCATGAACTAATATTTGAATATGACAATTTAAAAAGCAACAATGAAATATGGTATCAAAACGAGAAACTATAACGCATAAAAATAATTATGCTTAAACATTAGACCACCATGCGCCATCGTCAAGCCCACGCAGTGTCCAGCCCTAGCCCATAAACTAGGGAAGTAAGGAATCCCACACTTTGCCGAGCAATTGTTGTCCGGTGTTAATAAAACGCCGTATATTTTAGCTATTTTGACAGTTCTAAGCTATTTCTAGTATCATACATACAGCTGCTGCGTTTAATCAACATTTTACATTAATTTGAAGAAGAAGAACATTAAAGTGTACAAATGTAAAGATTGACTAAATTTTCTATTCCATCCGAATTGACACAAACTGATTCATTCTCATTTTTTTCAGCGATTTACGATAATTAAAAAAAAAACTGATAGCCTATACCCTGCACAGCTAGTAGAGACAGTAATTCGCCCTGTTCAAAGTTATAAATTTCATCTATTTTTTATTAACTAACATAGTATATTTGCGATAGTATTGCAATACATAATAAAAAGTTAAACTCAACATACGATGCGTGCATTGCCTTTGATACATGCATGTTTACCTACTATGTGATCGCCAAACATAGTGTCAGTGTGTCACGACGCAATGGCTGGAAGCGACCGTCACGCCGCCTACGGAGCTCGTGAAAGCGTTCAGCTTACAACTTGATTTGTGATTTCGAAGATTATTGCTTGTAAACTCCATTATTGAGTTTCTGTAATTTAGTTTTGAGATTCAATTGCTTTGTAGTAGATTCATAAAATCACCAGGACAATATCTGAAAGGTTGGTTTAACTGTGCGATATCAGATTTCATCTAGGAAATAATGATGCAAAAACTTTAGTTGCTAATTTGTCGATAATGGGTATTAAAAGGGTATTAATTCAAACTGAACTTATATATTTTATTAAAGATATATACGAGAAAGTTCAAAAATAAATTCTTTCTTGTAAAACATTGTTGGAAACCAAACATTTTGAGTGTCATTTTGAAATTAATTCCTAAACTACCTCCACATATGTTTCTTTGTAATATACGAAGGCTGTAAACAAATTGTACAAATATCCTTACGTATGAATTTATTATAAACTTGGTGTTTTCCGCGACTACGTCCACGCAATATTGACATAAAAAAGTAGCTTATAATATGCCCTTCTATGTCAAATACCCTTCAGTGAAAGTCAAGTCGAAATCGGCCCAGCCGTTTCGAAGATTACCCGGAATAAACGCGGCTTGCAGACAGACAGACAGATAGACAAAATTATTTTAAATGCGATTTTCGTTATCAGCAACGCAAATACATCATCTTTCCGAAATCTGGAATTTTTCTTTTCATATCATAGACACTCCAATTTTATTAAATGTATATATATTCATAACCATATCAATTTAATAAAAATTGACTTAGAACTTTTTTATCAAAAGGATGTTTTTTAAACATTTATCTCACGTTTATGTCAACTTTATGAAGGCAGAGGCGGCGCCTACGCATTGCCTTCGTTCATTAAGACGTTATGATCCGTGAAGCATCACCCACTGCTCGAAATGGGATTATAAATAAATAACAGTAATCGTGTACACAAATCATATATAACTTTACTTGAAAATGAAAAAAGTGTCAGATGCGTGAATGGAAGGAGAAACAAATTATTCACTTTTTATCCTTTCTAAATACATTAAAGATAGGAAAAGAAAAACAGTCATTCATGGCCGGTTTCCCAGCTATGTTTAAACATTTGTTAGTGTTTTTGCTCCAATTAATACATGAAATGCGTTTCTGAACTACGTAACTTGAATTTTACTCCGTTGTAACATAATTAATATTATTAACGCTAATGAATCGCCAGGTATGACAAAATAAGTGGAGACTTCAGAAACCCAGCATAATAGCATTCTTGTTATAAATGAAAATGAATGTAGGACCAAGATACTGAAAGAAATAAATATGTTCGTAAAAAATACGAGACAGAGTTTAAAATCCAAATGCACATCAATAAAATCAAGATAATATAATACAGACACCATTGTTAATACATTAAGCTACTGTAAAAACAACGATATATCATGAGTGCGAAGCGACATCAGATAATATTTTTCGAATTTCAAAAACACGAGATTAAGGTATGTATCACACGGCTAATTGTGATTCCGCCCACGCCGCCTCGCCTCTGTCTCCAAGAATGCATTAAAAATATTGCTGCAAACCTTTTTCGCACGGGAATTATTATTATGTGTTTAAGTAATTGTGGTAGGTAACGCGCATTGCTAACATTATGATGTCATGTGAACGAGAGCTTCAAACTTATATGACTGCTAGCGCCATCTGTTGAGTAGTAGCAGAAGACTACACAACATTTCCATGCAAGTTATTTTTAGTTCATTATTAAGCTATTGAAGAACATGCTTCAACTTGTAAATGATATTTAATCGAATTTTTTATTATTATTTTTTTTTAATTATAGACTTGAAAAGGTACTGTTAAAATTTGTATTTTTTGTTGTAAGTTGGACGTATTGTGAATTAATTTAAAACTACACATTACTAATTTAATTAATTTTGTTTGAACTTAGGTTGTTTAATTCAACCGTGTTCAGTACAAAGGATTCCTTGTTTCAATTAAGGCGTAGGGCCGCGGTCCCGTAAAATTCCTCACAAAAGTACGAACTCATGTAGCGGTTCTGAGGTATTGAGTGTGAATAAGGGTTCGTTTGAAGTTTGTTCCCATATCAGAAAGTCGGTAATATTAAAATACTTCCTTGTGCAAGTTAGTGAATTCAAAATTACTTATATACCATTAAGGAAGTGTAGTATTTATTAAATTGTAACTGGCTAAAATACGAATTGCTCGTTCCATGTTTTTCATACGTCACATTTGAAAAGTTCATAGTGCTAGTAGATATAGCCGTAAATTACCATTTTGATGTCATACGCTTTGTTTAAGCTTTCGTAGTATCTAGATAATCACCGAAACTCGTCAACGAGAGCACAACACAACGGCACGTATCAACGCTTCCCAGTAACTCTGGCATAACATCTCAGTATGAACGTTTAAATGGGTCGTTTATTACGTCACGTATGAAAAATGACGTGATGAACCTCTTCGCTATTGTATCAAGTGCACTATTTTGTTGTGAAAACGAAAACTGTGTTGGTGAATTCATTAAAATAATAATAAAATTCCATTAAAATGTTGATACTCAGTAATTGTCCATTAAAATATTAAATTAAAAACTTTGTACAATTTTAATGTTGTAACAATAAGATTAGATATCATATTTAAAAGTCTATTTGAAAACAGAATTATACTTATAGATGAGTCCAATGGAGGAACGTACAAGTATTAATAAAATAAATAAATAAAATAGCCTTTATTTCAGTTCTGCATTAAAGTTATAAAAATAAAAATAGTTAAATTAAAAGTTAAACAAAGTTAAAAAAGCATAAATAATATGTTACTGTTCTAATATTAGTTTTTTGTTTAATTTCTGCAGATCTGTTTGCCATTCGGCAAAGGCCTCCTCCAACCTTTTCCACTCATGCCTTTCTCGCGCTACTCTGGCCCACGTCACTCCTGCCACACGCTTAATGTCATCATCCCATCTTTTTAGCGGTCTACCTCTTTTTCTTTTCCCGTCCCTGGGATACCACTGGGTCAGGGTTTTACTCCATTTGTCTGGTCCTCTTACCGTGTGCCCCGCCCATCGCCATTTGAGCCTCCTAATCTTGTGTGCTATGTCTGTGATCTTTGTCTTGATACTGATGGTGCGGTTCCTTATTCTATTTGACTTTTTTATAAGCAGCATACTCCTTTCCATTGCGTGCTGGCTTGTTGTTAGTTTATTAGTTAAGTTTTGTGTTAGAGCCCATGTTTGGCAGCCGTATGTGAGGACAGGTAATATGCAGGTGTTATACAATTTGCTTTTAATGTTTATATGTAGCTTCTTATCTTTCATGATCTCTCTCATTCCCCAGTATCTGCGCCAGCCATTTGCTATTCTTCGCTCTATTTCTTTGCGCATAGGATCATTTTGTGTCATTAACTGACCCAGGTAAATGTATTCGTCAGTGTATTCAATTTCGCTATTCCCTATTTTTATTGTATTTTTCTTCCCATTTGTCATTACTCTAGTCTTTTCCGGATTTCCGTACAAGTATTAGTTTAGAAAAAATAAAGTCAAGTTCTTGTCAACACTGAATCATTAATAAAAACCTATTTATTGTACATAAATTGACTAGATCGGTTTAGTAAAGGGGTCGGGCGAAGAGCGTGGTATCAGTAAAGGTACTCACGTACCGTGTTAGTGAGTTTCGTGCATCGACACAACAATAAATATGAGAATTAATGGTTCGTGCCGCCGAAACACTGATTTTAATGCTTCGTGACGTGCTTTGACAAGCCGTATATTTATTTGTGGGTAGACAGTTCGTAGGCTGTTAGTCTAGTATTTTGAGGGTAATTAGGAATGAAGATCTTGGGTATGCTAATTTGTTATTTGGGTTTAATTTTCGATTTGAATAGGTTGTAAAATAGTAAATGTCTATAACAATCTTTGTTATTTATTAAACAAATGTTGTTGTCTAACGTTTTATTGCATTTCCTAAATAAGATAACTAAATTTGCTTTTTACTTAGAACTTAGCTGATGCTAAGTTGAATCTTTTCTTTTTTTAAACTTGGGATTAATTCCGTTTATGTCTTTGAAAACAAATGAAATTGTATCAAAGTGAATTTCTCACGGTACGTTATCTAAACAAAGTGTTAACAACGGACTCAAGAAAGTCGTATCTTTTTGGAATCGCTAGATTCGTAGACAGTCCACTTGAATCCAATTTGTAACAACGGCCACGTTTGGTTTTTCTCACGACGGTAGCTTAATAACGTTGCATCTATACGAATACTAAGTGAACGTTTTATTACTTTTTTTACAAAAAAAGGGTTCGTTCTACGGAATTACAACAACCCCTTTGTCTATTGAAAAGCATGATTGAATATTTTAATACAATTGTAGGTTACTTTTTGTTTTTTAATGAAACGAGAATACATTTATATTTTTTTTTTAATTTAAACCGTAAAGCACTTTGAAATTCCTATAGCCTAAAGATTAAGAGTATAGACATCAGATCTGACCACATTGTCTTGATAAGTTCATATCCTAGCGCAATCTTTACCATAGTTAGAATAGTCGAAAGAAGTATTCCATTGATTTGAATAAAGACGGAATAAGTAGTTTGAAAAACTATCTAAAAAATTAAACAAACAATGTAATATCGAAACGGTTAGTTAATATTCGTGTGACGGGCTGCCGGAGCTTCCGTGCGGCGCGGCCTCTAATGTTATTCATGCGTCTAGCTATTTGTATTAGTTACAAATGAACGGTTACCGAAATCATTTAAATGCTAATTCAATAATTAAGCCGATCCCGCCGCGTGCCCGCCGACTATTGATCCGGCAATACTCATTGCTACCAGTACTATTGTGTCGGCTTTATATAGCTCGTTATGTACTCGAAATTATACTTATTGGAATCATTAATTTTATTAGTGTATAGTTTTACTTCAAGCTTATAGAGATCGAAATCGTAACTTGATTTTCTTTGATATCAAGATACTTTTTAGAATCCCGCAATTGAACTACTTCGTTAAAACATAGATGGTTTTTTTACCAAAATAAATAATGAGCTCATTATAAAAAATAAATAAATTCCATTATAATATTGATACTAATTTGATTTTTCTCTGTTATTGGAAAATGTACCGTATTTATGTTGAGTATTATATCGGTTTAATGTAATTCAAATAATATTAAAGCCTTGTCCATTCAAAGTTCGCAACGAATGAGCTCGAGAAGTGATCACTTGTTATAACGCTTTAATAAATTAAACTCATCATCCGGACGGAGTCGCGGGAGCGAATTAGTCGGCTCTTTGTGCAATCAAGCGGGCCCTTCGCGCCCTAATGAATATGAATACGGCTGAATTCGCCCGGAATACTGGCAACGGCAACCGGCTACCCGCTACCCGTGCCCGACGCAACTCATTACAACGACCGCACGTCACACCGACGCGTATCAAACATTATAGGACTTGAAAATACGATATTCGTCGTTCTAATTTTTAAATATTCAATTTAACTAAAATTCAATTTAACGTTATTTTGTAATATTGAAGATGAAAACTAGTCTTTGAATGAAAACTACAAATTATTCCTGATTTTAAAAATAAACAAAAATGAATTATAAGTCAATCGTTATTACGTATTAGCTAAAGAGAAAATAAGCTAATACTCATAAATTTGCAATTACAAAGGAAGAGATTACACTTATGTTTTCATATCATAGACATAAGTATATTTTCTTAAGTTTTAATGAACTAAGTAGCAAATAATTTATATCCATATGGTGTGATGGGCAGCCGTCTTACTGTTATGAATACGCAAATACAGCATCTGTTTCACTCCACTCTCTGCTCATTTTAGTTTGAGTTGGCGGGGAATTTGTTGTTTTAATGAACTACACTTAGCTACCACGTTAGCAATGTTCATGTTGTCAGCGAGTGTAGATTTTATCACTTTAATACAACTTGACTGAACATAATTAAAAAATCGTACATTACGACACTTGATTAGGTACTGTTATTGGTTATAAAAGTATGAATGTTCGTGCTTATTTTAATTTTAGTAATTTATATTTAAAGTCTCAAATTTGTATTTTCTATGTTTAATTCCCAACATGAACTAGGTAAAAATCACTAAATAGAGATTAACAAAAAGGTTACAATTTCTTGTTATTTATTTTGTTTGTAAAACCTTTAACGTTTAAAATACTAGCGGATTTCAGCAGTGCCTTATCTATGTTCAGAACAATAATGAGTTTGTTGACGTTTTAACTTACAGTTGTAATAAAACCCATCAACTTAACCATTATCACGCCAAGACCGCGGACAAAACACCACTCGTGTATTAACCGTAATAAAACAATGGCAGTTAAGAAATCTTAATGACATAAAAAGGTACGTAGAAAACAGTACGAGTCACACAACCGCGACTCCATTATCTCCTTCATTACTAAGAAAACACGAAACACTTTCCCGCCAAATCTAACCAACAAAAGTTCAAAATGGCGGTGCACAAGTTCCCATGAAGACATAGATTATAACAACGATAGTGGAGCCATGATAATTAAACGTAGGTTGGGTATAAAAAATGTCGACAGAACCGGTAGCAAGCGTGCCGCCAATATTAAAGAGCTTTCAACACGTACCGGGACCGACTTTAACAAAGGTTTACGCGTTCCATGTAAAATTAAACCGATGTTTATCTAAATTTAGTTACGTTCGTCATCGCACGTGCAACAGTAACGGCTAACGAACGCAGCCTTTTGTTTGATGAGGACGAATAAGGTCCGCCGCTCACTATAACAATTATCACTATGATGGTAATTTAAAGAATTTCAGATTTTTGAAGACGTAATATACAAAAGAATGGAAAAAGTAAACAAGAACATTCTTTAAACTGTTCGTAATTTAATGAATATGATGTTGTTATAATAATTCTAAAAAATCATAACACAAGACATAACATACTAGTATAACCACAAGAAATAGTAAAAACTTAACGTAAGTAAATTTCGCTTATAGTACACGATAAAATCGCACTACTTGTATGACTATAACTAGAAAATTTAAAATCTGCACCTTTGAAAACTACATCGTCGGATTTTTCATGTATATCCAGCCTTAATTGTTCCAAAATGTTGGCAATGGAAGCAAGTTTTAAGCAATTGTCTAATCTAAGGGCATAGATCAAACGTCAAATCTACGTGCCCTCCTTTACGACGTGACCATACGAGTCCCTTGAATCGTTTTGATAATTATATTTCACGGACATTTCTTGTAATTTAAAGTGTCTTGTTTTTTAAAATAAAAAAAAACGATATTTTATGGTTAAATTAAGATACAGATTAAAAATCTTGGTGTAATTTTAGAAAATTGGATTCGTTTGAAATGAATCTTTAAGAAAAATAGCAGTCTTACTTCCCCTAAATAAAATGAAACCAGTAACTTTTAGCTAAAAAAACGCTAAACTTAAATAAACATATACAAAATAGTAAATGGTCATAGATGAGATCACCAAAATTGAAGTCATAAAAGCAAAAAGGAGT
Organism: Papilio polytes; assembly: GCF_000836215.1. Taxonomy (NCBI): domain Eukaryota; kingdom Metazoa; phylum Arthropoda; class Insecta; order Lepidoptera; family Papilionidae; genus Papilio; species Papilio polytes. The sequence continues at coordinate 1,937,227 of NW_013525694.1, forward strand.
AAGTAAATGTCGCTGAGAGCTGCTCTATCTAGTATCAGGGCATTATCGAGTGACGCCCTCACCCGGCCCAATGTAATGTACGCAACTATCCGCGCCTCCGTTTTACATACACTACCATAGAGTACAGACAATATACTAACTTTGGAGAAGGCATTTCTTACCTTATGTTTCTCAACTCCCCTCTCAGCAAAACCAGTAACCAGAACATATCTGTGTTGAAAAATATGTAAATTTTTAGTCGGAGGTAAAAATAAATATAGTAAGCTTTTATTAAACTTTACTAATATTATAAAAGCGTATGTTTAGATGGATGGATATTTAGACTTTGTAGCCTAAACGGCTGAACAGATCTCGATGAAATTTGGCATAGTAGAGGATAGTCTGGAAGAACACATAAACCACTCACTTATGTTTTTTTTATTCCACGCAGAGTCGGGGGGATAACTAGTACGTTTTATAAATGAAATACCACCAAAATGATATAAAAATTCACAGCTCTCAGTGCCTGAATAGTGAAACTTATTATTGGAATTGCAAATTCTTTTCCTATAGTACAGTAACGGGCGAGTGAGAGTCGGTCACCCGTCGCCCGATCCCGGCCCGACCCGAAATGTTTTTAACATTATTGAAAACGTCCCGCGATTCGCTGACAATGGCCGATTGATGTTTAAAATATATTTGTTTCTATTTAGTTCTTTGTGTATGCAACATTTTATTTTAAAATATGTTACGGACCAAAAGGTATTTATTACAACTTTACTGTGAACTGCGTAAACAAGTTAATCTTTTAATATTTAAGGATGACAATATACTTTACAGTCACTGCCACAATATTTTAATGGACTCTTAAACACTGTCTAACAAAATTTAAATTAAGGCACTGCCAAAGTCACTATAGATCGAGATCCCAGAATTTTTTGGCAACTTTAAATCGTCTGTCTTCGAAAACGGCCCACGGAAATTGTCTGCCAGTATTTGTTTAGTAATTCTTACAGTGTTCTTCAACACATATGTGAAAATAAGCTTTGTGAAAATAAGTGAACTAAGGTGTATTTTTTACCAACTTCAGCGCGTGTGAGCTCGTAACTGCCCCATTGAACAGGATACCTAATGGCCATTCGGTTACATCAGAAACGAGTACTATCTAATCAAATAACAATAAGGTTTTAGAATATAAGTGTCGTCATCCTTGTCTGGGATCTCAATCTACTACTTAACTGTAACAACATCAGCCGCATACTGAAACGAATACTTGCCGCTTAAGATATGCCAGATTTCAAAATTTTATTGGAATTTGGATTTTAACCGTGGTCTTATCACTGAAGACACTGTTTTAAATGATGTAAATAAATGCAATTTAAAGTTATATTTAAGTAGTCAATCTAACCTTTAGTAACATTTAAATGTAAATCAAAAAGGAAGGCACTAGAAACCGGGAAGAGTGAAAATTTCATGGAAGCATGGGCGTTGCCGCGAGCCATCGATTCCTGGGATTGATATAAAATCGAGTTAGCAGAAAAACTTTTCAATTTACTGTGTTTACTTGGAACGTTATATATTTTGCGGTGCTCACTTCTAAGTGCCAATAATTGCTTTTTGATTTAATAAGAATCATTCAATTGAATTATTAAGTGATGGTACTTTTAGTCATTATTTACTTGCCTCTTGTCTTAAAAATGTAATATACTCGTAATTCAAAGTCAATAGTTCTTTAAGTATAACTTTCGCACATTTGTTGTATTTATTCTAACATTAATTAATCTCCTTAAATAATTAGAATCTGAGATGTAGATTAAAAATAAAACGGAAAGTTTTAAAACAAACAATCGGTAAAACATTAAAGGTATTTACGATAAATCTGTGTCGATTTGTAATTAATACGATTCACGAACCGGAAATATCTTTTCACTCGAACAAACAGCGTGAAGGAGTACAAAGGCAATCGGAATAGCGGCGTCGAAATTAAACTGCGCAAATTCCCCGAATTTCTCGCACAAGTCGATGTAGTCCCCTTGTCCGTTTAACCCTTCTTGTCATTTGCGAAGAACAAATTAATCATCATCATTTACATGCAGCACCAGTAGCCAGATTTGTTTCTGCGATTACAGTGCCCCCTCTTGTTAGCGAGGGGCTCGAACAGATTTCGAGGACCTGTTTCAATATTTTTCAATGTAATTAAACAAAGCAAATCACTTCACATTTAGTATCGTGGTGACAGTATCACTATTTAAAAAAAATACGAATGTTAACAATTTATTTTGTTTTAATTCAATTCAATGAATTTGTCAGTTTATAAAACAAATGAATAACGCTTTTAGTCACAACATTTCAGTCATGTTTATCATTGATTTGTAACTAATAGTGACACTTTGCTTTTGAGAAGCGATAAAATACTTACACATTCAATATCAAAAGATATATTTAGACTTTATTATGTTTAAAACAAGGACATACTGTATACTATTACTACTATACAGGGTGTTATTTAAAAATACTTCTACAAGTTTTACAATGAAAGCATGTGATCCATTAGAATTGATTAATATTCTTTTAGTTGATACGTCTCCATTATAGTCTGTATTCTATGTCAACACTACAATAGTCAGAGGTCGTTCGGTGAATGAGTAACGACAATTATTGCGTTCATTTGGATTTAGCACAATGTCCCCGACCGCCGCGCGCCGGTCAGCAAGGGTTGACAGAGGAGCGCGTGACGAATTGTCCTTCTTCACGGAAAATTAGGGTAATAATCTATTTGTGTTGTTTTAGCCCTTATAGCAATTTAATATATGTTTAATCTTTCAATATGAATAAGTCTTAATATAGAATTTAAGCATCAACTTTAAACTTCAAAGATTTACCGAGGGTGATCTCTAGAGACGCGACAATTTTCCATCGGTTCATTAGTTCTTTCCCCTAGTTACGAAGAGATTGGAAAGGAAGCGATCTCGAAGATGTTTGCAATGCTTCTAATATTCCAGGATTAACGACGCCCTTTGAAACTAAAATCGAAATGAGTTCTGACGACGTTTGGGAAGCCCTTCCGATCGCTTGAACTCCGGTCCAGCGACAAGTCTTGTTAATATAAAATTTATTACACCAAGTTAAAATTATTCGTTCCTATTGTTCCGCTCAAGAAATGTGACCCGAACAATGCGTCCATAATTTATTTTTCGATGCAACCCTCTTCTATACCGCAGATAAAGTCGTGATAACAAATGGTAACTAAAATAATAAAATAAACTGCGGCTCTGTAGCGACATATTTCACTAATAAAGACAAAACAACCGACGTGGTATCATACGGACTCACTTCGCAGTGTCCATACGTTACTGAGATAAAACAAAAGATTCGAACCCGTTGAATTTATGCGTTATCGAACTTAGACTGATGTTGGCTTCGGAACAATGGGCGATCGTGGCGCCCCATGCGGCGAGGTGCGGCGACGCGCACAAAGCGGCTCGCGATGATCGTGTAGCGACACCTATTGTGGAGTAGTGAAAAATATTTACACGATCCATTGCATTTCAAGATTAGAAAGCTACAAAAATTAAATTGTCTTGTAAAGTGTCTTACAAATGATTAAATAATTAAAGAAAATAACGTTAATAAAAAACGTGATGTTACTAATGGTAGGAATAGAAAAGTGAATTTTTTACATTTTGTATTTGGGTGGCCCAAATTAGAAAAAACAAAACATGAACTACTATAACAGGACAATAAAAGGTCTGAACGAAAAATGTTTAGCAATTTTATCAATAACACTTCGAAGAATTAAATGTCTGTACAGAATTCTAATACAAACACAAAAGTCAAACAAGAAACATCGCCCCATTGGATAATGCAGCAAATTTTGGCAAAAATATTCATAAGCTGTCATCAGGCGACTGGACCCACGCCAGATGCGGCAAACCGACGACAAAATATTTCGCCGCAAAATACTTACTCGAGCAAATCACCCGCCGCTCTTTAAAATCACTTTTGAGAAATCGAGCGGCAAATATTTAAAAGTTAACGAAATATTAAACGTCAAAACTTTTCCCAGTTTCAAACGTACTTTCTGAATATAATTCCTAGCAACATGTTACATGTTTAATTTAAATTTCGACATTTATAAATTTAACAATTAATCATTATTCAACTTAAAAGATCGGATATGCATGTAATAAACAGTGCCATTCGGGATTTTCATCTAGGTTGTTATAATTAAGTTTGTTGTCGACATCCAATTTAACATTTTAGCTCCTATGTTTTCGTTCTTAATTTTGTTAACAGATTTCTTGTGGTAACAGACGGTGGTTAAGAGAAACTACGCACTATTTCCCTGTAGACTCGATTACCGCCATTCCCCGTTTCTGCTATTATTTATGCTCCGCATTAAAAACAAAATGATATGCCTTCGCCGTTGAAAATCTAAAAAGAATAAGCAATAAAACGATAAAACCCAAATCTGATACATACTAGGGCCACCGCACCCCGGGGGTGTGAGAGGGACGGGTATACTCGGGAATGAATGTGAAGCTACTGTTTCATCTCTCACCTCTATCGGTCCGCGATCTACGAACCGTCCTAACTCGTTTCGCAATAAAAGAAAAATCGACCTTACCACGAGGATTTAGGCGACCAGTATCGGTCGTAGATCATAACAAATGGTTTCGAGATTAATATAGTAGGAAAGCCACCCCGGCCCACACCACCCCGCGAGCCGCGCAGCATTCAAATAGGAATCGAACGGATGACCAAAACATAATATCTTCAGAGATTCAGCCGCCATAAATCAAATGAGGAATAATCTGTTTCGGAACGAGATAGTCGCCGATGCCGCGCCACCATAAAAACGCAAAACGTTTTGTCTGATTGAAATCGTTGCGTTACGGCTTTTTCTTTTTGCTATATCTTTTATATTTTTTTCCTTGATGTATAATCAATGCGTTAACGGATCGCCGCCAACTGAGGGACTACATTTGCTATATAATAGATATTGAGTTACAATATAGTTTTATTTACTTTTTACACTTATCTATGATTAGTAATTACAAACTATTGTTAATAACAGAAATCTCACTAATTTTATAAATGTGACAGTTTGGATAGATGGATGAGTTTGTAGCTTAAGCGGCTGAGCAGATCTCAATCAAACTTGGCATAGAAGTAGAGAATTGTCTGGAGTAACACATTTATATGTGCTTTTTCTTTTAATTCCCCGCGAACATAGTCGCGAGCGAATCTAGTTGTATATAAACTTTTCTTGACACGATGACCAGTGATTGTTAAATTGTTTTTTATTTAATCTATACGTACTTTTTGGTCCTGTAGTCAAGTCAATCTTACATAGTTTTAGTTGACGCTTAAATGAGTTAATCCAAACAAAACGATTAACCTGTCAAAATATAGCTCGTAGAAAAAAAATGAAATATACACAGCAAATTGCACCACATGTGGTCAACCTGTCTCATAACCACGGCACATGCCATGCTTACCTTCGACAATTACTTGACAGAAAAAAGTTCAAACATTATCATAGTAAAAGATACCCTAGCTACTTTGTAATAGGATGTAAAATTAGTTAAGCGGGTAATTTTAAGAATTTGACCATCTGTTCCGGATGATAGTTATCGAAGAATTAACAATTTGTTTAATGCAAATGAAGCGAGGTCAAACCTTCAATAAATTATCGGCACATTTAGTGACGCCCGGCTCTTATGCCCACCGAATGTCACCTTTCCTGTAACGAGTATTCGGTTATCTGTTTTAATCGGAGGGACAGATATTTTAATGTGTTTTTTATTGGGCGAGACATGCATCTTTCAACAGCTGCTATACTCCGTGTGCCGACTTTAAGTCCATCATTGAACATCTAGTCATGTTCAGAATGAAAACAATGTAACCGAAACAATTGTTTTCTGTAATCTTTGATTTTTCGTGTGACTTATCTATTGATATTCGAAACAAAGTACGTGTTGAATTTAAAGTAAATTGCATAAAAATCCTATGCTATTACTAGTATTTTAAATGTGATAGTTTAGATGGTTGTTTGTTACAGTTTGTAGCCTAAACTGCAGAACGGATCTCTATGCAAGTTGGCAAAGATGCAGAGGGTAGTCTGGAAGAACACATAGGCTACTTACTTATATTCCCACGAACGGAGTCACGGGCGAAACTGGTAGTTAAAGTAAGCTTTAGTAGATATAGCTCGTTTAATTTTTTCATTGTTTATTGCGAGGGTCTTGTTCGTGATAGCTCTTCATTTGGGCGTCAATAACAAAATGATATATAACGGCGAATAAAAAGTCGAATTAACCTCCAACGACTCCCAAATAGACAATCGCATGATGACAAGTAATTATCAAAAGGTTTGCTTTCAAACTTTTTTACTGTCGTGACTGTTTGAACAATAAATCTTAGCCTAATGAGGTATTTATGCGAGCCCAGCTATGTCGAAGATTAATCCTTTTTTATACTCACGGCTTTTTACACGAGGGTAGAACAATCGTACAGAGTAGACAATACCCATCTGGACGTTGTGTGTTAAAGCAATAAAAATAATGTTCCATTGTTCTGCACTGCTACCTTCGTGTGAAACTAGCATTAATACCTACAGTTCGCGTGTATTTGTCTCAAACCGCGTTATACTTGACGACTTTCAATTGATTACCTTTTAAGTTACCATTCATTACGAACCAAATGTTTTTGGATGTTTCAAACAAAACGCAGCATGAATTCAATCAATATCATTATAGGATCATAAATTAGCTATAAGAGTGATTTGTCATATGAATTGTCATTTATTGCTTCATGTTATAGATCCTCATGATAGTATTGAATTATTAAAGCAAATCATCAATTAGTACAAAGATTAAAATTACATTGTATACAAACGTTGTTTTCATTAGTAACAAATATCCATATTAAACACACAATTGTAAATATCTAATCTGGATAAAACTAAGGTTTAAACAAAGTAAAAAATATTAAAAACTCCAGAATTCATAAGTCTGGTACTGAAATGGTATAATCTTGCCTAAAGCCTGCCACACACGCTCTGTTATCTGAACAGTCCGATTGTTCAAAAAAATCTAACAAAACTGATAAAACTGAGCGTGTGTAGCTGGCATTGTATTAAAAAAGTTAACGTGATGATTACATTAAACGTTCTTAAAACGAATGGTACTACTGTTGCCTTCTAATTATCATAAGGGTGCATTTAATTAGAGTCAATGTAAATGTGTTTAATTGCCGTGTAATTGACATTTAGTAGTATTATAACTTTCCTAGATAATATCTGTCTGTAATCGTCACAGTCGCTTAGTTTTACTAAAAAAAATAAACATATGGCGGGAAATGATTTGTTACATTGTTGTTTAATCTACATTTATTTTACAATTTAATTTTTAATGTATAGCTTATTTTGGTTTTATGTTTGTAATGGTAATTTATAGTAAATTGCTTCATCACTTTCTTCATAAAAAAGTGCCTTGTTACACAACTCACACTTTCATGTCCATGTCATGAAAATGTCCTCTTTATGTGCGTCTCCTCCTCCGTCAATCAAGGGTGGGCAACGCATCTGCAATTGCGGATGTTTATGGGCAGCGGTCGCTTTCCATTTCGGTGGATTCAGGTGGCCGCTTGCTCGTTGGCCACCTTATGTTACAAAAAAATTATATATTACGATATAAGAGACAAACACTTCAATATTCGCTATGTTCTTAGTTTGATTAATGCTGCTATTACATGTCTCTATTTCAATTTCATTAGCATATTAGACACGTTACCTCAGAGAATCGATTCTTGCAGGAATAATAAGATACTCGATTAAAACATGCTGCATCAATATATAATTTGTAACCAGCTCGTATTCGCCATTAGAACAGTTAATAGAATCAAATTCCGATGCGTACATTTCGAAGAAATACTCCTAAATCAAGCAATACTCTGCATTCCGTACTCATTGGTCCGAACTTCCTTCGATTAACATAAGCGCCTGTTAACATAAACAAATTGATGCGACGGATAACCGATCGTCACGTAATGTTAGCCATTCATTACTGTAATTAACACTTGGAGCTATAAATTATGCGAGCAGTCGCCGTGACGGGCTCGTCTTGTAACGAACAGTATCTCTACGATCGTTTTCGTTATTGATGGCCGGTATTGGCTATCGAGCTTGACGTAAGGATACAAAAAAAAATAAACAAAAAATGGGACCCACCTGCAAGCACTACTTTTCGGATCAAATAAGAATTTTCAAAATCAGTTTACCCGTAACACTAATAAAAACAAAACAAAATTATTCCTTTTCTCATTAACTTCAATTCACCTTTTATTTTACACTTTGTTAATATCAAATAGCTATGTGAATAATGATTTTTATAAGATATTCTAGTCTCTATTTATATAACGAAGGATAGGATATCAATTTTTACATTCTTTCCATAATTTACGGAGTCATTTTTAAAACAAGGAAAAGATTGAGTTTCATTCATGTAATCCCTCATCAAGATACACAGTGAAATTACAAAATTACGGTTATAAATCCTAAAAACAAAATCCTCTTACGGCCAAACTCTCGTAATTTATGGTGGAGCGGCGAATAATCACGAAGGTGTCGTATAAATCGTGGACCATTTGTAAAATAGGAATTACGAGTCGCCATCCGGGGCATTGTCACCCTCCCGGCTCCCGAGGTGGCTCAGATCACAGGGTGTATCGGTACGGACTAACTTACAGTTTTATTTTTTTTACCATTGTTGAATTGAACTTTGTACTTCAAAAAATCAATTCTAGCAATATTATTGTGTTTCAGTTTTATTAGTTGCAGATTTTTATATAGAAAGTAAACATATTTTAATTTCATTGTAAAATGGCATAAAGAGGTTTCTTCGATAAACTGAAAACAACCGAGATGCATCATCAGCCGGAAAACTGGGCTAAGTCATTAATATTACGATCTTGGTGAACAGGTTAATGACCTCAATTCCTATGCTATATAACCTCAACATACACAATGCAAATTTAACAATAGATAAATTCTTTTCTATGAATTGCTATTACCATTCCTGTCATGCCTTGCCTAAAGCAGACAATTCTAATAAACGTACGTCTGAGATATCGTATCTCCACAAATACACAAAGTTGCAAACCTCCCCAGGAATTTTTAATAGTATCACCCCTTCCCCGTCTAGAGGGCGTGACATTAGACTAATGTATTTAGAATCTGTCGCGTTTTATCTATCGGGAATCTTTGAAACTACAGTTAACCCGCGGAACTACTTTTGACTACAAATAATAAATCCAATGTAAGACCGGATAGAGCCTTCGGGACTGCATCGTGGGGAAGATTGGATGACATCGCTACAGCTGGAATTAACGGGTTATAACCTGAGTTTTTTTAATAACCTCTACCTTATTAGATAAACTTTTAGCAATTACTAGCTGTTGCCCGCGACTTTGTTAACGCAATATTAAAATAAAAATGTAGTGTATAATATGCCCGTCTATGTCATCTCCCTTGCTAAAAGAGAGGTTACAACCCTCAGGTATAAGGAAACGAGAGATAGAGAGTTCCTGGCAGAAGGAACAGACTATTTTCAAATTTGAAATTGCTTTAACAATTATGATTGTGTTTGTTGACCATAGATTTTCCATAGACATCAACAATACTTTTAAAATGTCTTTTCTGAGGGTACTGACCCGACTAGAAATGTAAGTATGTCACATAATACGTTCGTTATTCGAGAAACTTTACCCAAACACCCTCAGAGGAATCATAAACCTAACAGCCTCAGCGAAAGGGCGAACACAATTAAAATTTAAGCCGTTGTCCATTCTAGCCCAACTTACCCGCACCGGTGTAGTCCCAGACTGGAGCTTTACGAATCTCTCCTCTCCACGAAAATGCACATTAATATTAAATGGCTTGGAAATGCTGCGTTGTGGAGGTGGGGAGTCGGTGGGGGGATTGTGGGTGCAATAAAAAAGAAAGCGCTGAATGATATACCTAAATGTTGTTTAAGATTTTGTTATGTTTTATGTGTTCTCGATTAATTAATAGGACGTAAATTATTTGTTAACGGATCGGTGGAATTCTCTAAGTACTTTAGGTACTAGCGTAACCACTTACATAAAGTTTTAGAGGTTTATTTGACTAAAACATTAGTTAACTACAATACATGTATGTAAATTCAATTATCTTATCGTTATACTTTTTCCGTAATAAAAGACAAATCAAAGGTAAGAAAGCCGTTCCTATTTTAATGTCTATGGTCAATGGCCACCTAGATATTTTGTCGAAAATTGAAATGGGTATGTTATAGTAATTTCTATATCCTAACAATGCATTAAATTAATTTGAAACAAGTGTTGTGGAAATAATTAACAAAGTATAATATATGTAAAACGTCCCCGAATTCCGGGCAAAAGGGGATTAGTTTACGAGCGAACCATCAAGCATAGTAACGTCAGCCGACCCATTTCCCTCTCGCTACGTGTTTTCCTTGTATTAACTACGTAACACTATCCCCCCGCACTACCTCCCCAAACCCCCCTATAGTTCCAGCATCCAATAAGAGATGGCGCTGTAAACTAGAACCGGTGCTCTCTCTCGAGCAATTTACTCCTTACACTAATTAAAAGAGCGGGAAAGCCCCGCCTACAGACGAGAACAAACAGCCGGGGGGTTCACAGCCCACCAATCCGGGAGCTTGATTGTTTGTAATTAGAACTGGGTCTCTTCCTCTCGCCGGGATGACCAATGGCATCCGGCATTCAGCCACATTAATTCCAGAGATAAAAATGATTTAATTAAAAAAAACGCTCGTCGACTCTCAAGTCTTGTTACGATGTCGAGAGATATAATTTTTATGTACATTCGGAATATAAGCTTTGTGCTTTAGTTTGTAGAAGTTTGCGATTTTATATTAACAGCATGTATACCGAATACATGCTGTTTGGAAACTATTTTAAAGTAGATAACTAATAGCCATGACAAAGTAGACTTGTTTGTCTTTGGTTAATTAATGTAATTAGATATTACGCCGTGATGTTTTTTCCTATCAACACGTGTCAAAAAAATTAACAAAGTAAAATTTTAGAAGCTTTTGTGAAGAATCATTTCTTTCTATTCGAGAATCGATACCAAAGAAGGATGGCAAACGTAACCTAAAAGCTATTGGGTGTTCATGAAATATATTAGAATTTAGATTAATTCCCCGATGTTGAGCAAATTTACTTAGCATAATACCTCCTTCAGGGATTTATTGGGTTTAGGGTTGGATTAGTTTTAGTGAATGTAACTAGTTTTCTAATAAAGAGAAATATGCAAACAATTTTATTATACAAAAAAAAAACTAAATGAAAATTAGATTTGTCTAGTCTATATTTGACGGAATAAAAAAACAGTAAGTAACCTATATGATTTTCCATGCTCTGTTTAGCAACGATGCTAGTTATCGAGATTCAGAGGTTAGTTATGTTCCCTTTACTAATATCACCCTTATGTATGAAAGAAGATGCCCTTAAAAGAATGGAAGTATTTTAAAAAGCTAAATACGAACTCAAAATTTTGAGCGTCGTCTAATCGATTTGTTTGTCTAAAACACCTTGTAATGCGATTAAAATTTCTGTATCTACATACCCAATTTCTAGTGGAACAAAGATACTGTTAAAAGCACTATTATGTCAACAATATCCTATTATATGCTTCTATCTTATATCTTAATGCCTTCGTACGCGGAAAACAACTTCTATGAACTTCAATTAGAAAACATCAAGCGACGGCCGACGAAATTCTAGTGAGGTTGTAAAGCAGGAATATTAAACGAAGAGCTCTGCTTAACAATGTTAACAATAGACAAAACAAGCTAATAAAATATATGGTTATTACGTATATGACATTTGTCATTCAAAATTCACACGATATGCAATCCCTCAAACATTGTATAAGTGTACGTGTTTGCTAATAGGTTCCAATTTTGAACCGTACTAAGAATAGCTATTAAGTAGATACTTTTTATTCACGAAAAATTGATAACTAAATAAATAAAAAGTCCTTGATGAGAAAAGTCTTTTATAACATTTAATGACGTAGCAGATTCATTAGAAAACTTAAAGTAACTCCATTTGTCCGACTCTCGACATTCAAATGTAATTTATCACTCTGAAGAATTAACTGAAAAACGAAGAAGAATTAAGTATAATTTCCGAGGCGAAGTTTCTCGCGGGGCGAGTTGTCGACTCAACAAAAACTTCCTCATTGCGCCGCCAGTGAAACAGCGCAATCATTCACGATGAAAACTTCTGAAGGAGGAATCGGACCGGCCACAATGAGCGGACCGACTTCCAGCTGCCAGTTTGCATATAGAGATAAAAGTGGGGAATATTAATGTGAATCGCCTTTCCCGAGTGTCTCCCTTTACCTCCCTTATCCCCTCCTTCCTGTAGGAGGTCGGGTTGGGGAGGAGGGGGGCACTTTCTTCCACAGCGAGTGGACCGCGGGACAGTCGTGATTTTAATTATATTGCGACGTGAGACCGATGAGAATTATGGTTTCCTGGAACTATCCGAACTTGTATATACCAGTATATTGACCTCTACCTATACTATAATATTTACAAAGTAATGTATACTGTAATTTAATAAGATTGGTTGACCAGTGTTGCTTGACGATAGAAGTAAGAGAAATATACATACTTAGATATAAAGAAGATACTTAAAAACTACAACCAGCATAATATTGGTAGAGCCAATGTAGCCGCTATCGTCAAGTATGTAATGTGGAATGTCCAACGGTTTTTGATAGATATATTGATAAATACTGGTGAGCATAACATCAAGCGGACCACTTGTCATATTGTTATCCTGTACTAAAATAAATAGTTTAACTTTGATAATAAAAAATACATAAATACCAGCTTAAGAAATTACATTTAAATGTAGTTATAAGGCAAGTTATAGACGGTTTATAATGTTAGATACATTTGCGAATAAGATAACAATTTCTTGCCAAAATCGCCTAGACAAGCATTCAAAATCTCTACAATGGCCTTGTATAAACTTAACCCCTTATTCAACTATAACATCCAACTCACATAAATTTCTTTCGACAAACTAATGTCAATGTAAGAACGCCATTAAACAAATTCCGAGTCCTCACTACACCTAGGTGTGTCGGTGTGCGAATAATATTGCTACAGTACGCGAGCAAATGTGTGAGTATTGTTTCATAGAGTAGGCGACCTTCAGAGAAAACAGTACAATTTTAAGATGTTAACTTACTATCACAAGTATTTGAACGTTTTAATAATGTTGAAGACATCATTAATTCTCGCTGTTTACATGTTTTAATTAGATTATTTGTTTTATTGGAAAAATCGGTTTGTTAAAATGTAATATACACTAATGTATACCTAAGATAAAATATGAGAAATTCCATGCTTACACATGTTTTTATAGGTTGATAACAGTGTTGCATATGTCGGTTGTACTTAATTTCAATACGATTTCCTTTTCTCTTAACACTTTTTCTTCTGACAATGTGTTTACAATTGAGAGAATTGTTCACTCTGTTGCAGCGTTGGTCTGTGCGCTACACATACGTCACAGTTAAAGGGCGCATATGCATATGTGGGGGCGTATGTAAATACGTAAACGTTAAACTGTGAGGATGTGTGATGCTGAGGCTCCAGAGCGAGAGGTCTCTCTCATTATCGACCTCAGGTCACGGCGCATGCTCCAACTCCGGTCTGCGCTAACGAACGCCTTATTGCGACGGCGGTTCATCGGAGTAATTGAGTTACGACTTTTTACGTAGCAATTTCGTTTTTCTCTTAGAGTCGGGTCGCACGCTAATTGGGGCTAAATTTTTTTTTCTTCTCTTCACTCTACAAATATTGGATTAGGCTTTTTAGGTCAATCGGATTAGTAAATTTTACTTGTCGAGGTGTGTATTTTCAGTAATTACTAAAAATAAATGTATCAATGGTCTTTTTCACAAATGTCATTAGTAAATTAAATAGTACATATGAATAAAATGAAAAAAATTGCAATTCGTTAGGTACACAATACATTTTAGTTAATTCTAAAATGTACAGGCAGTCATTTAATCTGCAATACGGATATCTAGAGAATATATGTGATCAGAATCAATGCAGATATGATAATCCTCTATCTAAAAGTAAACCCATCAATAACGTGTTGTCTAAATTCGATATAATTCTCTTTCTGTCATCCAATCCACTGCTATAATTGACGTTAGCATACCGTTCGCATATGACCAGTTGCAAAAGGATCAAATATTCATTAAATGGCCGCTGTCGGTTCCGGCTTCATATTCACCAGACACTGTTAATAGTTCGCTCGGCCCGTCTTATCTTCAGCACTCAGACTTATAGTTAGACTTAATAATCTTGATACTAATCGCTTAACACACCGTACAACTTAAATAAATTTATTCTTTACATATACTAGGTAGATTAAACAGTAAATATTGACTACAAATCTTTCACATAGAAAATTAATCTAACGCAATCAACAACAAATTATTTGCTTGTAATTGCAAACTGAATATAAAACTTATGCATTTCGAATGGCATTTTCATTTAATTTTATGCCAAATCTAAAAATGTCTCAAGACCACTCAGTCGTAGTAAATTACTCCGTTTCTTACCTTATATACTAAGATCGCTACAAGGGTGGCGAGGGAAGGGGTTACACGATTGTTAACCACTATAGTTATAACAAAGATAGTACAATATGGTAATAAAATGTCTTTAGCAAATAATACTTACTACTACATTAATAATTATAATATGTTTCAAGTAACCTAAGTATAATTTATCCATACATAAAAAGGTACATAACTTAAATAAAAAACTAGCTTTAAACACTTAACTATCATAACAAGCATCTATATATTGTGGTCATTGCTTTTGTTGATTCAGAAAGTAAACAAAAATTCATGTAAACATTATTTCATAGTTAAGTAGTTTAGAAACATTCAAAGTTAAACATTATATTTGTGCTCTCATTCTACAGAATGCAATTTCGCAGCAACAACAACGTATCCCTGTTCTGATGAAAGTTTACTCTCAAGCACCATTTATTTGAACAATATCCACGACAATAATGTATGGAGATTAGGTAGCGGACAGACGCGCGCCGGTTGATCCGACAAGATACATCAACGTCGCGCCGGACAGTGGACATCCCCCTTTATGTTTGCCAACCAACGCGACTAGGCAACTATTGAAACAGCTTATTGTAAACCTTAAAAAGTGCAGTATTGACAAGCATCCCTCTCATTTTCTGAAAAAAAAAGAAACATAAATCCCGATATACATCAAAAAATTAAACAACGAAAAAGTAAAATAAGTGGCAATGTCATGTATCAAACCATACATGCTTAATTTTTTGATTTAATTCAAAAAAAAACATGATAAATGTAACAAGAAAAGAAAAATTAACGCAATCCATATTTAATCAATGACAACTATATTCTGAATTGACACAGTCTGACATGGATCTTAAAATCTACCAATGTAATTAATAAAAAAATCCATCTCTATACTTAGGTAGCTCGGCAAAGAGTAATAGCAGAGTGGACATTCGGACATGGCTTTGCATACATAAGGATGCTTGTTAACGTTGCATATTAGCGCTGACCGCTTCTCTACGCGACTTATCGTTGACTTTTGTTAATACGTACTAACAATTACATCATTTTATTACGGTATTTCTTATGTAAATTAATTAAGGTTTTGGTAAAAAAGAATATATTTAGGAAACTTATCTGACAGTTTATTGTAAAGTTTTGGTCTCACATATGTTTCTGTGCACATTTAAAAGTACATAAGTTGTATAAAATGGAATTGTAAATTTTGCAAAAACACGCTTAAAAGATTTCATAGAGCAACTTGCCGTTCAACATAAGGGCTCTAATAAAAATACACCTCGAGTCTTCATGACGGAGAACGGCGCTCGATATCGCCATAAATCGAATGGATATGACAATAATGTGCCTAACATAATATTCAACAATTATGTAAAAGACCTTAAACAATCACAATTTATATTTACTTTTATTACTATAAATGTTAACTTTTACTTAGAAGACAAGTTTTCAATTCATTAACTTGACTATACATGTTTTAAAATTTAAGTGCAAATATTTGACTATGTTGTAATTAAATTCTTGTCTATAACAATATTTCACTATATCTGTAAATCTTGAAACATAAAGCGAGATCATCTAGATACATCTAGATGTACTTTACATCTGTGTGAGTTGGGAACAATGTTTTCCTTCGATCAGTAGCTCGTGCCTCTGAAATGAAATTGAGTATTAGAAACGCAGCCAACGCAAGGACTATTTTCAATTTGTTTGTTAACTTTACCATTTTGTTTATACTTGATACTATTAACTAACATCACAATATAAGTAAAACAATAATTTTAATGATCACATTTTCAGTAAATAATGTGTTGGTGAAATTTGTCCAATTTTCCGTAAACGAAAACGGAGGTTTACTTCAAAAAAAATTTAACAATTGATCAAAATAAAAGAGTTGTGTCTCTCTCAAAAGCCTACAATAGGACCGGAATTTGTAGTCTTAATGTAAACAATGACTTTGAGCAAATGCACTTAAGTATAGTACTGCTATTGTATTTGGATGTTCTTTATTTAATCTTGAAAAAAGAATGGGTTTCTCTTGAGTTTTTTGTAAAGTGGACAAACAAAGGATTGCAGCTATTCTTTCCATCTAATTGATTAGTAAAATTAGAATTATATCTGCCCCTTTTTCATAACTAGTGTTATTTTGCATCATATGAGTAGCCAACTAAAAATAATCGAAATTAGAATTTATTAGACCGGGCCGTAAGGGTGGTTCAATTTTGGTTCCGTGTGTAGCAATAATGCGTAAAAAACTCATCTCCGCCACCCTATACCCTCGCGCCTCCCCCCATACCCCCCGGGCCCTGACACCCCGGGTACAGTGAAATATGATGTTTTCCCACTCCGCGCGGACGCGATTAGAAAACTCCTCGGAATGTTAGTGTTGTTTTGTTAAAGAACTTCAGTTATAGTTTCTCCGATATTAAATGTCTACATCGAAGATCTAAGATTAAGTAATAACAATAATTTTGATTTATTACTGTTACATTATGCTCTGGTTACTTTGTTTAGAATTTTTGATGAAACAAGCAACAGCAGTAGTTTAATAACGCATATACTAAGATTTTGAAAACGCCAACATTATTAAATTTGTATCAAACAAAGCTTAGAACAATAATATCATGTTTCAAACCGCACGTAAACTTTATTTTTCCTCGTTTTGATAATATTAGCATAAATCAGGGACATTGGCCGCCGAAGGATCAGAGCCTATATATCAAGCTAATGCTCATATGATTTGTTGAATAAATATCGACGCGTACAGGATATTGGCTTTGGCTGGGAATCGATAACGAATGTGACACCAGAACAAAGGATAGAAATCTATGAAAGGAACGGGAGTAGAGATAATGCAAATTATTTACATGTTGTATTTAAATTAGCTTTTTCAACAAAGACCAACACGATTGTGATACCATGAAGTACCTAGTGTTAATTATGATGATTAAAAATTTGCTAGTGAATTAAAAAGTCAATAATAATCTAAATTTCAGACGTAAAACAACTTAATTATAGATTCCGAAGAAATTTTTGTATTCATAATATTTAAGTATTTTTCGTGTTACTTTTTACATCAAGATATTGGTCTAGGGATGACTAAATTTCATTATCAACACAACCCTTCAAAGTAAATAAGGTGTGTCACTTCACACTACCTACAAAGAAATTACATGTTCCTCTCTATCTGGAGGGGGTGGGGGAGGCGTGACGTCATCGTGGTGGCTGCCTTGAATAAATGTGATGGAAATTGGAGGATTTGTTTACCCATATTCTTCTCACACTTTTGACACTAAAAGGTGGAGCGAGCGACGCTTTATCATTGTGGGTGTGACTATTGTTTAGATAATTTAAATGTGTGCGAACATAGAGTAATAATATTTATATAAGACGATATACCAGAAATGAATTAAAAAAAAAATTGAAACTTCCAGGCTCAAAGTTGTGGTAAATGTCATGAATACATTTACATTTAATTCATAGTAAATAATAATATGTCGTTATTATTATCAGGACATTTTGTAAATGTGTTTAAGAGGTAGTTTTGCAAAATCGTTTCACGTTAATTATAAAGGTAATTATGTGACTAATGCTAAAACGGAGATATAGAGAGGTTGCCAATTTATTCAGCAATTTTCAGAACAAAATATCAGGGAGGTGTATTTATCAGAGTTCGATGGCGGATGCGGCACAACCAAACCCCGCACCCCGAGCCTCACACACCGCACCCCGCACACCTCACATACAAACTAGAGTGCGATTACCTAATATATAATCCGGTGTCGTGTGCCTCGCTCCATTTTTCTATTAGTCCCAACTAGGGTGACAATTTTTTGTTTTATTTAACAACGTGAGTCATTAATGAACTACATTCAAGCAAAAGTTACGATTACTGCTCTTTTAAATTTGTCTTCTTACTTTTATTTCCGTTGTTTGGTTCAATATCCATAAACACGTAAAGTTAACTGTAGTTAATTGAAAAGGATTGTGAAAAAAAGGTTATTGTTTAATAAAAAATCGTTTTTGGAATACCCTATATTTTACATCAGCGTAGTGAGCCTACTTACGATTCCTGAAAATGTACGGGACAGTAATAAGAAATACATTATTTATCTTGTAACATTATTGTGAACTTAAAATGTGTGTTATGCGTTTCCATTGCTGAAACATTTAAAATGTTATAAAATTAACCGTACTTCATTTATTCTGAACGTACAAATGTCGAAGAAAAGTCTCCTTACTTCTGACATTATTACAAGGATCTCTAATAACGTACTAAAATAATATTACACATGACGCCAGAGAAAACTTAATAGAAAGGTCGAGATATAGACAAAGCTTATCTAAGAGCACGTAAAATTTATGTTAATGATATCTACGACCGGGAAATAACATAGAGTTAACTCAGAAAACAAGAAAATCCTTGATAACGCATGCCTGTTAAATAAAAGGGGGTTATTATAAGAGCAAACGTAAATCGTAAAATCGTATATTTTTAAGAGCATGTTGGGAATACTAAAAATATGGCATCAAAATTTAGTTAGGGAGAGTTATATTTTATAAGTAATTAAACAGACTTTAGGCATAGTGTTAAGACTAGTAATTTTCCATTTGCATTAATTTTTCTTACTAGCAGGTCTATGAATAAATTTATCATATATCGAATAAGTTGAGAATAGCCACCAAAAATCACCAAAGCACGCAAAAAACGTCGCTCGGAGCTACCAATTCATTTCTCTCCATATCCGGTTATCGCCGGTTTATCATACGCCTCGGGCACTCTGTTACTATACCCAACATTATTCTAAGCTACTTAATCCCTTGATGTTTGATTAAATTGGTAGTTGGTTAGATACAGCAAAGAATTTTACAATTCAATTTAGTTACATGTTAAAAATAAACAAACACATTTTATAACCAGTTCAAATAAAGGGTACCTATTCCAAGAAAAAAAGACCAAGGGAAAGAAAAAGTGTAATAATTCAAAATGGCGTCTGGCCACTTAATAACTGGCTGACACCATTGGGAAATATAATTTAATATTTCTTCGCAACCGTCCTTATTTCACATGCAGGTTTTATGTGCTGCCATCTTCGTCTTGCATTTCCCTAGTTCGGCTCCCTGTCTCCATTCTTCTGAAGCATTTGCTTCTTTCGGAGGTCCCATGTCACGATGTTCTGGACAAGAAATATTTGCGATATTGTGTATTAGGTGATTTGTGTGTACGGAATGTAGGCAAAACGAATTTATTGCCTCACTAGATTTCCATTAGAAGGATAGTGGAAGCGCGGAAGGGGAAACATAAAACAAAGATTTGCTGTTATTTGCTTACATCAATGGCTTGTTTACAGTCACTTTTGAAATTAGATAACATTAAAATTATAAAATTGTCAACATCGAAATAAGAATTAAGCACATATCCTCATAGTCTCAAATATCAAAAACAAATATTCCTAATGATATGGTTGGCTGTTGAAACATCAAACATATTACATAAATGTATCTTTATGTTTATCACTGATTATCAAGTTAAGTTTTCTATACTGACACTCCATCTTTACAAAAACTGAAAAAAATTTCAAGTAGTCATAAAATGAGATAACATTTTTGGCTTTTTAAAAGAAAATCGCAATAAGACGTGAGCAATAAAACAATGTTTCGAAATAGAGCACTACTTTCATACATTGTGCATGTAACAAAGCCTATAAAAGCTCATATAGCGTCTCCACTTACCATAAGTCAAGGCAAAAACTGTATTTACGGAGGTCGCCAGGGGGCCAGGTGTGAGTATGATATTCTAATGTCGGCGAGAGGGACCCGCCATCCATAATAATGTACCGCCCGCCACCCTCTCTTACAAACATCTACTTGTACGTACGTACTACTGAAAACTTTCTCGAACAAGTACGTTACGTGTGTACAGTTTTGTTTCTATATTTGTTTAGTATTAGACACAAAATATGCATTTGAATTGTTCATATGAATTATGTTGGTCTTAAAAACATTAAGATATCATAAATACGCCATTCCTCACATAACAACGTAGTACTAGGAAAGTATTGAAGATATGAATGTTTTAAGATATACATTATTTCAGGTAACCTATGTAAGTGCTGGGATTATTAATCCATTCATAATAGTTCAATACAATCTAACTTCAAATATAATCTTACTATCTTACTTCTTAATAATATTAAAAATGCGAAAGTTCAGATGGATGGATGGATAGATGGATGGATGTTTGTTAGAGTTTGTAGCCTAAACGGCTGACCGAATTTTGATGAAGTTTGGTATAGATGTGGAGGAAAGTCTGGAAGAACACATAGGCTTCACTTTTGTTTTTTTTTTTTAATTCCACGCGGACGAAGTCGCGGGCGAAAGCTTGTCATTATATACATGTATAAGTATTAACTTTCAAACAACTAAAATTTTTTAGAAGCGCCATCTATTATTTGAACGAAAACCTATAATTATTCATGTTTGAGTGGAACAATCCGTGTGTAAAGTGGCATCGCTGTTTTAACTTTTAGTCACGAGATGGCATAGGAACCAATTTATGAAAGTTTCCGAATTTAAAGTTCGTATGCATAAAATTTCGCCATAGTCGTTTCTAACCTTGAGTTTGTTGGATAAACAAAGGTTAATAGGACTTGAAATGACTTAAAACCTAAAAACTTGTTAGCTATTTTCAAACCCGGTAAAGGAAATAATAGAAATATAGACTACTTTAATTTGTATGAATGTCGTTTCCCTGTCTTTAATCATCTAATCAGACATAAGAAACAACATTACGATTCTACTCTATTTGCTCGACGTCTATTACACTATTTGCACTTTGATTATAAACTTTTATTTTGGGTTCTGCAGAAAATTTTCAGATCACGATAAAACACAGTACCTACTCATAGGTAGTATGATTTATGTAATTAACTGACTCGTGTTTAAGGTATCAGAGCTAGAGGGTATCAGATTAAGGTACCATATATAACAATTAAAATAAATTTCATTCCAAATCGGTAGAACAGAATACGTCTAAATGACATCTGATGCCTTACGGAACCTGCTGCTAAAATTACCATCGTTCTTATCTCAACATATTTTTTTTAAATCCTGTTGTATTTATTGTACAGTTCATTGTTAAGTTACACGAAAAACAAATAGTACAAATAGTAGTTGTCATAACAGTTATTTATAATTACGTCGTGTCTTTTATTACAGTTAGGCAACGATAACGGCCGATAACTTTAAAAAATGACTTTTGAAATACGAAATTTTAAACGTGTCTTAACCAAACAACGTAGACTGAAATCCTTTACGCGTTTGTTTGAAGAAAGATTGAAGAGAAATCCGCTTTTATCTCAAATATCTCTCTTATTGTTGTTGAAATAGAAGCATTGATATCACGTCTGTGTTAGTGAGGAGACAAGCCCAAGTCTGATACACGTTGAAACGATTCTCTTGTAATTTTAAATTTATTTTTTATAAAATGTACGATAAAATGAAAAACGCATCTGTGACTGTTTCACCGATATACTTTAATGTGGCGGAGTACTGTTTATTCGGAATAAATCTCGGTGTGATTATTGGTGTTATTTTGTATTTTATTGTGGTGAATAGAAAATACAATACAGTAGCCGGATTTCTTTTCGGCGGGAAAAATATGTCAGTTATATCTATTTCGTTTGCTCTTATTGCAAGGTAAGTGTCTGCATGGATCAGCACGACATCACCAAATTATTAATGAAATTTTTTTTTATGTAAATTTTATTTTTAATAAGCGTACCGTTCTATAATGCTATTATCGTATTTTCATTTTTTTTATTTTTGCAGCCATTTGACAAGTATAACATTGCTGGGTGTGCCGGTTGAAATCTACCTCCGAGGCACGCAGTACTGGGCATCAGCTCTCTCGCTTATCGGCGTCACATTTCTTACAGCTGTCATCTATTTGCCAGGTAAATATTGATGCGTACACATTCAGCGTGGTTGAATCACCTCTTGCAATTATCACTTTGTTATGGATTAAACATTCCTATATTTATGATATGTGATTGTGATATAAAATCATGAAATGCATAATAGTTTATAGTACCAGGTATAGAAACAGAAATTAATTTGACTTTTAATGCACACTTTTAACGTGTTTTTTCAGTGTTTCATAAGCTACAACTGTCTTCTAGTTTTGAGTACCTAGAGATAAGGTTCTCCACGCACACGCGAACAATCGCTGCTGTGCTGTTTGTGATCAGCAAGCTAATGCTACTACCAATAGTGCCCTACGTACCATTGCTTGCATTCAGATTAGGTAACGTTTTTTTACGATCTTTTATTTCCATAAGAGTTAAATCATGTAATGTTCTTTAATGGATGGTTTTTTAATCTGTCTTCTTAATCATTTCAGTCACCAACCCATTAGCTGGTCGGATCACTGCAGTCATTTGCGTGGCCTGTGCGACGTTTATTGCAGTAGGAGGACTCAGAGCTATAGTTAGCATCGGCATTGTCACGACGTTCCTTGCTTTAGCTGGCACCGCATTACCAAGCGGACTTGCTCTTTTACCAATGGGATTCAAGAAGATGTGGGAAATTGCCAGTCAAGGCGGACGACTAGTTCTTTACGAGTGAGTTTTTTATTTCTTTACCTCGTTGACTATTTTTTTTACCTTGTACTTAACAATACATTTTTTCAGTCCAGATCCCGAATTGGCTCATCACACGTCCTTCTTTGCTGTGACACTTGCTCTCAGCACCAACTGGTTGTGGAAGATAGCACTTAGCCAGTCGACGCTGCAGAAGCTACTAGCTGTTCCTACTATTGGCAAGGCCAGATTATGTTTGGCGATATCCTGTGCTGGGGTCATACTAATGAAACTCCTATCTTGCTTTCTGGGGCTAGCGTTATACGCTTGGTATGCTGGCTGTGATCCGCTTCTTACGGGACAGATCAAAAAACATGAACAGGTACTTCTAAAAATGAAATAACAATAAAGCCACTTTACAAATCTGTATTATTTCCGTGAATACGCACATTATTTGATAATATGCTACACTAAGAGTCTATTTGGATTTGCTTTGCAGTTGGTCCCACATTTCCTGAATAACTTGGCTGCAATGTTTCCGGGAATATGTGGCATATTCATAATTTCAATATTCAGTGCAACGGCAGGGTAAATATGGATTTTATTTAAATTTGTTATAAGATTTGATCACCAATCATTATTTTATCCTAACTAGAAAGTCTTCCTTTCAGGTGTATTGCCTCTCTTATTAACTCGATATCGGGAGTCCTATTTGAAGAGTTTATCAGACCTTGGATGCCTCAAAACACCAGTGAATTAACCTGCTGCAAAATAATGAAAGTTAGTACTTTTTTATTAAGATGTTCTCTTTGAATTTAATTATTTTCATCATTATTTTCCACATTCATTGTTTGAAATAGCCCCGAACAATAATTACCTTTTACATTACGAAATTTTTTTAATTTCTACAGCGCCATCTCTTCCGAATGTTTGACATCCAGAATAATAAACATGTTTTTTGGAAATACATTTACAGGCTATTGCGTGTAAGACAATTTATAGATTGCGTCTTATTAAATTCCACATATTAGATTGCAAAATTACACTATGTGTTTTTTTGGAAATGGGCTTTCAAAATAATGTTTTTGTAATACTCTTAACTTTTTGACTTACCTAATCTTTTTAAATCTTTCAGATTTTATGTGTTCTGGTGGGATTTTACTGTGCGGGTGTTGTATGGACAGCAAAAGAATTAGATCGCTTACAACATGTAGCATCTGGAGTGACTGGTGTAACAGCTGGAACACTTTTAGGATTATTTACACTTGGGATTGTATTTTCCAGAGCTAATTGTTCAGTAAGTGTTATCACCAATTTATTTAATTAAAATTATGGGTTAACGCCATCTTTGAACACAGTGAAGAATTAAAGTTGACAGTCAACAAAAGCAACAGTTAGTTTTGCCATCTGTGAATGGAAATTTGTACCAATATAGTAATTTAATGTACCAGTAGATGGCGATGTTATGTCTTTTTATATATTTTACAAATTTTTATAGCTCTACAAAATACTGTTAACAGCGAAAGTACTGTTAAGTTATTAGGTCCTATGTAGTTCTTAAAACACTTTCTGGTATGTTTTGTAATATTTTTTTTTCTAATTAGGTGTATAGGTGACATTTAGCCATTCATGTAGGTAATTTAGTCTGAATTTTCATCAAGTTTAATTAAGTATTGTAATGAGATGTAAATTTGGATGCAACAGGGCGCGCTGAGCGGCTGCCTGCTGAGTCTGTTGCTCTGCGGCTGGCTGCTGATCGGTGCCGACCACGCGCTGGCCACGGGGGCGTTGACCTTTCAGGGCAAGCCGCTACTTACCACAGGTTGCGGTAAAGCGAATTTTACGCACATACTCGCAAATATCACAATTATTCCCAACGCAGCGTGAGTATCTAATTAAACGTTATTTATAGGCAGTTAACTGTGAATTATTCTCGTTATAACGCACGTCCCTGTATCGCGTAATTAAAGTGCTCGAATTAACGAGTTTTTGTCAACGGCATTCCGTTTAAAAGTTACGTTTTATTTATTGCGCTTTAGATGTAGTTTTTATGTGTAATAAAATATTGTTAACAATGACTTAATGGACAATTTCGTCCCTCCGAAGTTAAAAGTAGATTATTATTAAGTAATTTAGCTCCCTGAGTTTACAGTCGATTAATAATTTACAAAATTGTTCATCAAAATAAAAGATTTATTAAACGTTTTAAACAGGAGCCATTTTTATAAGGACTTAAGGCCTTCCAAAGAAATCAAATTAGTGGGGGAAAAGATTGCGAGTTCTTGATACCAACACACAAAAACAATTTGTATGACATTTATGCGATGTCTACTATTTTTCCACTATGATATAAAAATACAAGTGCTGTAATTTTTTCTAAAATAATACTATGTAACTTGTTCCAGAACTCAATTACCAACGAAACCGTTGCAGTCTCTATTTCGTATATCGTTCACGTATTGTCCATTTGCTGGTGCGATATCAGTTCTCCTTATCGGAGTACCAATGAGTTATTTGACTGGAAAATCGAAAACTGATTCTATGAACCCTGACGTCTTTTGTCCGCTCACACAGAGTTTTCTTCACAAGTCAATGTCAAGGAGCCCTTCAGAGTCAATGGAAATGAGAGCGCCAGACACACAAGAAGTTTATATGGCGTTAGACGAAGCTTTGAAACATTTAAAAGAAGTTATAGAAAGATAGTATTAAATCTTAACATTTTTCGAGTTTAAATTTACTTCATTACCTATTGATGTTTTTGGTATACGGACCTTTTGTTATGCAACGAGATGCGAAAGAGATTTTTTTAGCTTTAACAGCAGCCGAGTTCCTCGTGGCCCCGTAACTTTGTAACGAATTTAAAACTAGTTTCGCTAAAATTCACAAAATGTGTCTGAAATTTTCTTCTGCTTTGATACGTAAACCAGCCTAATAGAGAATTTAGCAAAAATACGGACAACTTTTAATGCGAAACTTATGACTAAAACATTTACTAAATGAAATTTAAAGAATTATATTGTTTTTTTCTTTTCCGCTTCTATTTAATCGTACTTAACAAGTGCCGTATAATTAACGATTGATTTGACAACGACTCTACGTCGAAGTTCTCCTTTGCAATGCAAATTCTAATTGCAGAGTCTAGTTATGACCGCCAGATGGCGTTCCAAGAGGAACCGATCGACTGAATGTTCTCGTATGCTAAGTTAGAGTTCAAAGTTCTCTCTATCAGTTTACTCGATAGGAATTTAGTTCGTCTTACAGTAGTTTAAATAATACACGCTACTAGAGGAAGTTTATTTTGAAGTATTCAGTTGCAAATACGCCAATTAAATAATGGTTTTATAACTATTTATTAAAAAATCATACAGCTTCTAAAATTTGTAGGACGCGTCTAAACGCATTAAAATAGACACCTCGAAATGATTTTGGATCGTCCAATCCTGATTTACCCACAAACTGCTTTCATTTTTTTTTTACGTCACAACTACCCAAATCTATACTAATAATATAAAGAGGAAATATTTGTATTTTTGGATATATTCGATTCACGTAAAAACTATTGGACCAATTTCAAAAACTATTTCACTATTAGAAAAGTAATTTATCTGTGAGTAACATAGGCTATTTTATTATTATTATTTTTTTCACGCGGGCGAAGACACGAGCAGCAGCTAGTAATTATTAAAATAACTAGTACTTTAATATTATAGTCTTTTTACTTCGTCGGAAATATGCAAACGGGTTTCGTGAGCTTAACATTCTCCAGACAAAGGAAGAATGTTAGCTAACATGCTAGGGTTTTTAAAGATATTATAATTTTGTTTATATAAAAGGATATGATAATTTAAATAACAATTTTATCCCAAAGTAATATTACTTTTAAAGCAAATCTTAACTTCGAACTTGTATCTTTAGGTAAAAGGTCAAATAACTTTCTTATAGCTCTGGATTGTGTTAATCTTACCTCTTACAAATATTATAAATGCGAAAGTTTAGATGGATGGATGGATAGATGTTTGTTTGAGTTTGTAGCCTAAACGGCTGAACGGATCTCGATGAAATGTTGCATAGACGTAGAGGGTAGTCTGGAAGAGGGTAGGCTACTAACTTTTGCATTTTTAAACTTCTCGCAGACGGAGACGCGTGCGAAATCTAGTTTATAATTGAATGCAAGCAAAGTACTTGTACTCTGAAACTGGTATTTATGTAATGATTTCCATATGAATAAATCCGTAGCTGTGATTGCGCCATTAGGCATATTGTCGTCGAAGCGTCCATTTTGGAACTATTAGCACAAATTGGCACCGCAGGCGAATTGATCGTTCCGATGACGAGTATAACCATTACACTGTACTATATTCATATCAGGATACATACAATTTAAATTACCGAAACACTAACACATATGTAATGTCGTATATCTTTAGACAAAACAAATACAACTCAAATCTTACTAATGTTCTCAGTGCGAAGTTTAGTTTGTTAGAGTTTGTAGCCTAAACTGGGAAACGGATCTCGATGAATGGCGTAGATGTAGAGAGAAGTCTGGAAGAACATATAGACTACTAACTTTTTAAAATTCCACACTTAAGCAGTCGCGGGCGAAAGCTAGTAGAGACATGAAACCTCGTCACTATTATTTAAATGTAATCCAAAACTAGTAACATAAATATTTACTTGTACCAAACCTTGAAACCAGATGATAATGGTTTTTACTACTAACATTCTGTCTAAATGACACATATTTCCTAACTACTAGTATAATATTGTGTTATCTATGTTCTGAAATATATTTTGGATTTAATAAAACATGGTCGATATCAGATCGAAATGATCAGAGCATTTCCACAACCGCAATTAATTTAATGCTGCCATATAGATGGTAATGGACGTGTGACGTGGCTTAATTGCGGTATTAGACATTGTAGTATTGGCTCTTGCCATTTCGGTGCTATTATATCAAATGGCTATTGAATGCATTAAAATAGAGTAAACATATTTTTATAAATTACTCAGTGATGCATTATGCAAAGAATGCACTCCTAGGTTGATCAAAATGTGTTCCTATCAGCAAAATCAAGGTCATTAAACGAACGAACTTTCTTAGAACGTATGCAAAGGCAATTTTTAAGAAAATGACGTTTGTTTGTGGTATTTAATTTTACTTGCTTATTTTCTTCTGATAAGAAGTAAACTATGTTTTATTTAATTTAAATATTTTACAAAACAAATTATAGAAAGAGGTTATAAAAGATTTCTAACTTCCATTTGCAATAAAGCTGCTCGGCAAGATTGCTGAATTCCTTTTAAGCAATGAACCCTGCAAGTAATCGTAGATTCTCAAGAAAGTCCAACTTAGTACTAGGTTTATCGGCAGTCGATACAAATAATTTGAATTAAAATTCTTATAGAAGCAGATCAAGAGAGTAGCTAGATGTTCTATCAATCGACTACCGATACTTCTAACACTCTGTCCTCTTATTAATATTATTAATGCGAAAGTTTAGATGGATGGATATTTGTTGAGTTTGTCGCCTAACAGGCTTCGATTTCGATGTAATTTAGCATAGACGTATAGCATAGTCTGGAAGAACACATAGGCTACTTACTTTTTTTTTTTAATTCCGCGCGAACTGAGTCGAGGCCGAAAGGTTGTCATACTATAAATACTATTATGGCCGGCGATAATTGACGTGTCAAGTAATAGTTTCTCAACTGTCCAATAAGTCTTTGATACGAGTATATATGTTAATGCTGTTGAAACTAAAGTTATGTTGGTCAGACACTAATCAGGAAACGTGGAGCGTTTATTATCGACTTTATTTTGTACCTCATAAGTTACGGTTTTAATAAATTATGTTGACTTTGAAAATACAAGTTTAAGATATAAGTAATGAAAAAGTTAATTTAAGACTTACACCGAACAATTTACGAATTCAGAAGATCCAAACAAAAATATCTATAAATGTTTGTTTTAGTATTTATCTATTTATTTTCTGAAATGAATTTCCTTTTAACTCAACTTTGTGGCTGGTATCTGTGCATCATAAACTTCCCTGCAAAACGACGATAACGTGAATAGTTTTAACATTTTCGGGAGTTAAAATGAAGTTTGAGGTGCATTAACTGAATTCTGTTAGTTTATAAACTGAAAGTTGGGAAAGAACTCCACAGTTACTAACGCCCTTGATTCTGTAACACGAGCAGGTGTTAGAGTTAAAATCAAGTTAGTGTTTGTTCCTTTCTTTGGCGAATTAAATAAGAGTGCATTAGAACTATTTGTCGTAGCTTTTACGTACTTTCTATGCTATATTGAAAAGGTTTTTTCACCTCAACTATCGTTTTGTTTTAAGAAAGTCATAGGTCGGTTCGTGTAATCGAGGTCGAAATATTCAAAGTCTCATTGAAAATTTTCAAAAAATGCAAATACCTGGGCACCTAGCACAAAAGTTTCCAAATATTCATAATGCCATAGACAATTTTTTTTTAGATTTGTATAACGCCCCTATCTATACTTCTATTCTGCACTATTACAATAACGCGTAAACACACACTTCTTTGTTGCCCAAGATCTCAGCAATTGCAGCATATTTTTGAATAATTATTTTTTTAATAAAGAGCCCTAAACTTACGTCACGCTATAGGCTATATATTTTCACATCGTTAAACTTAGGAGGTAAATATTTTGAATAAAAACCCTAATGTGGGAAAGAGACCATAAGTTGCTGCCATAGAAAGGTATTTGGTATTTTGACATTTGCAATTGAGAATTTGACAAATGCAAACAATAAATTAATAATTTCATGCGGATGAAACCGCACGCAAACAGCTAGTCGGGCATAAAGGATACTAAATACAATGTAATGACATAGAAATATTGTTAAGTACGTTACAATACATTCTCTCAAATTTTTGTGTCCTCCCAAGAGTGCCTTTGGTGGCTTGAACATTTAGGTTACAGTAGTCTATAATTTCATTTTATCAGACAGACATAATATGCTTAAGTTTAGGACCTTCTTTATACGTCTTTTAGAATAACAAAATAAATAAACGTAATACTTTAAAAGGGTCGGCTGTATTAAACACTGGAAAGATCCGCATGTCGTTACCATTATGGAAATTCGGACTCACATCGAGGCTCTTACAAGAACGCGGTTACCTGGATTAAACTACATTATTACAGATTTATTCGTCTTTTCCGAATATTCTTTTCTTATTTTTATATAAAATACAATTGTACTTTTACACATTCCAGCCTACAGAGCTATCAATTTATTCAAATAAAAATTCGGGGCGTAGAAGTTAATTAAATTCCATGTTTGAAATAAAACTAATCATATTCAGTTTTATAAAATCACTCGCAATGAGTTCTTTATTCGTATTTAATAGAAGTACTTATGAATTGCAGACGTGAATAATTTGTAATGGCAGTCACGTGGCGAGCAGATTTTTAGCTCCGTTAAGCTTTTAATTGAACTTTCTCCCAGCGATTAAAATTCATTTCATATTTTAATCGTATTTATAAAATCCTTGGACGTGAAGTCAGATTCATGACGTAATAGGCGTAAAGACAAGGCACCAATTACCGACCTATGCTTACATAAAACGAAGATAAATGAATATAGAAGATCGTGATGACGTCTTTAATACTTTTGCTAATTGCAATTAGGTTGTCATAGGTAAAAAATAAATTTCTTCCAAGAGATTTTATATTTGTATCAACAAAGCAAATGAAAACTGATATTCAATCTAAATAACGACATACGTGTTTGAAACGTTTACTCTGCTTTGAACGGAATCCATTTTAAACAAGAATCAAAGCAAGCGAGATTTTTTTTGGCTTTGATCAAACAAATTGCTCTTGATCTAAAGGCTTTTATATCAAGCCGTACATTTAATACCAATAAAATGTATGCTACAAACATTAAAAAAGGATTACGTCCATTTAAATTATATGAACATACTAGCCTTCGCCCTCGAATGCGGCTGTGTGAAATTAGAAAAATAAAAGTAGGTATTCTATTTGTTCTACCAGATTATTCTTTACACCTATTCCAAATTTTAGGCCACAAACTCTAACAAACATCCATCTATCTAAACTTTCGCATTTATAATATGAAACTAGAAAGATTAAACATTAACCAAATAGATTAATCTGGAGAATGAAAACCAGGTGCACCAACCTTTTAGGAGTAGCGTAAGGATGAGAAGTTGCTATTAAACTTCATTGATTTGCCGAATACCAATGCCAAAAGACATTTTTTTTAAACATATTATTGACTACATGTTTTTAGATAAATGGAGAAACGTTAACCAAAGTTATAAAATAGTTTTGAATTGTTAATTATGTTGGACTACAAAATAATTAACAAACAAAACACCAACTGCGTTTCGACGTACTTGAATAATTTATATTTCGTTGCAAATGAAAAACTAAATGTAGGTTAAGCTTTTAGACCGGTATAAACTATAACATATGAGGGTCGAGTTGATAACAAATAAACTGAAAGCAACGAATGCCGGAAGCATTATGGTAATGTAGACTGGAGTACTAGCACTTACAAGAAAATGCTTACCTTGTTTAAAGTGCATTATTATAACATAATTCTGACTTGGAGGATAACTTTTAGTCTTAACTTAAGGTATGTATAATTTTACACAATATGATATTTCATTTATACTCTGATGTATCTATGATGTAGCCGTTTTTTAACAACAATATTGTCGATTGATGAAGAAGAAAAAAATGAAGACTTATCTTCTTTGGTTTAAAATTACTAAATCCCTGAACGGATTTTGATGAAATTTGGCATAGATGTAGAGATAGTTAGGAAGAATAGGCATAGACTATATTTGTTTTTTTTTTATTCCCACACGGAATTAGTCACGGTTAAAAGCTAGTAATAAAGTACCTCTATTCAGGTATACATTAGATACTTTCACGTGAAATTATAAAAACTTTATTATGTTGTTTAAATTTGTTAAATATTCAATTACAAATGTCAAAATTACCGTTTCCATATTAGGTTTGCTTCCTTAATGTTGGCTTGTAGTTTATGGTCCCATTCCCAATAAAGGTTTTTTTTTTCAATTTATTAACTACCTAAGTTTAATAGCGTGAAAATATGTAGCCGAAAGCGTGTCGTAAGTGTAGGATATTTTTATTAAGGAAATAATTATTCAAAAATATAATGTGATTGCTGACATCCTACGACACGAAGTAGTGTGTTTACGCTTTATAATATTAGTATAGAAGTACTGATAGATCGTGGCTCAATATGAATTGTATTATACTAAAACTTAATAAGTCTGGGAAGTTTTAATTTGATAAAACGCTGAAGCGGGCGGATATATCGTTGGAAGTTAAGTAAATATTGATTTGAAAGCTAAAAGAGAAGCAAGATTTCAAAGGAACCTTTGAATTGAATAAACAAGTTTTCGCTTCTGATTTAATTCTAGATCAAAAGTTATTTATTACTTTTAAATTTTGTTATGAGAGGTTATTTAGGGAAATAGAAGAATAGTTTTTACTAAAATCCCTTTTTAATGTATTTTTATTTATTTTTTCATAGGAGGACTAAAAAAATGTTACTGTCTATATAATGATCCTTTAAACAAACATTTTGCAGACGGTTAAAAATTATTGAAAATGTATTGCTTTTACTCAAACAATATTTTATCATAGAATCGAAACTCTTTTCATATTTTATCCCTTTTAAGAAAATGTTGGCAACAATCCAGTTTTCTCTGTAGCTACTATTGCTTAAAACATACATTTCCTGTTAGCATATTAAATAATGCACACCCAGTATTTCCTAAAAGTATTGCAACTTAAATTCATCGTAGACTTTCAAAGGCTGTCTAGCCTGTCTTTGAATTCAGCATTTTATTTTCATTGTTTCACAAATTTCATGATTTGTAAAGTGAATTTAAGAAATTGCATCATGAAATATGCGATTCACAGACAAAAAGAAATTAACGCCCCAGACCGTATTCTATATTATGAAGATTTTAACTGTAAAAGCGAGCTTTCAATCGTGTAATAAAATTAAAAAAGACAGAGGCGCAGAGAAACTTACTGAAGTAAAAGAGCTACGGTCCGAAGGCACATCGTAACTTTTAGACAATTAAACGGCTTCGTTGTCGCCAGTTGCCTTCACGACGCCATATTGTTACATTTTTTTTTATTAAATTTTAAATTAATGCTATGCTTAACGCTTATTTAAATGGACATCTATTTAATAAAAATAATACTGCTACAACGTGGTATTTGTTGAAAAATCATTTTTCTAAAAACACATTTCGTTCTACTGATCTCTTCAGTTAAAACTGATCTTAAGGCTAAAATTGTACAGTTCAACTGAGATGTAATTTTCCCTGTACAGGTTTAACTGAAGAGTTCGACTTTAATTTGCCAGTAAAAACTAAACTTATCCCCTACCTTCACGTAGTAACATTCAAACAAACCATACCATGTTGTAGGTACCTATCAGTAATCAAGTAAACGACCGTCTCTCCGGTCCGACTGCATACATCTGATAACCTCAAGATAAACTATCCCAAAACTAATAGAATTCAATTATTGAACATTTAATCTGGTTCCAATTCCCTAACGATCTGTTACTGAGGAATTTCGGAAAGTTGATTATTACCCAGAAGTCTAATTAAAAGTTTAAATTGAGTTTATGTTTTAAAGTTAACTACGTTAAATGTCCCAGCAAAACATACATTAATGACGTTAAATGTAGAAGTAAAACATTATTTGAGTTACTTATACTGCTTTATTGCATCAAATCTGAGTAAATATAAATTTAGAATAAATCACGATTTTGTTTAAGGTTATTTTTAATTGAAATCATTTGTTTTAAAAATGTATGACTTTAATTAAACGATAGATTAGTTCTGTAAGTATGTGAGATAACAATGTTCCAAAAATAATGCATTGTTTTAAAACAACGAACCATTTTTCTTTTTCAGTATGCACATACTCCGGAAATGCGTTGTATTTATTTAAGTCGTATGAAGAAAGCTCTCTCGTTAAATATGCCCGACTAAAAACAATACATAAAAGCACTTTAAAAGGAGCAGATCTTTTTACCGTCCATTTGTTAAATTGTTACACATAAATAAAACAAAACATTATTAAAATTACAGTTTTTGAATACAGAGATATTTAGGCAAATATGATGTAACTTTTGTAATTGCTATTGCAAGTGTAAAGTCAAACATTACTGTTTATAACCTGGGAATGTTTTGACTAAACTATCGCACAATATGGCCAATCGCACAGCAGTTGTGCGATTATCGATTATTCCGCTGCCTATTTAACTGTTTAGTTTCACAACTAAAAACCGAATAGTGTGGCACCTTCATATAAGCTCAAAGGAATTTAAGCGAGAATAAACAGTTTTGCGATAGTTACTTTCAGGTGTGCGCATTCTCTTAAGTAGATATGAACTAATCAAAGTTATGCTGGTATTATAGTTTTCGAGATTAAAACTATCATATACTTGAACAGAACATCACTTTAATGAAGGGAAACTCCGAATTTGATAAGTTTTCATGTATTTATAGTGAAAATTGATACATATCTAATAATATGTGAACGAAACAATAAACTTCTAAAGATAATGTATAAGTTATTCAGAAAATACTCCAAAGTAACATAAAATAAACTAAACTTGATTAACTAATGTTAAGTAAAAAAATAGCAAATGGAAAAGAGAATTAAAAAGCAATTTCCTGCCATTTTTATTACAAACTAGCTGTTGCTTGCGACTTTACCCACGTGAAATTAAAAATTATAGCCTATGTTACTCGAAAATAAATTACCTTTCAAACGGTGAAACAATTTTTACAGACCCAGTAGTTTTTGAGTTTCTTCAATACATACAAAAACACAAATATTCCCTCTTTAAAATATTCCACTGAAATAAATCCGGATAATACATATGAGTAGAAGATAATTTATATGACAAATTGTCACATCTATTCCGTGAAGCAATTTCATTGAATGTACAGTTTAGTAGAACATCCAATCGAGGAAGTGATACGTTTCACATTACCTACAATACAATGATATTGCAGAGCTAAAATTAAAAATAAACTCGATTTCTAAGTAATAAATAAGCACGTATATTGTGTAAGCGAAGGTAAAAAAATGTATACATTGTATATATTTTACAAACCGTCTTAGGCAGCCAGTGTTTTAGGAACTCGCACTAAATATGTATAACTTTTCCCTGTAATCCCAATAATCTATGTTAAGAGGAAAGATTTGTATTTTTGTATGTATTGAAATAACACAAAAACTACTGGGCCCATTATAAAAAAATCACCGGTATAAAGTCAATTTATCTGTCAGTAACACAGGGTATATTTTTTTATATTTTTTTAATATAATGTGGAAGAAGTCGCGAGCATCAGCTTGTTGATTAATATTAAATATAGGATTTTATTATAGCTTTACAGAATAAACACTACTATGTACACAAATACGTTTATGTGATGTAAAAGAGAGGTGCTTAGTGTTTCCGACTTATAAAAAAGATTTCACAAAATGTCGGGAAATTTTTGTAAGCTTAAAGAAGGTCAGCTGTGCACATCTCCGCTACGTTGATAACAGTCATAACGATGAAACGCAATTTACAAAACAGCCTTTATAAACGTCTCTTATCGTTAATGTAATGTAGTCGGCCCTATTAGACATGTCGTTAATTATCTGTAACAGCGCACTTTGAAAATTAAATATTACACAGCTACGTTTACATATGACATTATTTCAATACATACAAAAATACAAATCTTTCCTCTTTATAATATTAATATAGATAAGTATAAAACTGCACTATTTAAACCAGGTGTGCACTCGTATAATTTATAGGTAAACGAACAATTGTTAGTTAAAAAACAATTGAAAGTGCCATTATTCATATTGCAAATTTCTAATTAAAATAGTGTCAATAAAAACTATCATTATACCTAATGTTCTAAAAATTGTGTGGTTTAGAAATATATGAAATGTCACAAATATAACATTTCTATATATAACTGTTTAGATAGAATAAAAATACTTTAGTTGCAATCTGAGCGCACATTGCACCGTGCTACGAACGACTTGTCATTTAGACGAAGCTATTGTAGACTACGAGATGTGGAGCACGGCAAAATCAGACAAGTGTTTTGTTATAAAATCACTCTGACGTGAAATGTTTTCTCTAGCAGGGTCAAGTTATTCGTTAAGATATTGTACTTACAATTATTATAAATGCGAATGTTTAGATGGATGGATGTTAGAGTTTGTAGCCGAAACGGCTGAACGAATTTTGATGAAATTTGGTATAGACGTAGAGGATAGTCTGGAAGAACACATAGGCTACTCGCTTTTGTTCTTTTTTTTAATCCACGCGGACGGAGTCGCGAGCTAAAGCTAGTATTCTCATAGAATTGAAACGGCTATTCCTACAATGTGACATTTTAAATATTCCCTTTTATAGTAGTTTTGTAAATGTAATACATTGTTAACAGTTAAATATAATGCGTTTTAATGAAGTTTCTCTATTGCTATCTTTAAATCGCGACTTTATCCCTACGGAATTAATGAATAACAAAAACGTGTTACTTAGTGGTTATGTCGTTAAGGAAAGAGCTGATGGTTATTTTTTAATAGATCTAGTAATATATCCTTTATCCTATCAAATATATTCTTTTCATAAATATGTATTGAGAAGAATTTTTTAACTGAAAAAAAAAAATAGTAATACCACTAGCGGGTTTCAACCCGTCTTTTGTCTTCAGACAACAAAAAAAAATCCTGCATTAACTTGTGTACAACAATGTTTAAGTTATTTTTCAGTTTAATATAGTAAACTAATACTTTAAAGGCAATGCTTGAAAACACTGTATTAACAAAACTAAACAAACAAAACTGAAAAAGGAACTTTAGAACGGACCGTTCAAACGGGAGTTTTACTGCTTTTTTAAAAATACTCGTAATAACTTTAGACCTAAAACATATCCACAAACAGCCGTAACCCTTAAAATTAAGTGAACAGTCGTTTGAAAGCTTGCAAACTGGAAAAGTTTAGGTTTAACAAATGGACGTACTCGTGTATGGTGTGGC
Organism: Papilio polytes; assembly: GCF_000836215.1. NCBI lineage: Eukaryota > Metazoa > Arthropoda > Insecta > Lepidoptera > Papilionidae > Papilio > Papilio polytes. The sequence goes on from NW_013525694.1 coordinate 1,974,596, forward strand.
TTAAACAGTTAATCTTTTTACACCGTTTTTTTTTAAACCTTAACTTGGCAGAATTTTATTTTTTCGAATGTCAAAATAATATTCATAGCACTTAACCTTGATGACCCAAGGTCTTTAGAAAAAAAAATGATGTATCTCTACAGATACACTAACAAGAAAAGGGTTAATGTTACTGTATCCTATACTTTCCTATTTCCTTTTGCATAAAACATATCTAAATAATCACTCAATTCATTACCTTAGTTATTATATTTAACCTGAGAAGAATTAGAATACAATTTATTCGAAAAATACATTAAGAGTTTTAAAGAAGGAAGCGTAGATAAATCATTTTATACAATGCGAGTATTTTAAAATATCGTAAACAATATTTACGTAATAACAGAATAGATCGCTGTGGTTGAAGTCATCCAAGAGGATAACAGAATGCATTATGCATAAAGGCGACATTTAATAAAGGAATCCTTAAGCTCAATAGAATTAAGGCGAGGTATGGAAGTCCCCTTATTTATTGTATTTTCCTTTTATCTGAAATTCAAGTAGCTACTAAAATATTTGCCAAATAAAATTGCTATTCAGTGAATCTTCCATTTCAAATTTATTCTAGCTTAGTTTATTGCACTCTGATTATACAAGAATGTTGGTCAATTTTGTGGAAGCCCCTTTATTTCTTACTAGCTGTTCCTGTGCGTCTTCATTCGCATGAAATTATGAACATTTTATTTACATTTGTCAAATTATCAATAGCAAATGTCAAAATTACATGACATGACAACCTTGGAATTCTTGCTTTCTTGATGTTGGCATCAACTTATGTTCTCTTTCCCACATTAGGGTTTTGATCCAAAATGTTTACCCCCTAAGTTTAATGGCGTGATATATTGTGCGTGGTATATAGCCTTAAGCGTGACGTGAATGTAGGGCTTTTTATAAAAAGTGAATTATTCAAAAATATGCTGTAATTCCTGACATCTTAGGCAACAAAGAAGTGTGTGTGTACGCTTTATTATAATAGTATAGATGCCAAAAAATTAGGTTATTCTAGATAGTTTCAAGTATTAGACGACATGCACTTTCATATATTACACGTCACATGTGACAAATGTATCATGTTATTAGAAAATTGTGTAACAATTCCATCGACAGAAAGTATGAAGACAGTTATTCTGAAATAATATCTTTTAGATGTTTTAGTGTGCTTTTTAAATCTTGGTATTTTCATGAAAAATTATTACAAAATGTTTTTCTTTTAAAAGAAAGAAGTTCAAAATATATTTCGGAAACAATAAAACAACTTAATTTATGTACGGTTAGGGGCCGTTAAGTTTCTATTTGACCAATAAATAAAGTGGATCGTAAATGTCTACTTCGAAAACTTAATGTATTTTCAATAGCTTAAGTAACAGTATTTGTAGCAAAAAAGATTTCTAAATAAAAGGAAGATAATGTACTATTGAACGTTTGTTACTGTACATAGGCCAGAATACACTTAATACCTTTATACTTTGACAAATATAATAAGTGAAGCACAATAAATAAAATTTTCTACTTTTCTACCATGTACTTGGATAGTATTAGATATTTTATGCTATTCTTTTATCACTTGTTTAAAACAACGAAATTAAAAAAAAAAACAAATTCATTACAAAGCTGGACAATAATTAACAAACTTTAATCAGTAGATTCATTTCCACCAAGAATTCTCTTTCACAAGTAGCACCTTGCAAGTCGTAATGACCCTAATTCTATTATAAATGCGTGAGTACTTAGTACATTGTAGTGAAATAAAAGAAAAAGTGTACTTTACACCAGTATGGCTTTGTCGTGGTACATTAATTCCAGCTCAGTATTGTGTACCGTCTCAAGTGGCGAGCACGTTTTATTTACGTAAGGTCGTAACAATGTAAAGTTCCAGTATTGCATGTTATTTGATTGCTAGCAACTTAAAAAAGAAGTTAAATCTTAAATAGTAATAAGATAAGACCGTTTTCTATCTTTCTGTTATATATTGTAGAATACATTAAGTACGAAATTCAAAACATTTATTTTAATTTATTATAAGGGAATTACTAAGGATTACCAATGCATTGCATCAGTTTTTGTTCATATTACTGGCACTGTTAAGAATGGAAAAAAAAGTTTATAGTCGGGTATAAATAAAAAATAAAGTTAATGTAACGTCATAATGGTACCTTGAGTTATGAATGCAAATCAACAATGTCTAGTCACATCGATCGTTCAACTTGTCATGTGAATGGGTATATCGTTATACGCTTCAATATTGACTCCGTGTTTGCTTGCCGGTCTGTATTTACGAGTATAAAAGCCGTCGCAAAAGCATAACCATAACTGTTTAATAAAGTTGCAATATTTTAAAATATCTGAATAGTTGTTAGATTTGTAGACATTTTTGATAATTGCAAGCATACATTTAATTTAAAAATTAAAACTTATAGAACATAATTTCAATTCGCACAAAGAAGTGTTAGTCAGTGGATGTGATAAAAAAAGCCTAGCCTCTTCACATTGTGTGACGACCGAGGATATTTTGTTGATTACTACTAGTAGGCCTCGGGGTAGACGCGCAGCATAATTTGTGAAATCAATCCACCTTTCTACTACCATCAGATATTTTTGTTATTATTACGTATTTCCACTAAAGTATTGTAGATCGTTACGATATCTTTCGATTAAGATGGAATTGATGTCCACTAAGCGCTTGGCCGCTTGCGCACCTTATCGCGACTCGAATCGAACTGGCAGTTTCACAAGATGGCCGCCCTATTAATGTTTGGTGTTCGTCACAGTCTTAGACTACGCCAATAAACTAATTTTACTTCTTTTATTTGCAATAAATGTTTTTGCGAATGACTATAAACGTACACATAAATTAAAATTAACCTTTTAAAAAATTCACGTCGCGAGATATCGCTAAAAGTAAAGTTCGTGAAAAAGATTTTCCAATAGTATACTTTCTAGTATCAAATTTTTGCTGACTGCAGTTGTAATATCTCATGTCCAAACTATAATTCAAGATTGTCTCGTGTGTCAAAAGCAACAAAAAGATAAATCTTTGTACATCGAATACATCGTTCATAGCATAAAAAATGTGGAACAGTTCACCGGATCGGGAAAATTTACGACAAAGGACAAATGGCGTAGGAAAACGATGCGCCGATGTGTAGTTTTGTTGTGTTAACAACTACGATGTTATCGACACAATTTACTTTATCGGACTAACAATTACTAAAAATTTAAATAAATTTAACTTAGAAGTACTGACATCGTAGATAAACTAACTCTGTCCGAGTATTTCCAATCGCCACCACGCTCCTTCCCCACGTGGGAAAAAAAATTTCATTCAACCCACCTTTTAGTCCCACCATCACCAATAAGCTGACAGATGGAACCGTTATGAAATAAAATAAGGTCCAACCGTCCCCTCGTCACCACGTGGGGACAGAGCGGGGAGATGGTTGGAAATAATCCCGTGTGTCAGTGTCAATCGATATCAAGCAGTACCTATTATATGTTGAGATCCTTCCTACTTTCCATTGTTACTTTCTTGCCTTTTGGTACATAAACAGTTAAGCTTATTAATGTATAATTCTATATACATTTATTCCTGTTAGCAACTATCCGCGACGCATTCAAACGGAAGAATGAGCTTTTCCAACTTTTCTTTTGTATTAAACTTAAAATACTTCGCAACTCTCGCTACAAACCGTAACTATAGTTTTTGCCATTGTCGGAGAAATGTTGAATTCACTGTACTAAAAAAAGTGCTTTTTTTATTGGAATAAGGTAAGAAGTGTTTCATTTGATGTTATACGTTTGAAAATCCGAAAGATTACTTTTATATACTTAACCATAAACTTTTGACAACGGATAAAACAGCCTACCTATTTCGCTTACTTATTCCGTTGTGAATTTGGATACGACTGACTTACTTTTCAGTATTACATTAGCTTTTGCCCGCGTCTCCGTTCACGTAAACTCCAAAAAAACAAAAGTCAGTAGCCTATGTGTTCTTCCAGACTATCCCCTACGTATATGCCAAATTTCATCGAGATCCGTTCTGCCGTTTAGGCTACAAACTCTAACAAACATCAATCCATTTAAACTTTCGCATTTAGTAAGAAGTAAGATTATTAACATTTCAATGACATTTTATTAAAAATATGTAGATAGTGCGAACGTATACATGAAAATACTGTGAGTGTACGGTATTTATATACTACGCGTTACGTGAAAATGCAATGACGTGTTATAAAACTACCAGACTATGAAGGCACGCTGATACATCGAACATTTCAAATACCGTTTTACTTCCTTCTTCAAGGTAAAAAAAATAAATGGAACGTAATAGGACCTAAACATTTAAACTTACTAAGATTATACACGGGTACTGAACTTCCCAAGTTAATCGACATTTGTAAACAGTATGTTGTTTCAATAACCTACTTCTGACTAATATAACAAATCCGAAAGTTTACATGGATGGATGGATGTTAGTTTATATTCAAATCGGTTGAACGATTCTCCAAAAACATTGACAAAGGCGTATAGGATAGTCTGGATATAGGTTATTCACTTTTTTTATACCACGCGGACGGAGTGGCCGGCGAAAGGTAGTAAACAATAAAATGATTTCCATATTTCGTGACTAGCTAAGAAATTTACATTTAGTTAAAGATTACCTTGCCTAAAAACTATTAGTTCGTTATAACAATGCACTTTAAACAAGGTAAACATTTTCTTGTAAGTGCTGGTACTCGAGTGTACATTACCATAATGCTTCCGGCATTCGTTGCTTTCAGTTTATTTGTTATCAACTCGACCCTCTCATATGTAACTAATACCAGTTAGCTTAACCTACATTTTATATTTCATTATATTCAATTTAAACAAACGTTGTTAATTTTGAGTATACATTTGATTTAAGTTTAGTAAAACAAAGCAGTAACTCATGAACAATGCTTACGTTCTCGATAAAGCAATCTTGTTCGTTCGATTTTTACCCTGGAAAAAAATGTTAGCAAGCGAAATAAGCATGTATTTTTGTATGCAGCGTTCGTCCGGGACTAATTAATGTGTAATTAGTTGCTGACCACGTTATTTTCTCAACTAGAGAAAAGAACTTGGCATTTGTGGTTTCGATTCGAAAAAAAAAACAACGAAACACAGCATTATAACGGAATCGATGTATGCAAAAGACGTTCAATAATTTTTTACATCACTTCTATTTGATATTTTATAACTCGACTGTTTTTTTTTTTAAGAAAAGGTTGCACAAACAGAGATAATCAACGACGCCCATGAACATCCGCAACACCAGAGGAACTACAGATATGTTGTCGGCCTATAAGGAAATGTTAGACTAGTTAGGAAGCTCCTAAAGTACGCTAAGTCGTACTGATTTGGTAATACCGCTGAGTACAGAGAGTTTCACAACGCGGCTGTAGCAGAATGTTTTAGGAAGTGTATAATCATTACGCAACTTGGGTACAAAATTCATTTGAGAAATTAATAAGCAAAGATTTTGGATGTGTTTTACGATTACAGTTGTAGAGCCCACTTTAACATCTTCGTATGAATGGGTCGGCACGCCCGGTGCAATACCACGACCACACAGAAGACAGACGTGAAGTGGGAGCAATTCCCCGTTTCGTCTGATGAGTGTGGTGCCGGAGGCCCAACTTTAGTCTCTTTTCCTTCTCATCTTTTTTTTCATAAGAATGAGATGAAAAGGGAACGTGGATTTGACGATGGAGGAGACGCCTAAGAAGATGAAATATCCTCTTTATGTGGCTCTTCTCCTCTGTCGATTAAGGGTAGGCAACGCATGCGCTATTGCGAATGTCTATAAGCAGCGGTGGCTTCGCCTTTTGGGCGGATTCAGGTGGCCGCTTCTCGTTTAACGCCTCATACTATTAAAATTGTCTCAACAGACTTGCTATCTGTGTTTGTTGTATTGAGTTTGGAATCAAGTGAAAAAACAATTGAGTTTATATATCCCAGACTTTTCCCCAGAGTATGGCTTACCATAATAGTGTGTTTTCACAGCTTACGTTGTAGTACGTTTGCTTTGCATATAAATAAAACAAATATGTTTTCAGTCCCGCGAGAAATGTAAACAAGTTCTCGTATAATATGTAAACAGAATTTTTCTGGATATGAAACCTGAAATGTTTAAAGTATACTTTCAGCTTTGCGTACTGAAAGACTGAATTAAATATGGCTTTGAGCAGTATAAAACATTTGGCTGATATTAATAACTTAATATTAACATGGAAGATATGAAAAAGATTATTTTAGTATAATGTTTTACTTTAAAATATATAGTTATACTATTTTTAATGTATCTTCTACAATTTCGTCTTTGCTCCCTAATTCCAAAAATACATGAATTAACAAATATGTCAAATAAAATGAGTAGCATCCAATTACATTTTTGAATTGAACTACGAATAAATTTGCTTGTTATCTATTTTTCCATATTTCGTTTTAAAGTTTATATTTTTATTAATTCCCAAAACGACTCAACTAAATCTGGATTGCAGACACGAATAAATTGTAATGGCAGTCATGTGGCTTACAGATTTTTAGCTCAGTCAGGTTTTTAATTGAATTTCCTCTCAGCGATTAAAATGCATTTCATATTTTTCAATCCTATTAATTTACAAGAGTACCGTTTCCACGTTTTGAAATCAAATATTTTACATAGCATCGAAATGAAACCAACTCTCTTAATTCAAAACAAGATGAACTTTTGATGATTGAGAACTGATATCACATAAAATACTTATGTTTTTATACCTAATACTTATTATAAGTGTAATCTACTACTGATATTACGGCAAATACTTTGCTTTTATACTATGCTCTCAACTTACTAAACCATAAACTGCGCTCACTATACTGGACAATAATTATAATGTACTTAATTTGTTTACTCCTTATTTTCTCAGTGGTTGAGAAAATAAGGAGTAAAAGGTTAGAGTGGTATGGGCATGTTATGAGAAGGGATGAAACGCATGTAACAAGAAGGATGTTAGTTATGAATATGGAGGGGTACATCGGTAGAGGTAGACCTAGAAAGAGATGGATGGATTGCGTGAAAGGTGACATGACCAAGAAGGGAGTGATGACTGAGATGACGGATGATAGAATGCTTTGGAGGTCGAAAACCCGGTGCGCCGACCCTACGGGAGTAGGATAAGGCAGGGAAGATGATGATGAATTATAATGTTATGCAAAACAACCATCCGATATTCAAATATGTCACATTGCTATCAACCCGGAATTTTATAATACGAGTATATGACTATACAACAACTGTCATCATCATCATCTTTCTTCTTATCCTTCTCCCATAGGGTCGTCGCAACAGGTTTCTGTCTTCTATCTACGTCATCTGTCATTTCTCCCATTTTGATCATATCACCTTTCACGCAATATATCCATCTCTTCCTAGGTCTACCTCTACCGTCTTTACAACAACTGTATCCATTGAATTATCTGCAATATCCATACCTTTTTAATACACCGGAAATTAGTGCGACAAAAAAGTTTTCAGTTTAATATTTTTTAATGTACTCGTATATTATCGTTCAGATATGTCAGCTGTCAATATGTAAAGCAAGGTATTACTAAGAGTAACAATTACGTAAATAAAAAAAAATGTAGAATTTCTATTCTAGATTTGCTAAAGTATAAGATCCGAAGGATTTATTCAATTACTTTGAACCAATTTGGATAAAATTTGGAATTGTTCCAAAACACTTACAATAGTAGTTAGAACATGAAAACAACTACAAATCACAAAGACAAATACGAAAATGTAAGATTTTTTAATTCCAATTAGCAAAAAAGAAAGGTTTTACTATAGTGAAAGTTTGGTGGTATGATTGTTAGTTTGTAGCCTAAACAGCTAAATAGATATCGATGATATTTGGCACATATATGTATAGAACACGGTCTGGAAGAACACATAGGTTTTTTAAATTCCACGCGGACGGAGTCGCAGGCGAAAGTTAGTGCTCATATAAATTGTACTAAAGTAATTCACAACGAAAACACAAAATCCAAACACTTTAGCGTGTCCTTGGCACAAAAGGCGGTTACGATCGGAAAAAGGTCCGCATTGAATGTCGTTGACACTTAAAAGCGTAATATCAGAAATCCGACCCTTTGACACGGATATTTATATAAGGTTCATTCTCACGATAGCTATCGAAAAAACTAACCGTATGGGCGCCAAAATGAACTATCGTATTTCTCCTTTATGTTTATTACCTTTACGATTACGATGTGATAGGGTACGCTTTTGTATTTTATACTCGTATCTCGCTCTTTCTGGGTCGGTAAAAGTCAATTACTGTGAAAATAGAGTGAACTAACGTTTCATAGTTAAATTGTTACATAATTTTTAAGACTATTGAAATAAAATTAACTATTTGGTATGGTAGATATCACGAAAAACTCATCATCATCATCTCCCCTGCCTTATCCTACTCCCGTTAGGTCGACGCACTGGGTTTTCGTCCTCCAAAGCACTCCAACATCTGTCATCACTTCCTTCTTGATCATGTCACCTTTCATGCAATCCATCCATCTCTTTCTTGGTCTACCTCTACCATTAAAAACTATCTATTAGAAACTTATAAGAAATTTTAAGTTTCATTAGTTTCATAAAATGAAACAATAGATAATAAAAATTAATATCAATTAGGTGAAAAGTTTTTGAATTAAACAATTATAGATTTCCTTATAACGTACAAGAATCCTTTGCAATGCTAATTCTAATTGCAGAGTCTCGTTACGGCCGGCATCCCGTTTGTAGGGAGGATCGGATCGTCTTACGGAATGGATGTTAATTCGCAGTTCATGGATCGCTAGGAATTGTTCCTACATCAAATGCTCTTTGAAAATGTACTCAATTACATTAAAGAAGTAATAGAAATATTTTCTGCATTTTGTACTACAAATATTTTATTTCTTACTACAACTACTACTGTTCATATTTTGTATCGTACAGAGCAATTATGATAAAAAAAAACTCTTATGTATTATAAACAGTAACTTATATTAACTTAATATTAACAAATAGTAAGGAAAAATTATAATTTTTCCTTCCGATTTTCATAAGTTCACGTAAAGAATATACTCGTAGTAAAAATTAACTAATGTTACGTTTGTAAGCATGTTATAGTTACCGTAGGAGACAGGAAACATGCTAGAAGCAGGAAATTAATGTTTGTGTCAAACACCGGCTTAAACATAGCTACATGTATGGTTCATTGTCTGAACGTGACATTGTCAGGTTACATTGAAAATAGACATGCTGTGCGTGAAATCTTAATATCCGTTCTTAATGTTTGCGTAATTGTGTTTTAACAATTATAATTACTGAAACTACATTGTTACTTAGTAGTAGACAAAGAGATCAAAAAATATAAAGAACAAACGAACTATTCCCAACCGTCACCCCGCACTGACCCCACTTGAGGATAAAAAGATTAATCCGTCCCACCTTTTAGTCCCACCATCACCGATATGGTGACAGATGAAACCGTTATGAAATAAAGTAAGTTTCAAGCGTCCCCTCGTCGCAAAAGCAGGAACGGATGAATCTATTTATTCTCATTTCTTCCCACGTGGGGACAGAGTGACGGCTGGGAATATTCCGAGGAAGCATAGTTAACACTTCACTTGCGACATTTTTCACATGATCCTCACTAACGCTATCTATTAACAGATCCTCAAAACTAAATGTCAATATAATTAATAGTAATTAAATGAATTGTTAATAGGTGTCACTAAATCATATAACTAACATATTACCTTTCAAGGAAGTTACCTGTGAAAAAATGTTATTCACTATGTCCAGTCTATATATTTCTTAAATGTCTTTGGTACTAACACGGATAGATAGCACAATACAATACTAGTACTGTCGATAATGGTCACTGTTACAGTCATAGGTGATAAGATAACACTAAGATACTGCTTAACCAACCAATAAACTAAGCTGATTACGGTAGTTAGTTTTTATATCCTAATTTAGATGACTAAGGGCCTGTCCCACCACTGGCTGATAGAGACTCAGATAGCTTAAAAATAAAATGACGTCACTGTCAGATAAGGTAACAAATTCCGATATTTCCATCACATATTTTACACATTGGATTGTTATCAGATAATTTACAATTTAGTGGGACAGGCCCTATGTTTGTACCAATAAAATCAGTTCATTGACATTATCTGAAAATAATGTCATATGGGTTAATAGACCCAACTTAATTAACCTAACTATTCTCGTCAAAGGCTAATTAATTGGACCACTCATTTCTCACCCCTTAACCCCGGCAATTTAATCTAATGGCATCGAAATGGCCAGTGTTGATTGAGCCACAATTCATCTATTACCCACATTACCGCAATTACAACACGTCACTCTTCATATTAATATTTATGTGGGAACATTAAATTAATTGCGTTTATGAACACGGCCCTAAAAAGCACTTCAATTTTAGGTATGTTTATATTACCAATTAGCTGTTCCACGCGACTAAGTCCATGTGAAATTTAAAAATATAGTCTATGTTACTAAGCGATAACGTAGCTTTCTAATGTTAGAAGATTTTTTTGAAATCGGCCCAGTATTTCTTGAGTTATTTCAATACATACAAATATACAAATCTTCTCTTTATAATATTAGTATAGACTACCTTTAGAGTTACTAACATTACAGTTTATTTGAAATAGGTATATAAACATATAAAATATTTTACAAAGCTTGAATAAAACTTTGAACATAAATAGCATTACATTTGTATTGGAAAATAGCGTCTATAAGCAATGAACCTTGTATTGTCGTAGATTCTGTACTTATGTCTGTCTCAGTGCAATCCTCAATAGTAAAATTATTCGCTTGTAGATCGTAACTATATCCAGCAAATCCAATTCACTTTGAGATTGCACCGTTTAGAATTCATTTAAAACTTATTAACAAATGAATAAAGAACATATCGTTTTACGATGCAATTAATTGTCTCTATCACATCTCCTGAGGATTAGCTCTTTAAGGATATGTTTTTATTTAAATAAAAATTACATTAAAAACATTTTCCTCCTAAGCGTTACCTTAAGAGATTTTAACAAAAATTTGCTAAGGATGACTTGCTAAAGCTAGGATCAAAACATTTATTTTTAAAAGTTGTAAATTTTACTTATTACTTACAGTGTAAAGATTTTTAATAAGACCTCGTAATTTTGTTAAAAAATTTCAACATATTCCAGCTTTCCATTTCTTCTAGACATTCCACTGAAAAACAACGCAATAGTATATTTATTAATTATTTCTTAATATTGAAATAGTAGTTAAATCAGTCGACACTTTATAACTTCTTACCACGTCTTTGATATAAAGGCTGTTATCTAAGTTTTCCGCAGCTAACATGCCCCGCTGAAACGAGTTTAAAAAGAAACTTTTCAAACTGTCGTTTGACGGCGACGGATAATAACATCACGACCTATAACCTTGCCACATCTTGAGTGTACCACATTAGTTCATTTACCTAAACATAAAGAAATGGTAAAAAATGTTAAACCATTTCAAACATATGGATAATTGAGTGTCTCTACTTTTACTTTGTATCGTACGACGGCTGGAACATAAAAAGCAGTCATTCACAACTAAGAGACTCCAAACCTACTATAAGGCTACGACCTACTATAGTCAACCATACTAACCCATGCCGGTTGGTTGACCAAAAAGGTCTTCACCAATATATGCAGTGTATGTTTTCCTACAACATTGCAACTTCAAACGTCATAACATATTCGTATAAATCGTTTGATAATGAAAATGGGGCATGAAAGTAGCATTTAAAATTGCATACGCGCTAGGTTAGCTACAAACGCGGCAGCAGTGAACGTGCAGTGAAAAACGACAATCGAAATGTCCCCGTAAAGGAAACTATGACAGTGTAATTAAAGCGACGGCAATTAGCGCGCTTTGAGTTCGTCTATTAATAATGTTTCTTTGCTCAAAGCTTCGCTCGAAAGAAACATGACACAGTAAAGTGTCGCATGGTTTTAATAAAAGATTCAACTTTGGTACGTCACAGTTGCAACTACTGTGGAAACATGTCAGTTTCTATAACAAGAGAGGTGAAGATTCAAGACTTTTCTATTTTTTTTATTATTATAATGGTAGTATAATAGGGGCAAACGACGACGGTACACCTAGGTAGTCAACAACGCCCGTGGACATCCGCATCACGAGAGAAACTACGATGCGATGCTGTCCTCTGAGGAAATTATAGGCTCGCGTCTTGAAGAACCCTAAGTCGTATTGGTGTGGAAATACCGCCGAGGACAGATCGTTCGACAACGCGACTGTCCGAAGCAGAAAGTTATGCGAAATATTGTGGTATTTTAACTATTTTCAACAGTTTAATTGTAATTTTAGTGCTAGTAAATGATTGATTTACGCAAAGAAGAAATGTTTTACCCTGACTAAATGTTACGTTGCAAGAATGGAATGAATTTCTAGTGAATATGCATTTGCTGGCAAGAAATTAAATTTTTACAACACAAGGAGTTGGATACAAGTTAATAACACAAGGAGCTAGAACCTACATAACATAAGGCGAGGCCTCGATTATAAAATGAAGTTCAATTTGAAATTCCATATAACTCGAGCAGCATTTTAATTAAGAAACGTTTGAGAGCTAAGGTAAGTATTTGAATTCCAAGAACTGATAAACGAACAAAGGCTTCAAGTGTTCGAAATTTCTTAAATTTTACCTTTAATATTAAGATAGTAAAGTAAATGGATTCTTAACTTCGTAAATAAATATAACGTTTTAAATTATATTAAACAATTAATTGACGCTGTTTATTTGGGTCAAGTCAAATCTATAATGTAACATTAAAACTATAGTTTTCTTATTTTATAGATTTATATATATCAATAGTAAACAAGAATTTAAAAATATATCAATAACGTTACAGTCTCTTCAAAAACATAGCTTCTATGTTCATAATTTCAAAACCGTAAGGGTTAGCGACAGATTCAAAGTTCTAACAAAAGTCATTGTAAATAAATAAATAAATAAATAAGTAAATAAATAAATAAATAAATAAATAAATAAATAAATAAATAAATAAACTGTACATGTGTAGGCAAAATTCAACTGTATATTTCTAATTACACACACTGATTTAACTGATCAGTTCGAGTATTCAGTTAAAACTGTCATAACTGTGTATCATACTTATAGTTTAAGTTATGCGTTGAATTTATGACAGTTTGAATAGTTGTAATTATTAGACAAGTTTAAATTTAATTAGATTTAATCTAACCTCTCTTGTAAAGTTTAATATGAGCAGTATAACATTGTCACTTTCAACTAACTAAAGATACAAGAAGTTGAACTGAAGATACAAGACAATAATGAACATAAAGTGAACATAGCAATATATATTCCAGTTTATTTTAACACTATAACAATGTATCAATAAATATTAGAGTATCTAAATACACACAAATATCTTATGTATTCGATATGACATATATTTTATACTAGCTGTTCCCGTGCGGCTTCATCCGCATGAAATTATAAAAATTTATTTTATTGTTTACATTTGTCAAATTATCAATAGCAAATGTCAAAATGACATGACAATCTTACTTACTTGATGTTGGCAGCAACTTATGGTCTCTTTACCACATTAGGGTTTTTATCCAAAATATTTAAGTTTAATGGCGAGAAAATATATATATATAGCCTTATAATATATTATATATAGCCTTAAGCACCTTATAATATATATAGCCTTAAGCATGACGTAAGTGTAGGGCTTTTTATTAAAAAAAAGTATTATTCAAAAATATGCTGTAATTGCTGACATCTTAGGCTACAAAGAAGTGTGTGTTTACGCTTTATTATAATAGTATAGATAAACCATGCAATAGTTTATGTTGTACATTGTATGTAGACAATACACTTGCTGCGGTCGCACCAATTTATGTAGCGTGTCTTAAACCTTGGCACGGACTATCTGTGAGCAAAGCGCTTCCTTTATCTCAAGTCTGCTTTAAATATTGAAATGTTAGCTTTACAAAAATATCTGTTGTTAAAATTTTACAATTGAACTTATTTTTCCATAAAACAAGATACATTATAAATAAAAAACATGTTTTCATAAGAGAAGGGGGCAAACTAGGCGCGGAAACACAAGGCAACGACGCCTTTGTGTATCCACAATACCAATACCGGCATTTGGAGAAATGGTACGCTCGCTCCTTGAAGGTCCCTAAGTCGTATTGATTTGAAAATTCTGGATAGAATAGACAACACAACGCGGCTGATTTTCACTACGACAAAGCATTAAGATTAGGAACTCTGGTCATACTAGCTTCCGCCCGCGACTCCGTCCTCGTGGTATTAATAAAAACAAAAGAAAGTAGCCTATGCGTTTTTCCAGACTATCCTCTACATCTGTGCCAAATTTCATCCAGATCCGTTCAGCCATTTAGGCTACCAACTTTAACAAACATCCATCCATCTAAACTTTCACATTTATACGAGTAATATTAGTAAGAATAATGCATTTATCAGATTGCATTTAAAGTAAGTAAAAAGTTACAAAAACGTCTCTATTAACAAATTTAACATTGTCATCATATTCTTAGCAGATATTTAAAACCGTACCGTTTACAAACATACAGTGAATGCATGAAAAATGACGTCACTATTCGAAATGAAAATTTAAAGATCTTCAGCAAAGTAAAATACATGTTTTTAGTTACCGCAAAAAGTAATATTGTCTGAATATACACGTAAAAGTTGTGTAAAGTTCGCCTTGCCACATTAATCCTAGCTCGGCAACGTCCCAGTAGATACGTAAATCGGATACACAAAGCCACAGCTAGTATTAACACAGTGTTTAGTACTCGCTATTTTCTTTTTTAGAAAACAATACTTGAAATGTACTACTAATAAAAATTAATCATGGCCTTGTTTTGAATATAAAAAAACATAATAAATGCTATATTCTATAACACAATATATGTATATTCAAAAATGTATTTGCAGTTATATTTATATTAAAAAAAAAAAAACAGAATAACAATTAGCAACTTCAGCAATTACTTAAATTAAATTGGTTTAGCTGTGTACAATGCATTTCATTACAACTAACTAATCAACTGTATATTTTTATATGTTAAAAATTCCTTGTTTTATCACATTTTCTTTACATTGCACGCGCTTCATATCTTGAAGTAAATTGTACATATCACTACTCACTGTTTGTAAGAATTCCGTCCACAATCGCTTTAGACCGAAAACAAGCTGTAGGCACTAAATTAATGAACGTCTCAAACATTGGTATACAGCATGAATAGCTCTCTCCTTTGTAGTTTGACAAGCTTACTATGCTATTAAATATACGATAAATTTGTTTTTAATTGAAAAAAAAAACATGAATTATATTATATAGTAAAAACTATGAACGAACAAGGAGTTTTTAAAAATAGGATACACTCATTCGCAAAGAAATTTAAATCTCGCAAAAAATATTGAAATATGAATCTGACCTCTAAACGAAGGCCTATTGTTTCGTAGGGATTCTATAAAAAATAGTATTACAATCGTATAAAAGTTCTAGCACGTACAATTCCCCTTCTCATCGTGTCTCTTCGGGAAAATTGAGTTGTCCAACACAGTTTATAGGAAGGGCAGAGTGTGTTCTGAATAGTAATGTCCTTGTAATAACATGGAATTTAATGAGAGTGGTCTTTCAAAAGTTTGACTGAAGAGCCAGATTCATACACATTTTTTCCTTTTGCGGACACATTTATTCCAATATATAAGATCACACACAATCTATATCTATATCTATACTAATATTACAAATACGAAAGATTTGGATTTTTGGATTTTAATATGTATTGAAATAACTCATAACTACTCGGCCGTTTACCAAAAATTCTTACACCATTAAAAAGCTACGTTATCGATAAGTAACTTTTTTTTTAGCGGACGATGTCGTGAACAACAGCTAGTCATCAAAAACATTGTAATTTAACATATATCTTATATCTTTCAAAATGAAATGTCTTTAGAAGTCTTTCTTAATGTTATAGCTAGTACGTTAAATTAAATTAAAGCTAGTTACAGATATTTTTTGTCATTGGAACAGATGATGTAAAACCATTTTTAAATCTTTTTCTTCAATACTAACTGTTCCCATGCGGCTTCACCCGCATGAAATTATGAACGTTTTATATTATTGTTTACATTTGTCAAACTATCAATAGCAAATGTCAAAATGACATGACATGACAAACCTTGGCAATCTTGCTTCCTTGATGTTGGCAGCAACTTATGGTCTCTTTCTCACATTAGGGTTTTTATTTAAAATATTTACCCCTAAGTTCAATTGCTTGAAAATATATAGCCTAAAGCGTAACGTAAGTGTTGGGTTTCTTATTAAAAAATGATTATCCAAAAATGTGCTGTAATTGCTGACATCTTAGGCAACAAAGAAGTGTGTGTTTACGCTTTATTATAATAGTATAGATATATATTTTCCACGTCCTTATTTTTTGCATTCAATATGAAACAGAAAAACATTTTACGAATTAAAATAAAACCATATTTCCCAAAGACCAAATAAATCTGAAATAACGTATTTTAATTCAGGTGAGCCGCATTCGTGTAAAACTCTACGAGAGTACGAATTTCCATAATGGCCCCGACATTCGTAGGTTTCAAGCATTTTATTGGTTTTATGTTGGACCCTTTTTTAGTAATATTCCTACTCGCTTTTTTATTTTTACGAATATAAATATGAATGTTAGTAATCTACTTGTTTAATATCGCAAATATAAATATGTACGAGTAAATTTCTCTTGGATATTACTAACGAAAAGTTGACAGATGAAGTTGATTCGTGGTATAAATAGTTACTAAATAATAATTTAAATTTAAATTTACTGTGTCATATTAATTAATTATTAACTGTTTGTGGATTACCACAATCATTAGATTTCCTACAGATTTTTTTGTTCTTTTATTTTTTGTGTGTGAAGAAAATATCTTTATCCTTGTAGACTAGACAAAAATGCGATTCTCAAGAGATTTTTCTTTTTGTTTGTTGCTAAGATTTAAATCCAGTGTATGGTTATAAATTTCATGTGCTGAACAGTGCAACTGGCGTGCACAATGAAACTTCTTGAGATTTATATCTTCATTATATCTGTCAACGACGATAAATATATTATTAAAGTTTTGTTATTTAGATAACTGTTGTCATTTGTTATTTTTTATTAAGAGTTTATTTATTAGTTTGTTTGATAAGTCCTGTAAATAATTCCATACACTATTATCTTCATCACTTTATCGGATTATTTATCGATTTATGTAATATATACGTAGATTTATCCGTAAAACAGTTATATCATAAATGGCGATAAGATTTATACAGTTTATACTTTGGTACATACATTTTAGAGTTTATTACATTTGCAAATTGTTACCTCAAACTAGTCCTAAAAGTTAAGCGATAACGTTTTTAAAAAATGACCTTAAAATATAACCCGACAACACCACATGTTCGACATATAAATAACTTTTACATTGAAGTTAAAGCCCGTTATATATGTATGGACAAAACTTTAACAGAATAGTTCAACGGTTCATTTAATAAAAAGCATAATCAAAATCGGTCCACTAGCGGCGGAGTTATGACGTAACACATAAAACATAAAGACGAATTGAGTACCTCCTTTTGGGAAGTCAGTCAAACATATTAGTTAAAACGGAACTTTATTTGAATAAATAAAAATAAATGGATTTAATTAATTTTAGTTAAGATCTTTCTTCAAAATATGAAAAAGAATATTTAATATAAAGTTAATAAATATGAATTTACCATTGATGACAAAAAGCTGGCTGTCGGCGCATCGTTTTCCTGCACCATTTGTCTTTTGTGATAAATTTTCTCGCTTCGTTGAACTGTTCCATATTTTTTATGCGATGAACGGTAAATGTATTCCGCAAAATAAAATTTATAAAAAAACGTTACATTCATTTTTAATATATCTTCTTTTATTTCTATAATTTGTTTTCATTGCTCAACTATCCTAGAAATAAGTGTAATAAAACCGTATACGTATAGTTTTAAAAGAGTTCTCTGTTCATTTAGACACAGAAAGTCTATTAACAAATAATAGTTACGTTCTTTTGTAAAAGGCTTCTAAGCCCTCATATATAGAAATAAAATTTAATATATCGTCTGATAGAATTCTTGGAATTATAAAAAAGATAAACGTCATAATTTGGAACAGATAGTTATAGAGGTGCTTTGCATTGAAAATTTATTGCTTTAACATTTACGCTCTGCCCTAATAGAGGTGAAGCAGCAAAGCGAAGCCGCTATTAAGTTCTCGGTACTTTAGCAGGATTTATGTGTCTACAGCATCCATTTGCCATACGAATTAGGGAATGGAGTAATGGTTACTAGACGATGTGTGTGGTTTTATTTCAAAGTACATTGTTGTAATATGAAAGATTCTATTTTTAGAATTTATATTTAAATCTATTTACATTTATAATCTATGTACATTGACCTTTTTTTTAATTAATTATTTTTCAAGACGACCAACTTTTAATGCCAATAACACGAAGTTAGAAATGTTTCTGCGCCTCAGCAATAGAAACATCTATCGCATATATCAAATTAAAACATTTTCTAAATTAAATTATTAACATAAATGTAGATAACCATACTGATGCTAAATAAGTTTTTAATAGCAGTATACTGATATCGTTGATAATGTTATGGTAACCTAGTGGTCAGCATATAACTCAGAATATTAAATTTAATCCAGTTGTGAACGTGAAACGAGCGCGAGCGCACGTCAATATTTTTTAACAAAATTTCATGTTAGTGTAGTTATTTTTTTAAAAAATTAACATGGATTGGCTAGACACAAAGCCAGGTAAGTTTTACGATATTACGAATAATAAACATTTTAATAGATTTAAGATAACTATTGCGATTAAATACGCTTGTTTTAAATTCGCAAATTACTCCTTTTATCTATGTCAGAGGTTGTTTACAATGGCACACTTAACTGACTAGATAGTCGAAATCAAACTGTGCAGTCACAGATCTGTTTAGAAAATATAAAGTGAAAAGTATTAAACGTCAGTAGTTCATTGTACAATATTTAACGGTCATTGACCTCAACTTGTACACGGCATCCAATGCCTAAGAGAAATGACAAACAAGACATAACGTTATTTTTAAAATTAGTATTGATGTAAAATGGTCGAAGCAAAAATCGAACAAGAAACGTAGCAAAATGTGTGGGTATTTAAATTTTCACAATAACTACGATTACGAAAGCGATAATTTCAAATAATCCTCTTCATTTTTCTTGCAAGTTAATTTAAAAATTGCTTTTCTGTTGCAGTTTTATTTGCGGACAAATATCGCATAGAATGTTTGTCGCCTGCTACATTCCCGGGCGCATTGAGAGTAAGCAAGCTACTTAAGTAAATATTAACTATGGTTTATTTGTAATTTTCGTAAAATTCGTTTTTCTGTTTTTTTCATCATCGTATTGTGTTAATTTTGCAGGTTATAAAAGAATCGTTCTGTCAAGATGAATACGTGAGCATCGGCAGTGAAGTGAATAAAAATCCGATAGCAGCGGAAGAGTTACTGGAGCTATGTGCGGACGCAGCGCTTGATGGTGTATCTTTGGTCGCGGTTGAAGTCGCTACAAATGAAGTTGTTTCCGTCGCTTTCAACAAAATTCAAGTAAACACTATAAAATCTGCTCTAATTCAGTTCATCGTACTTGATACCAATAAGAATTTATACAGTATGATCAATTGTCTGTTCAAGGTACAATCTTCTAGTGGATCGGAGAAGCCATTTTTCGAAGTATTTGCGGATGAACGTTGCACTCAAGATTCCTCGCGTTCACTTATTCAATTTATGGCGACTGTAGACGGAAGGTGCCATCTATTTGTTAAGTAAGTGAAGAAGGTCTTTCATTTAAACTTTTAAAGCGTGCGCATAACTTAAACAAAACTATCGCATAACTGTTTAGTCGCGCTTTGATTCCTATGAGCTAATGAGGTGTGCACACTACTCGATTTTAAGTGCAACTAAATAGTTTAACTAAAATAATCGACAATCGCACAACTGTCGTGCGATAGTTTAGTCCAAGTTGTGCGCTCACTCTGAAAGTTAAAAATGTATAGTTAATTATTTATTATAAAATATTGTGAGAAGCTATAAACGGTTCTATATTCTTTTTTATTTCTATTATAGATACGGTGTTGACTGCAGTCTTGAACTAATGTTCCTTGCGACGTTACGAGAACATAGACATAAAAAATTAGGCATGATCTTATGTAAGTACTCTGTGGAACTTGGTAAGCAGATTAAAGATGGTCCTGTTGCCAAATTAACTGTACAAGACCTTGGTCCGAAATATTCTATGCTTAAATCGAGGGAACTTGTCGGAACCTATCCAAAGATATGTCAAGCTATTTGGACGTCTATAGGATCTCAAAAGATCGGCAAAGTTCTAAATTTTAAAGTTCATTTAACTGTACCTTTAAAAGAGTTTATTTTTGAAGGAAAGCCATACACGGAGCGAATAGGTGATGAAAACGCTTTTTGTGAAGTAGCCGCTATATCTCTATATTAGACTTAATTATTTTAAGTTAGTTTTAATTTAATGAGCAAG
Organism: Papilio polytes; assembly: GCF_000836215.1. Classification (NCBI taxonomy): domain Eukaryota; kingdom Metazoa; phylum Arthropoda; class Insecta; order Lepidoptera; family Papilionidae; genus Papilio; species Papilio polytes. The sequence continues at coordinate 1,995,384 of NW_013525694.1, forward strand.
GTATTTAATTAACAAACCATCGTATTTACTTTAAGGAAAAATATGAGATAAAAACTTAGATTATATGCTAATAAAATGTGCGAATGTTCACTTCATTGTGTTTTTATTAAAATCCAGATAACTTTTTCAAAAACACGTATTTAATTTAATTTCTGACAAGAATAAAATGTTATTTGATAAACTTCACTGTAATGTGTTTTGTTTTGAGTAACGTATTGTTTTAAGTTAGCGCACAGACTAATGAACAGCGTGACTTCGCACAATCGATTTAGCAGTGTCATCCTTTTAATTTGTGCTTCTATTTCTACTCGATTAAAACGAATTTATAATTTATAAACAATTCGTTTTTAGTTAGTCTTATACAACGTTATACAGATACAAGTTTATGCATCAGTGATGGTATTGACCTTGCAAGAAAAAATCTAGCTTGTGTGAGACATGTCTGTACAATTAAATATACTATGAATTACTATTATGCATGCAGTCACGGCTTCAAGGTTAAGCCGATGCGATACCTAACGTGTGTGGCTTGCGTAATAGTTACAAAGTAAATAAGAAAGGTATTTACAAGTATATAGCTCGAACTGATCTTTATTCATAATGCGTTTTCGTTATCCATCCTTCATCAATAGAGGATAAATTTTAATCGTTCCTCAAGATCGGACGGATCTCAATAGGGCCGGGATCGAACTTAGCTTTGCAGCACTTGAAATTCAAATCCCGGACCAGATATTAATCCAACCCTATTGTTACCCGTTGCCATGACAACGCGCCTTGTTACCTTTTGATTTATATCGTTAAGGAATATAAGAATATTTTATATGCTTACTTTAAGTATACAATGTAAATGTTTTTTTTTTTTTTAATGTAAATGTTGTTCACTTAACTTGTTAAATAGAGTTTTTTCTTTATAATCATATAGCCCAGAACTTGGTCGATCAAAAATGCTTTCGAAGAAGACTCCTTTAAGTCAAGTTCCTATTCGTATCCTTTCTAGAAAATATTTGTATTTAATTATATAGCAAATTTATATGACGTTGAAGTTTCATGTGAAATAGATGCTAAAACAAATTGTACTAGGAAACAGAATGCATGCCAGTCACACAAGTGGATATGCGAGAGGCCGAGAATAGTCGAGTATCTAATGACTTCCAAAGCTAAGCCTTTGATCGCTTCCGGTTCCAGTGAGTGAAATTTAATATTACAGTATCCGGTACCAAGCTTAATTACCACTACGCTTTGTTGGATCATTTTGCGTTTGTTAATTTAAAAAAGTATGTGAATACGTTATTTCCATTTAAATTTTAGATTTTAGAAGTAAACAATACACTATCCGTATATATATATATCAAAACAATTAAGTAAATTGTTAGAGAAGAATAACAATAACTGAAGTCTTCTAATAGAAACTTCAGATTAAATTTATTCAACAAGGTCGGAATCTACAAAATATACTTGAATTCAGGTAACCATGTTCCTTGAAGAGCTCGTACAGCGAACCTTAATTTCCATAATCCTTCTGACGTCGTAGTTTTAAAGTATTTTCTTTGTACAACTAACCTTTTCGTATTCGGAGGCAACATTTTATTTTATTTTGTAGACGTTTTATGGCTGCTGAAATATATTCTTCATTCGATTACTTATATAACGTATTTTAAAATATATGAATTTGTTTTTTTAGTAATTGTAGTTGAATACAAGACTAATTTTATATTTTTTTCCAGTTTAATACTTTATTAGGTAAGAAAGCGATAACGCCAATCGGTCGTTGCCTTATTAAATCCTTACCCCGTACTTTTATGCATATTAGTGTCTCGTACGAATAGGTGAACGTTCTTATTCAAATGACATTAAGGACAAATAATGTAAATGACGTAATTTATTCTGCGTATCAGTCTTTAGTAGTTCATTCTAATATTGTTATTACTAACAGTGTGAGTAGTTTGGCAAGTTGTAGGGTTTCAAATATGAAATGATATTTTTTTTAATTGTATAGTTTTAAAAAACCGAAGCGCCAATAGCCTAATGGGGTACAGAGGGGTAGGGGTACAGATTTCATCACGCGGTCGAAGGTTCGAATCACGCCATTCGAATAACGTCGTGAACCATATCCTAACACAACTTAGTTGGACTGTTAAAAGAAATATTTGTTAATTAAGAAAAATCTACAATTACATATTTACGAGCTTCCGCCCGCGACTTCGTCCGCATGGAATTAAATAAAAACAAAAGTGAGTAGCCGATGTGTTCTTCCAGGCTATCTTTTCTATCTACATATACCAAATTTTATCGAAATCCGTTCAGTCGTTTAAGCTACAAACTCTATCAAACATCCATCTAAACTTTCGCATTTGTAATATTAGTATGATTAAAAAAATACTTTTAGATTAAATTTTGTATTACAAAAATCAGAAGGTCCTGATCAAGGTTAACTTAATCTTTTACGGTATAGGACATAAAGATATTTAATCGTTAAGACCGACCAAGAACTCGGAGGATATTAACTTTCGAAACGATCGTAAAATAGTTATAGTACAACCGTATCTTTAAATTCTTACAATAAGAAAGAAATGCAGTAGACAAAATTGAAATTTCTTTGCTATAAGTTAAGATCCAAGATTTCTTTGACTTGTAAAATCTTTACGCGTTTTTCTTATGACTAAATAGTAACCAATTTTAAAAAAGCCATTAAAAACATCCGAAAATGGCAACATAACTTCAAGTAAGCAGCTTAATAGATCACCTTGTTTAGGCTAAAAAAAAGTATTCAATTTGTTTTAAATTATTTTAATTATTAAAAATGTTATAAAACTATAAAATCTCTAAATTACTTTTAATAAAAAGTTAATTCATATCTTTTTTGTCATCTTTCGAAGCTTTGAAATAAAACTTGTTCCAAGAAAATTATTAATGGAAGACTTAAACGCACTAATTGCAGTCGCGCTAATTACACTGTGCTAGGTTCCTACAATGTACTTAACTTACACCTGTTAAATAATACGAAGAGATATTATTATGAACTTCTTTCGACTTTCTCGTATAATAATCCCTCAATTACGAGATGCGTGTCGATATAAAAAAGGAAATCAATATATAACTTCTTCTTGCCATTGCTTTTTTCAAGGAAAAAAAATTGAAGTAAACTTTCTATGAACTTGAGTTTTAAGTAACATATTTACAGTTAACTTTTTTATAACTTGGACCATACGCAATAGTGTACATTACCTTGTGCAACTAAACTGTTTACTCGTTGTGTTAACGGCGGAAAAGTGCATTTAATTCTTTTTCACAGTACGTTACGATGGAAAATAAAAGCAAAGGCTTCTTTGTGCCTAAGAATGTACAAACGCGTTTGCATTTTTAATTCCCTTAAGGCTTTTTATATCTCCTGTTGAAATTAATACTGTACATGATGGTTTAAGTATAACATTTACTTTATATATATTCACTTATCGAAAAGAAACAAATATTAACTAAATTCTTCACCAACGATATTTCCCTACCATTATTCATCTCATTGTCTTGCTTCTTTTTTTCTTCTTGCTTCATTCAGTTTCGCAGAAAGTGTAAACTAAATAAAATTATATAAACCAAAATTAATGTAGTCACACAAATACTTATAGAAAATATATAAACGTTGCAATCATCTGACCGTTTGTATTTTATAAGGTTAAAAACGTACAATAAAGAACGAACTTCCTTTAAATTTAAAACAAACTCAAACCCCCAAATGTACTATTATTCCGGCCACAAACGAAGCATAAAAATCAATGATCTACAATCTTCAAACAGCGATTTCACACAACACGGCGCGGGTACGTTCGTACCCTACGGAAGCAGTACTTCCCGTGCCCGCTGCCAAGCGCACGGTTCACTTTACACAAAACTGCTACGATAACTGTTAGCGTTTTACTACATATTTCAGTAACTATATGTATTTTATACTGTCCTTCAAAAGCAAATACACTTTTAAAAATTTAAACTCTTAAGAAAAATCTATAATAGTTAAAAATTTTAAAATGTAATCAATACCACTTTTTTTATTGACAGACAGTATAAAAAATTAGAGTTATTCATAAAGCACATCCATGATTATTTAAACAGTAGTTGTTGCTCGCGACTTCGTCTGCTTGAAATTACAAAAAGTAGTAAAAAACGCAGCCTAAGTTACTTACTGATGACGTGACGATGTTTAATGGTGAAATAATTTTAAAAGTCGGTTCTACTGTTTTTAAGTTATTTTTAAATACATGTAAAAAATCTTTTTTTTATTTAATAATAGTATACATAGATGACATAAGAATTATATGCTTTATTTTTAGGTTATGTAAAGCAGTTAATATACACGTAGTGTTAAATTGATGTAAAGTCTGTTAAAATACACTGTAAATACAAAAGTTGTCCTACTAGCTTTCCTTTTAAGTCTGTATTGTTGAAGCCTTGTAACTTTAACAAGCTTAAAGAGTTTTACTTGAAAGACTAGACATGTTGATCTAATTTGTTCCAACTGTGTACTTCCTTTTAAAAATGATTATGATAATGATCTACTAATAATCGAAACATCAGTATTAGACATGTTTCAGTTGTACTTACTTCGTCTACAACCTTACCTAAATTTTTAATGATACTTCATACTTATCTTACTTCTTACTGAAATTATAAATGCGAAAGTTTAAATGGATGGATGAATGTTTGCTAGAGTTTGTACCCTAAACGGCTGACCGTAATTGAACAAAAATTTTCATAAATGTAAAAAGTAGTCTAGACGAAGAAATAGGCTACTTACTTTTGTTTTTTTTTAATTCCACACGGACTACGGAAAGCTAGTTGTAACATGCTTTGTGGCTTTGCTGGATTTTGTGTTAATAAATCAGAACCATATCAGAATGTTATTAAGTATTTAGATTTAAATTATTCAGTAATAGTTATAATATACAATATGTGAGGTAAATAATACATTTAGAGAGACAAAGCGTTAGCAAAGTGATCGTCAGACAAAGGATGGCATGTCTATGCGATGTTTAGGTATTGTTCGTCACGAGGCTCGGCGCACGCCACATTAATTTACAGAATGAGTCGCGTCTCCTGTCTCGAGAGCTTCCCACTTCACAACCGTTACGAAGAATTTGTCTCCTCAAACAACATTTTACTATAACAAATATTTATTAATAACTACAAGAATTAATTAAAATATGTATATAATTAAAAATTAGAACCATTACTCGAAAGCTTTGTATATATACCTTTCTGAAGGTTTTAAAGCGACAGAATGTTCTGCCGCAATATGCTATACCATCAGAAGAAATATATTTCTTACTTATACACGCTTATATGGTAAAATAACATCAAGTAATTACGAATAAACTTTTTTAATCCAGAAAGGGTGTGAGATGTCTAAAACAAATGAATAAATTACTAGACCTAAAATAAAAAAGAATTATACAAAAATTCTTCATTATCTATCTTACTAAACTTTAAGAGCATTTACCTTTGACTATACTATCGCACAACTGTTGTGCGATTGTCGATTGTTTCGAAGTTAGTTCAACTGTTTAGTTGCAAAACTAAAATCGAGTAGTGTCCGCACCTCCATACAAGCTCATAGGAATCAAAGTGAGACCAAACAGATGTGTCTTAGTTTAGTATCAGATGTTTGCACTAATTATTTCTATTATTTCATAATGTCCTACATCAAATAACAATAGATATTGATTAAATGACACTCTTTAACATATGTATATATATATATATATATTTGGAAGCATGTGCTGAAATTTGTATGTAATCAGTGTGAACATTCTCGCAAAGGGTGGTACAAGATTAAAGTCGACACACATGGGAACGTTGTAATTTGGAATGTGAATACTTCTGGTCTATATGGGAACATTCGGAAGATTTATAGATTTCATAATACCCTTGCTGCCTCAGTGATAATCGTAAAATTTTATGTACCATGTATATTCCTTACAGTAAGTTTATTTGTATAAAATATAAATAACTATCAACTGTTTATTTTAGAATGGAATGAAAAAAAATGTCTACGCGTGTGAGAAATACTCGATATATACTTTTATCTTAATATTTCTAAAAGACTTCGAAAGAACATTAAAATGTATAAGAAAACAACATTATTTACGCCGAAGTGGTCGTTAAGTTTCTTTTTGGTCTATAATTTAGGAGCATCGTAAATTTCTAGTTCGCGAACTTAATGTGTTTTCGATTGTTTAAGTAACGAAATCCCCTCTTTGAGACAAAACAGATCCCAAAGTAAAGAAAACATTACGTGCAAATAGAAAAGTTATTTGCTTTACTCCGAAAAACAAAACAATGCTGCAAATTCATCTTCAGATTATTTAATTCAGTATTAAATCAAGTTATATTTCTTTTTAATTCAAATAATACATCTTTGTAATGGTAAACATTTACTTATTAGAAGGTTAATAACAAAAAAGTGTTACAATTTAAACTAAAAAAAATTTTTAACGTAAAAGCCGAGTTCGGTAAAGGTCGCACGTCCTAATTCTAAATCTTACAAGAATGCCCATTGTCCTTGCAACCCTTTCGATCCGCAATACACAACCCTAGTATTTTATTCTTGACTTTTATTGCGACATTATTTTCGTATTTATCCTTTTCGGTCAATCTTTTAAAATAAAAGTTCGTGAATGTGTTACATCCTTTATTGCGTCCTATACAATATTTTACACTTTAAAAAGGGATTATTCCCAACCGTCACCCGCTCTGTCCCCTCATGGGGACAAATGAGAAAGAAAGGTTTTATCCATCCCACCTATTGCGACGAGGGGACGGTTTGCTTTTCTTAAGGGTTTCATCTGTCACCTTATTGGTGATAGTGGGACTAAAAGGTGGGACGTATGAAACTTTTTATTCTCATCTGTCCCCATGTGAGAACAGAGTGGGAAGACGGTTGGGAATAATCCTTAAAAAGGACTATCACGTATGTTTCCGTCATCGACGAAAATGGAAACTGTTTGCAGAAAACAAAAATAGTTTCTCCTGAACAATTTTAAATGTGCTATGTCAATAAACATGTCAAAGCGTAGGATGTAAAATTATTCAATAGAACACACGAATTTATTTACTGCACAGTTGTTACTGCCATTAATAAAAAGAAGGGTCCCCTCTCGTCTACGAATCTGTATCTGACATCATAATTTACACCTTTCTTATACTTTTCCTCACAAATATGAATTGAAATACACATGTGTTATGGTGTAATTTCTAATGTTTATTTAATACTAGCTGTCGCACGCGATCCCGTCCACGTGGATTTAAAAAAGAATAAAAGTGTTCTTCCAGACTGTGCTCTACAACTATCCAAATTTCATCGAGATCCGTTCCGACATTCGACAAACTAATAAACATCCATCTAAACTTAATCATTTATAATATTAGTAAAAAGTAAGATAAGATAAAACTAAAAGAAAATGTTTTAGAAAAGTTTAACTAATCTACTAATAATCTGGTATCGTAATTCTTATGTATGCGAAAGTTTAGACGATGAATGTTCCTTACGTTTGTGCAGAACGTTGTTAGGCATTGGTGTAGAACATAGTCTGGGAGAATAGATAGATATTTTTTTTAATTTCATACCGATCGAATTATACAGCTAGTAATGTTATAAAGAGTTGCACAATATTTAAAAATACACATCAAGTTATGTAGTTCAAATATTTATTTGAAATCGAAGATATACGCTGTGGAGAGAGACATTATCTAGTAAGTATGAAAAATGAATGTGAAAGATAAAAGCAATATAGTGTTCTATTCCCTCCCCTTCAATAAGAAATCTTTTTCCTTGAGTTAACACTTTTGCGTGTGGTACTGCTTATAACTCTGTTATTTTGTCAAACACTTTTAAATATCTCTCAATATTTTCTATCAAAACATAAAAAACACTAGAATTATTTTGAAATAATTTTACACTGTTATTAATTCAAAGTTTAACCGATAATTATTAACAACAAAAATCAGCATAAGGTTAAATAATATAAAAAGTATGTTTTATAAAATTGTATTTCTTTAAACACGTTTAATAAAGGTATATGCAATTTAACAATCAATATTAGTAAAATATATGTAGATTACAAAAGTTTTATTTCAAGTTTTAGTCTTTCGCTAGCCATATATCTGATGTGCAATCCCCACCAGGATATCTGTGGAAATAACAAAAGAATTAGATTAATTAAACGTCTTTGTTAATTAAAAAAATGATAAGAAATAAATCTTTTCTGTCTCATCTCTGAGTCATATCCTAGACCGAACTATTACACTGCTCCTTTTCCCAACTCCGTGTTGTAGCAAAGCTTGTAACTCACGTTTGAATTTTAATTTCGAATTTGTAAAATGTAAATAAAAGGAAATCAAACAGAAATTCTAAGCTTTTAAAAGCTTAGCTAGCTCGATGTGACATTTTAAATAAAATTACCTCATCTCATGAGCCAGCACCGGTCCATTTGGCTCACATCCAAAATCTATGAGGAAATCTGGATCCAATTTCAAGCCACCATTTTCTATATCCACATCGAGCTTGACTATCCATCCACCCTGGAAAAGATATGCTTTTAAGATGTCGGTGCGTATATTTCATTTATATTTTCGCTAGTAAATTGTAGTCAAATACCAATCGTATTAGAATAGATTATACGACAGCTATTATTTTCTGATTATTTCAAAAAAAGAAAAAACGATTTTTCAAATTTAATAATTAATAATTACCTTTTGTACCATTTCAGGATAAAGTTGCTTATCCCAAGGGGAGTAGAGGGACGATGATACATACATTCGTTTGCCGTCCAAAGACAGTTGGATCATCTGGGGTGATCCGTACAAACGCCTGTTCTTAACGTAAATCGGTTCTGGTGACGTTTCCTAAGAATTATAAGAAGCAAATATAATCAATTGTAATTCTTCTGTAGCTGTATTTCTTTATTCTGTGTTTTAAAAAGGTAGTTACTAAGATGCACTGATTCTATTTCGCAGGAAAAAAGGTTGAGTCGGAATATTAATCAAACTCAAAGTGAGTCAACTTGACTATTATTGTTAGTGAGAGGTTAGGAAATGCTGTGTCGTCTTCTGTTTTTGTAGATTAAATAATAATATTAACCTGGAATTCTTTGTCTTCAACAACAGTTAGACCATCATTGATAATTTTACCGCCCAGGACAATACGGCCTGTTAATTTCGGGTGATCAGGATCGGTGATGTCATACTGTCGAATGTCACCGTGCAACCAACATGAAGTGTACAAATATTTATCATCCAATGATAAGAGTATATCAGACATCAAACCTGCAAGATATAAATATGACTTAGATCTTGATTTTATCAAATACCAGCTTTCTCCCGCAACTCCGTCCGCGTAAAATTAAGAAATAATATAAAACATAGCATATGTTACTCATCGACAACGTAGCTTTTTGATGGTGACAGAATTTTTGAAATCGGTCCAGTAGTTTTTGAGTTATTTTATTACAATCAAACAAACCAAGTTTTTCCTCTTTATAACATTAAGTATGAAAATGTATATCAGTAAGATTTCTCATTCTCTAAAAATATCGACATAAAAAACTGACTAATATTGTTAAGCAATACTTACCAATTTTGATAATATACTAAGTAAAGATTGGGAAGGATAGTCGTTATTAATATGTATTTTAGAAAAACAAATATTTACCATCCAATTTGAATTCCTTGCCATCTTTCTTGACAGTTTTAGCTGGAATGTCAATAACTTTTTTCGCTTTCCAAGTACCATCCGAAGTTATGTTGAAACTTGATTTATGGGAGAAAAAACACAAGAAAAGTATAACATATAAATATAATTTTGAAACCTTAGAATAAAAGTAAAATAACGAATGCAAAATCGTTGTATAGTATCTACTTGAAAGAAAGAACTAGTTTGTTGGCAGATACTGGTTTTAAGGGTTTTAGTTTGTTTTAATTTTAGCAGCATATTTAGCATTTAGCAAATATATTGTATTGCTTTTGAATTTATAATCGTTATCAATCACATTCGTAAATATCTTATACCGACTGATTTATATCACCCCTTTATCCCCTTTTGAAATGATTTTATTAATTGAGACAGTTGACATCTCATCTGCAAATATATCCTGAAATGATTACTACAGACTTTAGAAAATCTTTACCTAAACACGTTAGCTTGCACTGCGCATCCTACAAAACCCTGAGAGGACTTTGGCTCATGAAGGAACCTGATCTCAAGAGGACCACAACCTTCATCACCTAAGTCTATCACTTGCATCAGTTCACGAGTAGACCACTTGTAAAAATTGAGAGAAACTCCGTACAAATCTCTATTGGGAATATCTTCTTCACGCATACCGCTGTAAAGAAAAAATTATTGTTAATAAGTGAGTAAACTGTACTAATTATAAATTCATTTTATCTGGAAGGTATTAATAGAAATTCCAAAGCATACCGTGTAAAGCTTTTGGGACTGCCCCATTCAGATGCGACCATCACATCGTGGTATGGTTGATACCAAAAATCATAACCAAACTTTGCACGTTTATCACCTATTGTCCATGTACCTATAACAAAAGTTGTATATGATTACTAATTTCTTTCCGCGACTTCGTCCGCGTAGCATTATCAATAGACAAAAGTGAGTAGCCTATGGTTTCTTCCAGACTATGTTCTACATCTATGCCAAATATCATTCAGATTCGTCCAACCATTTAGACTACAAACTAACAAACATCTATCCATCCATTTTTCTAAAATTGCGTATATATAATATTAGTATGATTAAATATTTCTGTTAAGATTTTTAATCGTTATATCTCCTGCTACTCACCTGTTACTTTTAAAGTCTTAGCATCGATGAGCACAAAATCACCCTTTCCGTTGCCATTTTTATCTCCCATAGTTGAAATCATAATATTGCCGTCTGCGAGGCAATGAGCCGTGTGAGGATACGCGCAGTTCACCGATTTCAATTCAGAGCCATCAATCACCTAAAAAAACATGCCAGCAACAAGGTTTACAAGATTAGGTTAAGTTATCGATTATCCAGTAATAACTCGAGTAAATTTTGGTGAAATAGGATTATATCTAATCATATTCTAATACGGTATCAATGCGCGATCATTTCATTTGTAATATTGTATACTTAAACAATTACAATTGATTATGTCTTAGTTGAGTGATTACCCTTGTTTTGGCTAGATATCACCGTATTTAACCTTGAGAGTTTTTTATCACACAAAATACGTGACTTGCATATGCGAAGTATATTTTTGGCACACAAATATTAACATATTTATTCTCACTTTAAATTGCCATACATACCTTGTGTATCTCTGGTTTTCTAGGATCAGTACCCACATCGACTGCAAATACATTGGAAGAATGTAGCGCGGGCATTATGAGAAGGTCTCTTTTCAACTCCGGGTTATCGTGACAGCTGGAGCATACATTCCATCCGCTGTGATGCAATTCATTACCAACACTTCCAGTGTATGTGCGGTGAATAACCTATCAAACATTTAACAGTGGTAGTGCCCGCTTTAACATCTTAGTACGAATGGGCCGGCACGCCCGGTGTAATACCACGACCACACAGAAGTCTGGCGTGAAATGGAAGCAATTCCGTGTTTCGTCTGATGAGCGTGGTGCCGGAGGCCTAATTTAAGTCCTTTTCTCTTTACCACCCTTTTCTTATTAGGAGAGGTTGGGAAAAGGAAGTGGATTTGACGGTGGAGGAGATGCATAGGAAGGGGAAATATCCTCTTTATGTGCGTTTCCTCCTCCGTCGTATAAGGGTAGGCAACGCATCTGCAATTGCGGATGTCTATGGGCAGCGGTCGCTTCGCCATTTTGGCGGTTTCAGGTGGCCGCTTGCTCGTTTGCCACCTTATGTTATAAAAAAATAGGATTCTATAGAGATAGAAGTCAATATTATTCCCATAACGTTTCTTAATAAATTAGGCAACAAACACATCAGGAAAAACCATTTTTTTACCTTAAATGTGTTATCTTTGTTTTTTAACTTTAGTATACCAAAAGAAATTACCTGGCTATAAGTGGAGGATTCTGGATCTACGTCGACAGTTGCAAGATAATCTTGTTTAGTGGCGTCAGGCTGCACACAGACCACGTACAAAAGCTTTTCTCTTTCACCATTTTTGAACGCTTCTAAGGGAGTCGCGTACCCTGGCCCCTTACCTAGGGAGATTACAATAATAAACATAATCCAAATAAAATAGTTCGTTTTATTCAATACGAAACTACAAATTTTTATGCCATGTTATATTTTTTTTACCAAAAAAATCAATCTTTGTCAAAGTACACTCTGATGTACAAACGAGGGTTGTCAGCATAAGGGGGACTGAACCCCTCGCAATTTAGTAATCACATCAGGTAATGTTTGCATATAAATGACTCCTTTGTATCACAGATCTCATCAATAGGCTATTGTTTGTTTTGTAATGTTAGTACAGCAGCTATTGAACTAAATAGATTCAAGAGTTCAATTAAATCAAAACGCTTAAAGACTGATGCTGAAGTACAAATCACAATTCTCAAAGGTATTCATTTTAATACTGACGTTCGCTAAAAACCTTTAGACCTGGTAATTGACCTAGTTATGGATACTGTAAATCGTTGCTGGTAAAATATTACAAACCAAACAAAGGGAATGTTTGAGAAGTTGTAGTTATTACATTTTACTGGATTTAGTATAACGTGAAATGCATTATCTTTTAACGCCTCTTAAATGTTATTTATTTTAATTCGAAGCACTCCTCACTTTATTAGCTTGAATTGCGGTGGAGCTAGAAATATCGTAAATAAATATTTTAGATGCTCATGTACAGTCTGGAAATCTGGCGGTATTCCACTTTAAAACCTACAGTTTACAGTCGTTTGAATGTCGTATACACATTAAAACGACGACGCAGAACAATAACTAATAGGACACCGTTTTTAAATATGCTTCTACGACTAAAGGTCGGTCAGTGATACCCGACTATTAACTTATCAATATTATTCCGTTGTTTGTGCAACTCATTGCTACCTAATTGGATAGAGCCAGAAATTGTATTAATACAAGGAACAGGGAAAATTTTCTGTCAGTGGAAGACCGCTGATTTTCGTGACTGTACGTCGCCTAGATTTATGCTAAATAAATAGACAAATATAATTTGTTTTTCTTTTTTTGCAAAATGTGTTTATGTTGGAAAAATTAGGTTCTATTTTTCGATAATGTTAACGATAATAGACGTCACAGCAGGAATAATTATCATAATCTGAGACTTTCCAGCCGCGTGTAGGCCTAGGCTTGGTCCAGTAAATTTCTCCACGTCCATCTACAACAGGCACTATGCTCTTCCAGAAGTTGTTATCAAATTTGTTCTTAAAGGACTTCGTTTGCATAATGCTGATGCATTATCTAAAAATGCTATATAGAAGGATAATAGAGGCCACACTAGTCCTTACAATATTCTATTATGCTTCTGGTGTTATCAGCATATTCCGACATTATTCTAGTTGCCAACACAATATTATCGTTGTTATTATAATCATAATATCCCCGTTTACGTTGCACTTATCTGATTGATATGTTATTTCATAGTTGAATACAAAGGCCATTGATCGGTTACGTTTTTCATTGTATTTGGACTATACTTTAATATATTGCTGGACAGTTGACAATTAGAAGTGCCATTTCAAAAACGGAAGTATGTCATGTTAACATAGCACTGTATAATTTTGTGATTTGACCTGACTTATGTCCTATATCCCCAAAGTGAGGCCCACGTCCATAGCGCTCCGCCCTCTCTATCTGCAGACCGCATTTGGCTATGATTACGTGATTGCTATTGTGTTGGTCGCCAGTGAAGGTAACCTCGGTTGCTCAGGATTGCTATCTTTTATTCTTCCTAGCGTGATCACCTCCAGGTCCTCCTCGGGACTATGACAGATATCGCGACGAAGCATGTAGCCAATCCACAATAATTTTATAAGATTTTTAGTATTTAATAACTAATAACATATTAAATATACAGAAATAAAGTATCTTTCTATCAAACAAAATCTTACCCTAAGGTTTGATAGAATAGATAATGTACCTTCACCTTCACAGCCAATTATCTTACTTTTTCCTACTATCATCAATTCCAAGTTTAAATGGATGGATGTTTGTTATCAGGTAGCTCCAGAACATCTGTGTGGATTTGATGAAATTTAGTCTAGGTAACACTGCCTGGAAGATTACATAGGTAGGATACTTAGTAAGATTTTTAATTCCGCGCGAAAGAAGTCACAGTGGTAGTGCCCGCCTTAACATCTTAGCACGAATGGGCCGGCACGCCCGGTGTAATACCACGACCACACAGAAGACAGGCGTGAAATGGAAGCAATTCCGTGTTTCGTCTGGTGAGTGTGGTGCCGGAGGCCTAATTTAAGTCCCTTTTTCTTTACCACCCTTTTCTTATAAGGAGAGGTTGGAAAGAGGAAGTGGATTTGACGGTGGAGAAGATGCATAGGAAGGGGAAATATCATCTTTATGTGCGTCTCCTCCTCTATCGTATAAGGGTAGGCAACGCATCTGCAATTGCGGATGTCTATGGGCAGCGTTCGCTTCGCCATTTTGGCGGTTTCAGGTGGTCGCTTGCTCGTTTTCCACCTTATATTATAAAAAAAAAAGTCACGGGCAAGTGCTAGTATATTATGTTATGTATGAAGGTGACCACTGGAATTATAACATTACGTGAGATTTTGTGCTTCGAATTACTAATTAGTATTAGTATTGTGTGTATCAATATGTCGGTTGCCATATTGATTACCATTGAATCTATGTATGTCCTGTTAATAATCTAAAAAAAACTTGCTTGATTACTGTTTATCTTAAGATAAGTTATGTCACTACATTATTAAGCAATAATTTTGTGTCCGACCAAAACCGGCTTTTCATCCTAATCCTAAACAGCGAACTTTTTGTTTCGGTCGAAACTGAAATCGAAAATTTTGAAGACATTTAGGATTTTTTTTTTTAAATATATGGTAGCAAACAAGCAAGCGGCCACCAGAATCCACCGAAATGGAAAGCGACCGCTGCCCATAAACATCCGCAATTACAGAACCGTTGCCTATCCTTAATAGATGGAAGAGGAGACGCACATAAAGAGGACATTTCCCCTTCCTATGCCTCTCCTCCACCGACAAATTAACTTTTCCTTCCCACACTTTCCTCTGACGAAAAGGTTGTAAAGGGAAAGGGACTAAAATTAGGCCTCCGGATCACGATCGTGTACTAAAGTTTAGTGGGATTAAAAAAACAATTTGGATAAAACCGTATTATAAATTAGTAGGCAAAATTTGTGTTCGACGATTTTCAACTACATAAAGTTATTTTGTTTTTAGTAAAAAATAAAATGTAATATTAGATTTTTGAACAAAATTGAACCGTGACGAAACGCGAAAACTAAGGAACACTCCAGTTTCGATTAAATTTAAAGGTTCGGTTATATTTTGGCCGAAACCGAAAATAAAGACGATACTATTTTTAACCGAAATATAAACCAAAACCGAATGTTCAGTAGGTCATTAAAATTCTTCTTTTTTTTAATAGTGTTTGGATAGTTTTCATGTATTACAAAACAATTTCATCATATATTATTTTACAATATTGATGAAGTTATGAATGTTTTTTTGTAATGATTTGCATGATCTTAATATTTATCACCATTATAATATTACCAGATTTTAAAAATGGACAAAACCCAAAATGTTTGCAAAAATTTATTTGGCACTTAACAAAAAACTTGATCAATTTTAAAAAAACATAGATGAAATCAACATAAAAATGTAAACAGATTCAAAGTGATAACGTAATACTAATACGACATTGACCTCTCAAGAACATCTCTGCTGCATCGTTTGTTCAGCAATTATCAAGTCTTGTAAGTATAAAAACGTAAATGCTCATACCATGCGGTAATATTACTTATTATCACAACCCGATAACGTTAATAAAGACCAAAACTCAATAACAAGAAGTCCAATAAAGTATTTAAATAATTGTCAAATCGTACGTATTATTTATAGCAAATACATTCTTAATAGTATACAACGCTTAGGCACATTAAAATACATTTACAGCTAATTGATAGCAAAATACACAAAATGTAATACTTACAACAAGCCATTTTAAAGCAATCTCACAAATCAAATATAGAAAATATCTAATGACTTTAACCTTAACCACTTCGCTCAACGTTTGATACACGAGTGTGACTGTGCAGCTACAAACTTGTTATTAAACTCGTGTAGTAGGGATGGGCATTGATTCAACAAACTAGTTCAATCAGTTGATCAACCGTTCAACATTTCAACCGTTGGCTGTTTCGATCAACTATTCGCGGCATATAATGTTTACATATTATTATAGGAATTAACGTGTTTGGTAAAGGATGTATACGCATGTCTGTCTTTTCTGTCAAATTGTTAGTACCCTTCCCCGTGATGTACCGTCTCTAGTGAATATTTAAAAAAAGCCCGCGGTCATCCCTTAAGATTATCGGTTACCCTTACTGTTTGTGAACGTGATATCTTCTAAACTATTTATCACAATCATATATGCAATTTTAATCAAAATTACATCATTCTGATATCGAACATTATTTGGAAAAGTGTTCATAAAAAACTAAAAGTACCCAACCCGGAATACATAACCTACATAGGAATAAAAATTATATTTTAATCCGTATCATGGCTTACCTTATCATAGTTCTTAGTACAACATTCATGCGAAAGAGAAAAGCTGTTTTTTACAAGATATAAATATAATATAGAAGTTTTTGAGTCAACGTGGTCACGGTCAAGCCATATTAATGTTTTTATTTACAAAAACACGGTTATAAAATCTTACAACTGATGTTTAAAAGAAAATCATTACGTCCTAAAATAAATAAGACCCAAAGAAGGAATCATAGGAGGCAGTTAAGGGGCAACTGGTGGCAACCCTAGTGGATCAAAAGTGTAAAATTGATAATAAAAGTACTTCGAATAGTACCATTAATATCCCCTCGCCCTCCTAGCTCCATTCTTATTTAATTTAGTATTTTAAGTATCAATATAAATTTTACATTACATTATATTACCATTAAAAATAAACTACACAATTTTACTCAGTTCGATTTCAAAGAAATAATGGCTTCATTATAAAATAATGAGTGATCATGTTAAAAGTCATTTTCAATATTATAATTCTATTCTTATTACTATATGAGCAAATGTATATCGTACAATATTGCCAGTATTAATTTAAAGATACTAACAACATTTAATTTTGACTTTATAAAAATCAGCAGTAAAAAATGAATGATTTGAAGAAACATAACTCTTCGTAATTTAATTATTTCATACGCATAAAATAAAATTGACAAATGTCCATTCCTAAAAAACAAATCATACACCACTAAATAAACGAACACTTAATTTTTTATCTTAATAAGTGTGTACGACATTTTATATTTAATTGCAACACTTGATTAGAACTGTCAGTATGAAAGAAGCAGTGTTAAAGTTAAAACAATCTTCTTTTCCGAGTTGGAGGTCGATGTGTGCGCACATAACTATCCTGCATGATCCGATTGAGACTGGAGTGCTGGTGAAATTGATGTCGTATTGATACATGTCTGCTGATATTTTTAAATAAAATATGCCACAACGCCTTATCCTTATTTTTCCACAATAAATCCGCTGTCTTTTCCTTAATCCTACGCATATTTTCTTCCAGTCGCCTGGCCTTTATTTCCATTTGTATGAGAGAGCGAGTTGTATTTGTCAAAAGTCGGTACAGGTATTCCTTCCTTCTCGTTTTATTCTGTTCCGAGAAGGTTTCATTTGTCATAGACACGCATTCACTTGTATTCTTTTGCATTTGCAACTTCGTGTTCTGAAAGTCTCCACCGAAGGTTTCAATGCGAAATAAAATACTGACGAGTAGAATTGCCAGACCAAAACACAACAGCATTAATAGTTTGGCGTGCTTGTAAAGTGGTTGTGTTATAAAATTCATGTCAGAACATTGATATTGTATTTGAATTTGAATATATAACGGCCCATTTCGATGTTTAGCTAGTAATGAAGTATGTAAAATCTTTTAGGTGAAACGCGAACGACGCCCTCTCACGGCATGAGCGAAAACGATACTGACTGGAGTGAAAACACGCCGCCGGTGCGACGCACCCCACAAATTTCCCCAATGACTTTCCCTCTTGAATGTGAGAAACCAAAACATTGGATACGACATATTTATTAAGTTTAGAATTTAGAATAATTCAAAGCATTTGTATTTTTCATTACTTGATATGTGAAATATTCTGTAAGTGTTGTAAGAATAACATTTAGTTAATTTCAAGTTTAAATTCAAGAAATTCTAGTATGGCTCGGCTGGAAACTTCAAGTGCAGCAATTTAAAAACTTGTATCGTTGTAATATACAACATAAGAATTGAGACGTTCTTTAATACGATAGAAAGAACATCTTAGTATATTTCTTTGCTCCATGTTTTCTTAGGTGCGTGAGTAGCAAAGGGAGAGGGGGCCCGAACTCGTCTGTCTCTCGCGTCACCTCACCTAATGTAGTTTCGTCGCACTATCTTGTTGGCACCGGCATTAAATCAGAATAAAGAGATATATATAATCGTATTTTTAAAGATATATAGGTTAAAGCTCAAGATAAGCGGTCGAGTATGACATAGCTGGTTTGTACCAGTTTTGTTTTCTTGAAATCTATAGTAGACAGAATCCTACTGTATTTTGGTATTTATGTGACTTGTGTTTTATACCTTAAGTTATTTAAAAGTAAAAGTATTGTACTATTTAAGTTGTTACATAATTTAATTAAATCCGCTGTTTGAATTTAATACCAAACTACATATTAAAATCCGTTAATCAATTTGTTTAATTTCCTTCATACTATTATACTAATATTATAAATGCGAAAGTTTGGATGGATGGATGTTTGTTAGAGTTTGTAGCCTAAACGGCTGAACGGATCTTTATGAAATTTGGCACGAGGTAGAGGATTGTCTGGAAAAACACATACTAGCTTTTGTTTTTTTTATTCCACGCGGACTGAGTGGCGGGCGAAAGCTAGTAATCTATAAAAGCATTTTTAAATCTCGTAAAATATACAGTACCAGAGCAAGTAAGTGATAAAATAACCTCCCTCGAAGGCTACAAGGGCGACTTTCCTCAAAGGTTTAAAAGGAGTATTTATTATTATTCGACCCAACTTGATTTCTTACGGACAAAGGACCCATAAAATATTTAACAGCAGGATCTATAAAAACGATACAATTTTAACGCAAACGCAATATCTAGGGACTTGCTCGAGGGGTTACAGCTGTGAAAGGTCGCTTTTTATAAAGTTAGTATTTTATAAAATGTATTGCATAAAATGTTTGAGTAGACTTTTATAGAAACGATATCTGTGTTTTAGCTGGTATTAAAAACTTTATCATAAATAATCTGATAATTCATGATTGTAGCAAATATTTTCGTTTATAATTACTACGTTTTTTTGATTATTATTATCGATTAAGTCATACAATTGCTTTTATATTTACAACTTACTAATATTATAAATGCGAAACTTTAGAAGGATGTTTCTTAGAGTAGCATAAACGGCTAAATATATTTCGATGAAAGTTGGCGTAAATGCAGATGATAGTCTGGAAGAACACATAGCCTCACTCATTTTTGTTTTTTAAAAAGCAACGCAGACGGAGTCGCGGGTGATAGCTAGTACAATATAAAGAAAAGAAAGCCGAAGAGAATTTATGTTGCGTAAGCGAGCGTCAGTATCGGTTGAGGGTGCATTAGATGAATATATAACTTCGAGATTGTCGATTTATTGCAGTAAAGTTAAATAAAGAGGCGTATCTGAAACATGTTAAATGTAGACATTCTAATTTTCCCCCGTCTTATACGTATACAAAAGACGATATGACAATGAGACAATGAGTCTCAAAAGCCTCGTTAACAGTATACAAAAATCAATGTACAAAATCGTTAGCCATCGCCTGTTATAAAAATTATTAACTACATAGTTGGATTTGCACTATAATGTTTCTAGGCGCTGGTTAGTCCTTCCATTTATTGAATCTTTGTGCATTCTTGAGTCAAAATTGTTGTTCTGCGTATCATTTATTTTGTTTGCTCTGAACTGTTTTCGAGTATCGAGGAAAAATAAACATAAGTTATTAAGGCAGTGCACACATTAGTACTGAGAGAAATAGGAGTGTGTTATAATGTACTATCGAGAAATCTGTCGATGTCCCACCATAAAGGCGAGTCATTTGAGTACGTATTGAGATCACGCGGAACAATAACTAATAGAATGCAACTTTCAAATAGGTCTGTATCACATTATAAGTCAGTAATCACGAGTATGATTGCTTTTTTAGTATTATCGCCTAGCTTGCGCACCTCAAAGCTACCTAGTTCTTGCAAAAAGTGGTGATGTCTCTAAAGATACACTTTCTCACTTACAGAAAAATAGACATTTTACTGTGCAGAAAAATACAGAAATAGAAAAACATAAATACAAAATATAGACTTGTCCTTGTGAAATATATATTTTTGTGTTTACAACACAAAAATATATATTTTTTGTAAACAAGGAAATGTCTATTTGTCTGCAAATTGAACACCGCGAAGGGCTCAGAGTGTACATCCACTTGAGAATACATTAGTACTCTGTCAACTCCAGCATGACAAACGATAAACGTCGTGCCTGCCATCTGGTGGACAGTAACGCATTACCCTCGTAAATTACTACAATACAATATATTATTTCTTTTCACCACAATATTGTTCTTTAATGATAACTAGCTTTCGCCAGCATGAAATTAAAAAAGAGAGTAGCCCATGGGTTCTTCCAGACAACTCAAATTTCATCAAGATTCGTTCAGCAGTTTAGGCTACAAACTCTTAAGATTCATCCATTCATCTAAACTTTCGCATTTACAATATTAGTAAGATTTGTAAGAATTAAGTCCTTTCCGCGTATAATTCCAAGCCAATGTTAGAGATTGTAATAAACGGAAATAAAGAAAAAGAACGGTTTTCTTAAAAGGCGAAAAACAAAACGTTTTTTGTTTTAATGGCGACGTCATATTCATAAGAATTTCGCTACACAGAGCTCTTGTATGTTCTTGGTGTCTCACTGATTAATGGAACAAAGGAACTGCAAACTATCGTTAACAAGAGAACATTGTTGTATGCTGGCTGCCTTCTTCATATTAAATGTCGTCTTGAAATTGTTTTAGTACTAACACGGAACATATTATACTCCTAGTATAAGAAAATTTTGGTCTTTAAAGACTTGCTATCGAGATCATTTTAACCTATTAGTTCAGGAAACATAGATCCGCTTGTGAAGCAAAAGGTTAGCGTGGTATGGACATGTTATGCGAACAGACGATGAGGACATATACCAGAAAATGTTAAGAATGAAAGTTGACGGTCACAAAGGTAGAGGAAGATCGAAGAAAGTATGGATGGATTGTGTGAAAGAGGATATGCTTTAGAAGCCAGTGGATTCAGATATGACGGCTGATAGAAATTTATGGAAGGGCAGCGAAAACTGTACCGACCCTTCATAAGGAATAAGGGCAAGTTGATGATGAGTTCAGATTACATAGAATTATTCCTCAAAATAAATTATTACAATGCCTTTTGTTTTGTAGTTTTTAAATATTTTAGTATTACATTTATCTGGATATACAATGTTTTAACTTGTTTATTATTACCTAAATCAGCATATTAAAAACTTCGGAAAATGACTTTTATTCCTTTTTTACTGTATTAAGCTTGGGTATTTTAACATGTTCCGTAATGAATTTGATTAACAGTCGAATATGAATGTCCGGGCGATTCCCCCAATATTTGTTTTCGTGTCTGAAATACATCCACCACAAGTAATACCCGCGTAAGCAATTTTCGGATAAAATGTTGTCAAGCAATATTATACCCGAACAATGTTTACTGGAATTAAAGCCTCGCTATTTAAGTGCAAATAGAAGTAAATGTTTGAAGACTTGGATCGTGACAAAGGCCCGTCTATTGGAGATATTAGATAGTTAAATAAGGGCTGCTTTAACATTGGTCTGGTTATTGAATACGATAAGATGTTTTGTTCATTGTCTAAAGATAATTAAAATCTATAACTACTTGTTGAAAAATTTGATAAAATAAACAATCATACTAAATGCGAAAGTTTAGATGGATATTTGTTAGAGTTTGTAGCCTAAACGGCAGAACGGATTTCTATGAAATTTGGTATGGGTGTAGAGCATAGTCTGGAAGAATACATAAGCTACTCACGTTTTTTTTTTAATTTCACGCGGACGGAGTCACAGGCGTATGCTAGTGATTTAATAAGCGGTATTATTAGAGGAAAGAGTGAACAGATTGGGCTTACTAATTAACCCTCATTCGTGAAGAAGTTCTATGCGTAGCCCTAAACTTTTTTTAATTTATATGAGTATTCTATTATAAGGCACTGTTTTCCGCTTCACTAATACATATATCACATACTTTATTTACAAACTAGCTTTTCTCGTGCGGCTTCATTCGCATGATGTTATAAAAACTTTATTTTATTGTTTACATTTCTCAAATTCTCAATTGCTAATGTCAAAATACCAATTACCTTACTACGGCAATCTTGCTTCCTTGGTGTTGGCAGCAGAATATGGTCTCTTTCCCATATTAGGGTTTTGTTCCAAAATATTTACCCCTTAAGTTTAAAAACGTGAAAATATATAGCCTAAAGCGTAACGTAAGTGTAGGACTTTTTATTATTAAAATAATTATTTAAAAATATGCTGTAATTGCTAATATCTTAAGCCACAAAGAAGTGTGTGTTTAACGCTTTATTATATTAGTATAGATATAGATTATGTCAAAGTCTGATTATTAATCGCATCAGAAAATTTTGTCATCATTCGTATTGTTCAGAGACATGAAGCTTAAAAAATTAGTATACCCTAAAACCAACTTTATTGTTTTCCACTGCTACTTAAATCTAAGTATGCGGCAAACTCAATAAAGTCAGCCATTTCTGTCGTTTTCTCAATTTACAGCTGACCCTCACAGCAGTGTTAACCCTGCGAGTCTTGGGCGTTACGAGTCAGGTCTCTTGGGTGTGATAAAAAGCGGTTAAGGGATAAATTAAAGAGGGATAGGAGCATCGTAACATGTTTTGGTAATGAATAACAACCAACGTAGGCTAACTTTAAGTTATCACATTCACAAACAATACGCTATAACAGTGTAATAAATCTAAATTACTATGTCTGTTTGTTGTGCTATAACAAACCTTTATACAGATACAAAATAGCTTAATAAGGTGCGTAAATTAGAC
The DNA here is from genome assembly GCF_000836215.1 of Papilio polytes. Classification (NCBI taxonomy): domain Eukaryota; kingdom Metazoa; phylum Arthropoda; class Insecta; order Lepidoptera; family Papilionidae; genus Papilio; species Papilio polytes. The sequence goes on from NW_013525694.1 coordinate 2,018,811, forward strand.
CTGGCCTCGACGTATTCAAAAGATAACTTTTTTACAATGTTAAGTTTAATCAAAGGCCGCTAACGATTCTGTAATTTTTCTGATATTATGGATTTCCACGGTCGGTATCCTCGTCGTATCCTCTTTTCTTATAAAAATTACTATAGGTTTAATTTTGATGTATCTCGTAATAAGATAACTGAATCATTACTATTCATAGAACATCATAAGGAAAATAACATTTTCATAAGGGAATACGATATCTCCCATATGAGAACAAATCAAATCAAAATGCAATTGCATCCACGTTATGCATCTCGCTATCGTCAATTCGATAGATTCAGTTTATTCCTCCAGGAAATAGAAATACGATTCTAAAACTCGCGAGCAAAAATTCTTATACCAAAGGCAAAAATAGTAAACTCTATAAACCTATAACAAATGTAAAACCATAAAAAACAAGCTGTAGCAAGAAATAAACCATAATTTTTCATAAACTAGTTAGAAGAAACTTTCGTTGTATAAAATTTATATAATTTTCTTTATCAACGAAGATCATTTTAAAAGCTCAAACAACACTTTCAAGCTTTTATGGATATTTTATGCGAGAAGTCAACATGAAAACTTTCCAAACACTAAATTATAGAATACATTGTTGTAGAAATATTCAGTTTTAACTTTGGATTTAGCGAGCAATGAATTTGACAGGATGACAATATTTTCTGGCGTCCTTTTGGCCACGACATCGTTACAAAGCAGTTAGAAAACTTTTCCCCCAGGACATAAAAACTTTAACGTGTTAAAGAGGAAAACATTCTCACATAAATAGGCTGTGGTGGTCATTCGTTGCTTAACAAGGGGGAGAAGTAACTTTTGTCATAAAATCAGGGACCAAAGTGCAGTTTCCTACACACGAAATGACATCCTTAACAAACACGACAAACAAGTATGTCTAATTCAAATAAAGCTACAGTTAACTCTTAATATTACCAAGAAAACATAGTAAGACTCTGTTTAGTTAAACGCTTCTTTTAACCCTTTGACTGCCGCTGATTGTCGTTAAACGTGTTTCTATGTAGATTTCGGTACAGGGATGTACTATTTATTGGTCAAGACCACAAATCGAAAGCCTACATTCCAATATATGATTTGTAAAAAGTCGCACAGGATAATTGGATGATAGGTCAAGATACAAGAGGTGTGACGTAGATTTATGCTAAAATGTATTTGAAACTCTGAGTTTTATAGAATTTTCCTTAAGTTTTGTAAGAACTGTTTTAAGTAAAAATTTTATTTTCAAAGATAACATGAAAAATTCCTCGGTAACGTCCATCTGGGAATCATCTGCCATCAAATTGTGACTCGGATGTCCCTTGTGTATAGCCGTTTTATTGGAAACATCCCTTAAAACTAAAATTGTATTGAACGCATCTGACCAGTACCGTTAGTGGGACAGGCAAATTGACGTTTGGACATTCAGGTGTCGGATTTTATAGACAAATAGCTTTTAGATATATTTTCAATGCGGTGTCGGTATTTAATAGGACGTATCGTGAAAATACATCAGTGGTAGAAGCGTACCAAATCTATAATATTTTTAGACTTCGTGGATATGACGTGATGTTTTGTTTTTATAGCTTAAATAAAAGTTACGAAATCTTAAGGCTTATTTACAATAAGTGTACTAGAAGAGATCGCCAAGAATGTGTATCTAAGTCAGGTTTTTAACGAATAGATATTTTTTATTACTTGCATTACATACTGTACTTCATATTTTAATTATTATTTATTACAAATGCTAACTTAGGGATGGATGGATTTGTAATTACATATTTTAAAACGGCTTAACGAATCTCGATGAAATTTGGCACTGATGTATTCCTAATTCCTCAAAATTTACTAAAGTCCTTATTCTGTTGAACAGCATGACGGCTCCGAGAATAAATAGCTATTGTAAAATATTACCTTCATGTTAATATCAAATATTAGAGGTGTTCAAATCTGTAGCGCCTGCGGGCTTAGTCGCGGCAATCCGTCGCACATGATACGGTCCGAAATTCTATTATCATCTATAGATTGTCTCACCGACAATTCTCGCTCGGGGCTACGTGAAATAGTGTTTATATAGGGATACAATTTGTAGTTAGACGTTTATTTAATCTATATTATATATAAGCTTTTATAAATTTAATTAAAATTGTTTTTATACAAAATTTAAGCGTAGAAGTGAAGATGTTAACACCGTAAATATAATACTGTATAGCTTTGGTAAGAATTTTTCCTCTCAACTAATTAGCATAATTTTTTGTCGCGCTAGACTTTTCCGTAAAATCGAAAGGTCGTCAATCTTCTTTCATAATTTCTGACGTTTTAGCTGAAGAAATATATGATAAATGACCTCGGCGAATTTTTAACTATAAATCATTCAAGACATAAATTTGGTATAATGACTAATGACAATGTAATGAGAAATTACACTAAAAATTATTTGGAATTTATAAACTATTATATTAATATTTCAAGTTATATTCAAGGGCTTTTTGGTTACAAAATAAAACATTAGGAAAGTGACTTAAGACGCTTGTCTCTAACTTACACTGTCGATTACATAAACTAGAAATTACTAGTAAAATGAGATATTTTATGATGTTTTCTGTTGTAAAGAAAAATAACATTTAATTAAAATGTTTAAATTTGCACTATTAACGTCTACTTAGATTAACTCAAACCGAAGTCAGAAATAATACCTGCTAAAATTTTCTTACAATTGTGAAATACTTTAATGCCAGTGTCGATATCATAACCTAAATATGAAGACTGGCGGATTTATTATAAGTCGGAATAAGCTCTTGTAAAAAACGAGGACAGATTAAAAATATATCTTTAATAACTGCTAGGTAATGCGACTGTGAATACTTTTTGTAACAACATTTTGCTCGCGCGACGGTAATAAAAAAGGAAAGCCTTGTTAAACAAACAACGACATAAAAACTTTATCTTATTCTAGCAAGAATTAAGGAGAGGAAACTCAAACTTTCTTTGATCCGATGGATGGTATTAAACTACATTTTTCGTGGTTAAAGGGGAGTAATGTGTTCACTGGTTTCGTATTCTTCTTTTATTTTCACAATATTTTGACATTAAAAATAGTAATTCTATTTGTAATTATTCAACGAAAAATCGTTTACAAGGGCTTGTAATAAACACTAAATACGTAAGTCATTTTTCTACCTATTACTATCAATAAATAAGTACATCTTTTTAAAACACTATGTTCAAAGTATTTTAAAACTAAAAAAATGACCAGTATAACATTAAAACAAATGATAACTAGCCTCTGCACTGCTTAGTTTGTAGTTCCCAAGTCTGTTCTAATGAATTTGATCTTTCACGTCCTCATGATGAAGAAGAATTAAACTTTCACTTCCAGTAGGAGTTTCGAGCATCGGCAAATTCTCAACTTCACCTAAAACATCATACTAATATTATAAATGCGAAAGTTTAGATGGATGGATGTTTGTTACAGTCTATAGCCTAAAACTGAACTGATTTCGATGAAATATAGTATGGACGTAGATAGCTTGGGAGAACACATAGGCTACTCACTTTTATTTTCATTTAATTACACACGAACGGAGTCGCGCGCAAAGCTATTGTTTTGTAAAAATTACTAACTTGATTGGTCAACTTATACAGAATGTCAGTTATGGCTATTGTTATTTAGACAAAATTTTACTATAATAAATAAACCAACGTCTACCGCGCTTTTCTTGTTTATTCTTTAGAAGATGTTTAATGGAATTACTGCGCAATAAGCTAATACTTTATGATTAACGTGACAGTTAATACAACTACGTTTTTATTTTTAATTAAAATTATATTCTAGAATTGATTTTGAATATGAACTTACCAATTCTTACAGTAAAATTCATCGATTCGCTGTCATCTAGCATTGAAAAAACATTTTCAACCGGAATGTACACGTTCTGTGTGTGTTCTAAGAAATCTGCATCCTTTTCGCATTTACAGGGTCGCCTAAAATGACAATATTAAATAAAATTTTCATTAATATTATTGTTTTCATTTTGTTAGCGTTAAATAAAAATTACCTGTAGACGATTCTTTTGCTCGGTATATTTGGTAAAAATAAATCAACTTCGAAATAAAATTTATCAGCATTATCATCGTTTACCAGAACAGTCCACATCATTCTACCTGGAATATTAAAATTATAATTAACTAGCTCCCGCTCGCGAATTCGTCCGAGCGAAATTGAAATTATAAAAAACAATTACTCAAAAAATGAAGCTCTTTAATAGAATGTTTTTTAATCGGTCCAGTAGTTTTTGAGATTTATTTGTACATAAAATAATCCATAAATACAAATCTTTTCTCTTTATAATATTAGTATAAACAATAAAATCTTTAACTAAATCAATTAATTCTATAACAATCAAAGAAAGTATTAGAATAAAATTAATCTAAATTGACATTTTTGGCAAACGTAACTTGTAATACATTTTAAAACTATTGTTTAAACAATTTGAACAATAATTTTGCTTCATTTTAAATCCGTTTTCCAAATTATTCCGTTCGACTCGAAACCAAGCTGTTAATATTCAAATGTTTTTTTGTTAATAGCTTCAGAAACAATACCTCCTCTTTTATCATAGATTTGATAAACATTGAACACTCTTTCGTAACATTTCATAAGGAAATAATTAAGTACAGGTTCCGTCCTCTTTGCATCCCATTTGTCCTTAACAGTAATAAACGGTAGTTCCGTCACTTTCTGTTTATGTTCAAGGAAACAATGATCCATCCATTCCCCTGCACGACCTTCCCACGAACAGTCACCTGGAAGGATTTAAAACAAATGAATTAATACTTTATTAAAGTACATATATTTTTATTTAAATGACTTAAATATGTATAAGCTGTGTCTATAAAAAAAAATAATTTTTTTTCTGATATTATAAATGTGATTGTTAGACTTTTTAGCCTAAACTGTGGAACGGACCTCGATTAAATCTATACTTCTATACTAATAAAATAAAGGGTAAACACACACTACTTTGTGGCGTAGGATGTCAGCATTCACAGCATATTTTTGAAATATTCTATCTTTAATAAAAAGGCCTGCACTTACGATACGCTTTGTGCTATATATTTTCATGCTATTAAGCTTAGGGGGTAAACAAATTGGAAAGAAAACCTTCACGTGGGAATGTGACCATAAACTACAACTGGCCAACATTAAGGAAGCAAGGTAATTTTGACACTTGCAATTGAAAATTTTACAAATGTAAACAATGAAATAAAGTTTTTATAATTTAATGCGGATAAAGCCGCACGGGAACAGCCAGTTTGGCATAAATGCAGAGCATAGTCTGAGAAGAACACAAGCTACGTACTTTTTTAAATTCTAGTTTTGCTTATAAAATATTAAGTTACTCACCATAAACTCGTGCCATAAAACAATTAATGATTCTGAATTGACAATGGGGAATGTGTTTCTCCAGCATCGGCAGGTTCGCGTGTTTCGGACATCCTGCATTAGTGCACGGGAACAAAACTTTATTCGCCAAAGACTCCAAAACCATCGGACGAACCAGAGAGAACTCTTTCTATAAAAAAAATAATAACCACAAACTAATTCATTGGCAAAATAATAGCGGAAATATACGTCTGATTAAATATCTACGTAATGAGTAAAGTCTGATTTAATCATTTTTTTTAATTAGATCTACAAAATTATTGTTTATGGAAGCAAAAATAAACACTAGTAACTAGTAACATTTATGACATGTCTTTTAAATTGAAGATTAAACTTTTACCTCTCTAGTTTTATTTTTTATTTTCCTTATCAAATAGTAGAACATGGATATACAATAAAAGTGTACATATACATCACTAGCAGGTTCAGTCAGTTATATATACTGAGTGGTCTTACCTTACATAGATGGCACTGATAACTCTTCTCAAAGCAAGGGCCACACAAGCTATGTCCATCAACGCACAGGTGGATCGGAGGTTTCATGTACTTTGCACATTTTGTACACGTCAAATCCTTAATAAGGCTCTCGTAGTGATCCGTTTCTAATAACGTACTAAGCACCACTGAAAGCAAATAAATATTAATCACAAATGATATTAAATATCATTACATTGGTTTCACAAGGCGAAACAGTCATTTGTTTTTATATGTGTTCAAAAATTATTGGTTTTGCGTTTAGTTTTATCTATCTATACTAATATTATAAAATAGGAAAGATTTGTATTTTTTTCTGTATTGAGATAACTCAAAAACTACTGTTCCGATTTTAAAAATTCTTTCACAGTCAGAAAGGTAATTTATCTGAGTGTAACATAGACTGTTTTTTTTTAATTTCAAGCAGGCGAAGTCGCGAGCAACAGCTAGTATAATATATACCAAATTATGCAACACGTTTATATTAATTTGCAGCATTCACTAATCCGATGGAGTTGAGTTTACTAACGTTTTGATTTGATACTTGTTTTGAACTAAACTCATTAATACTTAGTCTCAAAGATGAAAATAAATTACTACCATTTGATTTATCAAATGGTAGTAATTTGATTTATTGATACCATTGATTTATCAATGGTAGTAATGATGTTTACATCAGGAATACATGAAAAATAACAGTGAACACTAGTTCACTAATAGTAACTATACCGATAGGGTAATTAGTTTCATTTCTAATATCTGTTGCTCGCGACTTCGTCCCCGTGACATTAAAAAAATAATAAAAATAATAGCCTATGTTACTCACGGATGTCGTAGCTTTATAATGGTGAAAGAATTTTTGAAATCGGTCCCGTAGTTTTTGTGTTATTTCAATACATACAAAAATTCAAACTATTCCTCTTTATAATGTTAGTATAGATGAACAAGAAAATACTGATTTACATTTTATTAATGAACAATAAACAATAAACGACCGCTGTAATTTAACTATTATACCCTCTACAACGTCTTATAAAAACATTTTCGTAAAAAGTTATAAAGTCCGATTTAACATGTGTCGTTATTATCATGTATAAGAAATATTAATACACGTGCATTGAAATACTAAGTCAAGTGCTGACACCCAGCGATAGATCCGTCGCCAATACATTCAGTTGGCAGTTTATCTGAGCTGTGCAGACGCACTCTAACGTCAGTTTTAATCTCGTGATACACGGACGTAATGTTAATTACACAGGAGGGCAGCAGAGAACAGTACAGCCATTGAAACGGACGCTTCGATACAGAATAGTTTCGAAAACGAACGTTCACACAATAGTACTGCACCGTCTACTCGTCTGCTTCATTATTCTATCCTCGTGTGAAATAGCATAACCCTATACACACCGTATCGGAGACTAAAAGCTTTACAGCGATATGAACGAATCCGACTGCCAAATGTAATAAAACATATGCAGGATACACGATGTATATCTTGAAATCCACCTATAGAGGTTTTATATCGCTCTATGGTTCTCACCTTTCTCGCTACTTCATATTTACGTGTTCTTAAAAAAAAATCAAACATTTAAATTCCAAATGTTGAGAATTAATCAGCTGCTTTCCATATCTATAAGATATTTAAAATCCTAGCCTTCTAGGTACCTGATACCCTTGTGTCATAGTTGGATGTTAAGAAATATATAACAAGATATAAATAAATGTTAAACAAGCACTTATGTACTGGACAGGTCAACGACCAACTTATTTATCGATGCTAACTCCTTCGTAAGTAGGTCATTTGACAAAGGTTCTACATCCTATTATGGAACAGTTGTCTTTCTGTTTTTTTCAAATTAAATTTAAATTAAAAAAATATATCTGTTAAGGCCTTGGAATAGTTATAACAAAGATATAATGACGAAAGAAAAATTTATGTTGTTCGAATTTAAGTGAATATTAATGTATATTAAATATAGTTTAAAAACTATACATTTACTTTACAGTACATTTTTGAAATATAAAATAGAGCCGGAATAAATCGCATGATAGCACAAACGTCTAAACATGTGACTGAACACTGTCTAAAGAAATGAGACACATTCATTCACATATCTATGAGCTCTCCAATAGATTTGTAAATTAAAAATTACTAACGCTTCCTCCCAGTGAGTGACGACGTCGATGTCGACGACATGCCGAATACAAGCACCACACTTAGAACGTGAACACACCGCGGCACACCGACTTCGAATTATTAAACAATTTCAGAAACAAACGTATGGACGTAAATCGATTATTGTCTAATCGTTCAAACATTTTCAATGATAAGATGTTAGTGTACATATCACGGAGGCGATTGCGATTGTGGCCGAGGTGTTGGCGACACTGGCCGGTCGGTCTATATTTAATTTAAAACGACAAGGTTACTGCTACGCTAGGGCCGCACTCACCCGCTTCTGACCAATTACTAGAGAGTTCTTGGCCTAATTAATTTAAAACTAAACCGTTTGCTAGCATATTTTAGGTTCAATTTTGAATATTTAATTCTGATTGTTTTTTCTTTGCTATTTTCTTACGTGACGTTTTACATGTAGTATAACAATTTTAAAGTCTGCATTGTATTGATTTTCTTAATACTTTCTACGTGACTTTAATTAAAAAATCTTCACGAAACATTTTAAGAGAACTTATGCATACTTTAGGGTCGAAATAATAAAATGGTGACTAATTAAAGAAATATCGCTTTTCGGACTCGTAAATGAAAACATACATTTTCAATGTTAAAAATGCATGAAAACTCATTCTAAAAAATGTACCAGTACACTTTAAACTTGAAATTCGCGATAGATATTTTAAAAATCTGTTTTAGAAAACACTACGCAGATTGGAAACATTATTTTACTGTAACAAAAATCAATTGAGTCGAGCAATACAAACATGAATTTCGACCACTGAAACATTTACACAAAAACATACAGCCATCTCTCTCATTGTCGTCAAAAAAACAGAGATAACAATATGTTCGTGTGATTTCGGCAATGGAAATTAACATTACTTACGTTCAATAGGTACTTCCATAGAGTATATTCACAAAAAATGTTTACGTCTTTAGCCTTTGTAACTAATCAATCCAATAACTTGTTACAACGACACGAACATGTGACTTTTCTACCTTTGATGATTCTATCTGGAGAAATGAAATGAAATGAAATGAAAATGCATTTATTGCCACAAAATAGAAATTAGATAACAAAGACTTATTCTAAAGGTGACATATTCGTGGCAAAAGGTAGCCAGCTCAGCGTATGCAGGACGGACTAAGCCGTTCCTGCGCTGATTTTCAGCTGGCTCCTTTGCACTCAAGTAACATACATCTTAATCACTAGGGTAACCGGCCGTACTAATTACATATCTATACAGAAATAAAAAAGTAATAAAATAAAAAAACACACTTTTAAATAAAAGAAAAAAAGAAAGAAAAGCAAAGCAAAGAAAGAGAAGCACTTAGTTCAAATATCTGTTTACGTTATCGCTTTAACAGTTACAATATTATAGCGTCCTGACAAAGAACAAACAACAACTGTTTACGCTGGAATTAGACCTTAGTCTGTGCCTGTCAAAGAAGATGTGGTCTGTACAAACGTGCCAATGAGTTAAAGACAACTGTTAGCCTAATATTAATTTGGGTAATCGCATTACACTTCCTAAATGTCTCGCTTTTATTCCTTTTGCCAGTTGTACTAAAGTTTAATTTTGCGATTCTAAACGAATGCAGAGATTTTATAGTCGGATAGAGATATTAAATAAACCAATGTGATAAAGTTATCTAGTATATAGGGATTGCCAATATAATTGTTAATGTTATCTATATGCTTGTAATGTCCGGGCTGATGTTACTCGTTTATTATATACATAAGTACATATTTGAAAATAAAGATTTTATTTTACCTATTTCTTGTGATACATGATCCTTATACGTCTATATTTTGCTTTAGTCATTGTAATAGTTTTTTTACTTCAGTTTATCTATTGAAGTTGTTAGTTGACCGTCTATATATAAGCATGAGATTATTTGCAGATACAATTATATACTACTGTTCCTCGCCTGAAATTATAAATAGTTACTTAATGTTAAAATTGCTTTTTAATGCTAAAAGAATTTTGAAATCAGCCCAGTGGTTTTTGAGTTATTTCAATCACACTAATATTTTAAATGCGAAAGTTTAGATTGATAAATGGTTGGATGTTTGTTAGAGTTTGTAGCCTAAATGGCTGAAGGGATTTCTATGAAATTTTGCATAGATGTAGAGGATATTCTGGAAGAATACATAGGGTACTTTTGTTATTTTTAATTCCACGTGGACGGACTCCCGGGCGAAAGCTAGTAAATACTAAATGGCAAATCTCTCAACTTTACAATATGATAAGCAATATAAAATCATCTTCCTAGCAGTTTTCTGGTCACTTCTTAAACATATTCTTATTATTGATTCGACGATCTGATCAAAGTTGTAGAATACCTGTGGCAGGAGAACTACCATAATGGTTTTCAATAGAAAAGTCGACATCGGATTTTATTTCCATTTTTAAAACATAGCTAAAATGTGCAGACGATATGGTTACGTCACCTTTTTTGTTTGTTGAATTAAAATTTCCGACGAAAATGAAATACCTTACAGAAATGCGGTACAACGATAACAATCTGAAAACGCCGCATTGTATTTACGCAAATCGATTATCTATGATTAGACTCAAGTACGTCAGATGCACCAACGATAGTTAATCATGGACTAAATTCAAGATAATGTTGCGAGTAATTGCTTCAACATGATACATATTAACAATAGGATACCTATTTACTTTTAACAAACAATTGTAATAAGACGAGAACCAAAATTACTTCAATATTCAAAACATAGAATATACTGTGTATTAGTTTCGTACAAACGTATGTAAACTCTGGCCAGGATTTTTATTTAAAATACGTGAATTACAGATTTTGAATGACGTCGTTATGATTGAAAAAACAAAATATCAGGTATGTATGACTTTACTGTATTTTCATTTTGTTCAGTATGAAAAGTATTATTGAATTAACTATTATATACTGTCTATTGCCTTATTTTAAACTAGCTGTTCCCATTCGGCTTCATCCGCTTGAAATTATGAAAAAAATATTATGACATGATGACAAATCATGGCAACCTTGCTTTCTTGATGTTGGTAGCAGGTTATGGTATCTTTCCTGCATTATTTATTTACCCTCTAAGTTTGATAGCGTGAATACTAATAGTCTAGAGCGTAAAGTAAGTGTAGATATTTTTATTAAAAAAAGAATTAGTTAATCAAAAATATGCTGAAACTGCTGATATCTTGCGCCACAAAGTAGTGTTTGTTTACACTTTATTATATTAGTACTAGCTTTTGCCCGCGACTCCGTTTGCGTGGAATTAAAAGAACAACAGAAGTAAATAGCCTATGTGTTCTTCCAGACCATGTTCTACATCTTTACCAAAATTCATTTAGATCCGTTCAACCATTTAAACTACAAACTCTAACAAACATCTATCCATCCATCTAAACTTTCGCATTTATAATATTAGTAAGATAGTAATTATAGTAAGAGAGTAGAAGTAAATATTAGTCTTTTAAATAAAAACTAGCTTACGCCCACGAATCTGTCCGTATGGAATGAAAAAAACGAAAGTTTAGACTTTGTGTTCTTTCAGACTCTCCTCTACATGTATGCCAAATTTCATCGAGTTTTAATCAGCTGTTTAGGCTACAAATTTCAATAAACATCTATTCATCATTTTGCATTTATAATATTAGTAAGATAAGATTTACATAATCGAATCAATGCGGACCAAACGACAAATGTGAGGTAATTGGCTTGAATTTCTGTGAAATAACTTGACAATGCGAAAACGGCTTCGTGATTGCAAGCTCGACACATTTCACGTGCCGATGTATTGACACGCACGGGCTCGCTATAAAATCAATAGCTAGCGGAACGCGGCGCGCATAATACAATTACTATAAACACTCGATTAAACTTTTGAATAACGAGCGTGTGAAAATAATACTGAAGCCAGTCGCTGCAGTTCTAGACTACTGGACCTATATTGACTCAATAAAGTTCATATTCGTTCTGGTCTTTTGCTTTGATGCTCAATGTAACATAACATATTCCACAGATTGGAAATTTAAAAAGAGAACCATACAAAACCACAGAGTATGTAGCAAAAGTATTATTCGTACTAAAAGAAACTAGGTTGTGCTTGAAAAGTAAAAGAAACAAATTTAAAAAATGAAAGAAAAAAATATACAGTCATTGATTTTAATAGTATTTGGTAATTTTCATTACATCACAGGAAACAGGGCACTTGAATAAAAAACTAACAACAGAAAAACACGCGAAATAGTAAATAACATACGTATACGCAAATCTAAAGGCTAAAAACAATTGTAAGTGAGTTTAAAATCAGTTTTTAAATTATGTTGAAACAGTTTAATTTTAAGAGATAGGCAATTAAAAAAGATTCTTGTAGGCGTGTGAGATTAACATTAGATGAGTCAGATAAACTTGTTTTTTTATATTTCTTTATCAATATTAATTGTTATGAGAATACACACGTCATCACATGATATTACTTTTCTAAGGAAATAACAAAAGTATGTTTTTAACTAAACAGTATCTAATTATCTAGGAATGTAAAAAAATCCCGAAATTTCGAAACGTACAGAAATTTCTAGTCCTTTTCTCAAAGAGCTTAAACATAAAACAAACAAAATAAGACATCAGCGCACAATACAGACAAGGGAGAGTAATTGTATGCATTGTAAGAAGCACAAATATGTACATAAATCTAGAGAATATATCTTAAACGACGTTATATAAATAGGAACGTGTCAGATGTTGTTAACCTTTTAAAAATGCATAGAAATGATCATAAACTCAACATATTTAGTAATATTAATAGCAATTACTTTGTAATTTAACTTCAATATTCTCACATCTCAACGATGGCCTTGTATTATCTCACAAAATATTTGAGGTCAATAAATTAGTTGATAACGTTAGCACACACGAGGGAGCCGCAGTGTCCCCGTAGTCTACAAATGAAACTAAAAACAACGCGTTATCAAACATCTATTTATAACAAGAGAATCAACAGATCTTTAGGAATCCGATACACGTGGTAACTATGGAGACATTGATCCCTACAAGATGTTCACCTCATTGAAACGTGCAGGCGACATAATAACTTATTATGGAAAACCAATTCTTACAAAGTTTGTACAAATAATTATACTAAAGACAGATTACATTTTCTTTCTCATTAATTTTGAAGATTCAATTTAATAGATTTTTTTAACAAATAATGTAACTGTTAAAAAAGACATTATTAATAAATTACATAATTACACAAAATAAATATGAATGTTATGGGTTTGATAAACGTATATACACTAAATCACAGGTAGCAACAAAAAATACTTGAACGTAGCGTAGCGAACGTAGCGAAATTATCAAAGTGTTTAACTCCGACGCTCTTAGCAATATTATTTATTTTAATAAAGAAATAAACGCAAATGTCATAAGTGCAGTATTGGCCTCGTACATAAAATCATGTATCTTAGGCTCTACATTTGACGACACTTCTAACCCAGAGGTTCCTCATTTGTAAAAATAAATGTACGGAATTTGCATCTTTGATATATATTTTTGATAATCGTTTTCCTTGTAGAGAGCTTGCTGTGCACACGCCCTAACATCTCGAGGCGACCACTTGTTGTTTTGAACTGAATGTCGTACAGTTGTCATAATTGACACAGGTTATCAATTCTATTTAATGAGAGCTATCAACATACTATACTAGACGGAACTCCAGTTTCTCATTTGCTCCGTTAGAATAAACAATTGCCAAGAAATTCGAAATAAAAATGTGCTTATTATCAAGTATGAAAATTCAATGGATTTTATACGGAATGTGTATTTGTACAAATGTGATGAGTGGTGAAACGTTGATAATAAATATGGTGGTGAAGGAAATATGTGCTCGATCTCTTACGAATGTTATATCATATCTTTGTATAGACAGCTTTAGTGATGGGGATTCTTCGGGGATCCAATATAAAGGGAATCGAGCAACTTTTCTTAGTGAAAGGTATATGAGAAATTACATAGACGAATGTTGCCTACGTCCATGTTCTATATCCCAACTAATGGAGTACTGTCCGTAGCGTTGGTGGAGTTAAGACTATGAACAGTTCTTATTTGTGGTACTTTATGTGCAATGTAACTTTCCTGGTATAAACAGTGACAATACTAGTATATTATAGTGTGGAAGATCTCCAAATTTTCTGTTAATTATAAAAGTGTGTAAGGATTTTTGAGTAGCATCAAGATCAAATGATAATTTTATTAACAAAATTGTATGTTTGTCTTTTAGAACTGACTTAATTTAAAGTATTTGTAAAATGGTAATACTATTTATTTTATTATAAGTAATTATATTTTCTAGTAAAATTATAATTTAAGTACTTGCAAAGATATATTTTTCTCAATATTTAATCAAGCAACATATGATAACTTTACACTTACTGAGATTAAATTTAATGTTATTTCATTATTGCCAAAAGAGTTCGTACATTAGATATTGTATTTGCCCCATTAAATATCTTTAAATTTTTAAAAACTATATTCAAATGACAACTAAAGGAAATTTTACTTGATAATATACAGTCGCGGCAATCCGCTGTGATCTTACACAAAAAATTACCATGTTCCTTACAACAAGACAAACTCCACATCTTACAAATAACCAATTAGGTTGCAATGAGGTAAAGAGGCATGTACCGATCTTTATTCGTACAAACAAATTTAAAACCTGTATTCAATTGATTATGGTTCACATTCATTCATCTTTTTGGGAGGAAAACCGCTAAGTTCTCCAATTGTACATATTATTCTAGTTATTCTTCAAAAAAAGCATTTATGTGGTCTTCATGATCAAAAATATTCATAGCTTCTAATTCTTTATAGAAAGAGGTTTCCACTGCTGGATTTCTAAGTGGATAATTGTCTGTCAATGTACTCGGCTGGTCCGAACTAATACAAATATTTTTCTAAAAATATTGTACTCCGTACTTACAATGTTGTAATGCCATATGACGAGATCTCATACAAACCATTGTTCTAAATGTAACCGTGGCTTTGCACTGCAATATCATTCCTACAAAAACATTTAATCAACCCTGTATTCAGAGTTATTCATTTTTATAAAAATACGTTAAAGTATTGTTAATTAATTTTGTAATGTTTTATATTATAATAAAATACTTGTTTGTATTTTTAAGAAAAATACAATAATATTAGATTATCAAGGGAAGATTGTTTCATTACAAAACCCTAAACTAAGTATAAAAAAACTAGCTACCAACCCTACATATGTTAAGACATCGCGTTCTTTAAACAATTGTTGCATATTTACAGGAAGAAAGAAAAATGTGAGAGCCATAAGAAGTTTGACTCTTCGGGTTATACTTGTGTGGTAAATTAAATTTGAAATAGTAATTCGGCTATTTATTATCATTACAAAATGCCATCATTTGAACAAAATATATCGTATTCACGTTCAGGGAAATAACAGTTTATCAAATAATCTATTTAGGAAGTGTGACGGATTTAAAAAAATCTATTATATTTTTAACAAACAACAAGAATCTTACTAATATTTTAAATGCGAAGGTTTAGATGGATGTTTGTTAGGGTTTGTAGCCTAAACGGGTAAACAGATGTCGATGAAATTTGTCATAGATGGATAATCGGGAACACATAGACTACTCACTTTTTTTTTAATTTCACGCGAATGAATTCGCGGGCGAAAGCTAGTAGTTACAAAAGGGTTACTTTACATATGATTCCAGGATAAAGTTCCAACAAAAATAAGGGTATAAGCTTAGTAAATTCAGTAAAGGGTACGTTTAAGCTGCAACTAATAGTATCATTAAAGTTTGTTGAGATCAGAGTGCTTCTGTAAGGATCAACGAACAGCGAGTTACAAAGTTTTTCGTGTCCGTTATACCTTGTGGAAATTTTAAATATTTACAATAGAAGTTGAAGTCATACAGATTATAGAATTAAACACCTGTTACGTTTAAAATTTTTGGATGACAACAATGCATACAAACATTTCTGAATTTAAATCTTATTTATATTAAAAAAAGTGAAAGCTTAGATGGATGGATATTTGTTACTAGGAATCTCGGGCTCAAAGGATCTTGATGAAATTTGACATCTATGTAGGACATAAATTTAAAACCCCCAATTGATTGTTTACAGTTTTGTGACGTAGTTAAAAAAATGCTACCGAGTTAGATTTTTATTATTTCTTAAGTTAAATTTAGATAACTTTTATATATTTCGCTTTGTGTACAACAAAATTGTTATTAAGACAAACTTTCAACGCTAATGTAAATTTACGAACAGAATCGGTATCCGATAATGGCGCTTTGCGGTTGTGGCGTTGTTTTTAATGAATTTATTTGGAAAACGGCAATCTCAAAGGGATTTCCAAATTAAATGTACGTATCAAATTTTATATGTTGTTTTATTAATTTAATTAAAATATAAATTTATAAGTTAAAACTCGTTTGCCATAGAATTTACGAATTACGAACATACGAATCAAAACATCTTTTTGGGCCAGTGTAGTAACATTTAGATGTAATTCTCGAAACTTGCCATTTCTAATTACCAGATCTAGTTACCTTTTATATTTCCTAACTACTGCTGACTTTTTGCGCCGGTTCGCCCGGTATAATACCACGACACATGTCACAGAAGTAATAATACCACAGAAGACAGGCATGAAATGGAAACAATGCCGCGTTTCGTCTGATGAGTGTGGTGCCGGAAGCCTAATTTCAGTCACTTTCCTTTTCCAGCCTCTTTGAAAGAAAAAAGGATGGAAAGGAAAAGTGGATTTGACGGTAGAGGAGACTCATAGCAAGGAGAAGTGTCCACTTTATGTGCGTCTCCTCCTCCGAGAATTAAGGGTAAAGGGGGATCTGCAATTCCAGATGTCTATGGCCAGCGGTCGCTTTTCATTTTGGCGGATTCAGGTGGCCCCTTGCTCCTTTTCCACCTTATATTATTAAAATAACTAGAGTGTTTGTTAAATTGGATATTAAATTTTAATATTACAAGGTGCAGTGTACAGAAACTCTGCACTCGGCTCGCACGCTTGATAAATGACCGCCGTCGACAATAAGCTCTTTCTGCACTTGACAGTTGCGGCTATTGTAAACGAAACGTTGCTTACTTAATGCTATGACTACAAACACCTTAATGCATTGTAATCTGTTTTTTCCTAAATGGGATAGAGGTACAACAGACTGCAATACTCTTTTTTCTCTACCTTTTAACCCACAACAAAAATGTTAAGATATATTTAGTTCATGTTCTAGCAATTTTCGTCTTTACACCTATCGGATAATAAATTAAGAGATATTCGTTAAGTCAAATAATCCGAAATAGGCAAGTGTGGAGTAAAGCTCTGAGTCTTTTAGTGTGGAGGAATAGTAGTTGACTCCAGTTAATGTATTTAGACAATATTTTTTACTAAACCACCAAGAAAATGTTTTTTTTTTATTAAACCGGGAAATGCCCCCAAAAATATTTGCTTGCCAATAAAGTCATAGGTCCAAGCAACGAAAACATTGTTAAACAAGCAAAAAGTTTCATTAAAAACGCAGAAGTTTTTTAGATTTTTTGGCACTAATTTTTTTATCACGGTCTCTTCAGTGGTTTAGAATCGTATGACAAATGATTCTTATATTTGTACTAATAACGGATTTTAGAATAAGAAAACATTTCATATTGTTATTATTGTTGTCTGCTTTTTTAGTTATTAATAAAACCCTTGCGATAAGTTATGCCATTTAAACTACAATTTACTCCAAAGAGTTGTTATTTTTGTACTTGATAAGTAGAGTATTGTAAACAGCCACATTTATATTATTGTAATAATATATGCTAATTATAACTATTAAAGTCTGGGAAATCAAACAAATATAATCAACATAATGCCCTTTCATTACGAACTACGCTTCTTGCAAAATGAGTGACTAAATTATATCGCAATGTAACAATCAATTTATTTTACAAACAAGAGGTACTTAATTCTCTATAACAGTTGGCTTTCACTAAATTAATCATTGTATAAAAATATGCTATTTTTAAATTAGTCTTCACGATTATCCCGATTTCTATCTATTTAGGTATAATTATTACCTGTAATTAAAAGTTGCTAACCCTGGAATAGCTCTTGTACTTTTTCTTAAGCGTGTTTTCCTTTATTTCATCACCATCACCAGGTCACTATACGTTCCCGCTAAAGGTCTAGAAGCCTACCCTATGTATGGTGTGGCTTGATTAGCTTAACTAAAACAATATTTTTAGACATACATAGGTCACTTTAAAAAAATCCTTACATACTTTTATATATTTCTGACAAAACAATTAGACAAATTAATTAGTTTTATCTATTAGAATAGGACTTTTTTTCCTTTTTAGTTAATTTTATCCGTTCACTATAACATCCACAAATACACAACTAAATTGCCATTTGAAGGAAATGAGTTGGAAATTTTGTGCTGCAATAAAAATATATTGACGATGCGACTGATCTGCCACACAAGCCATTAAACTTTAAACGACCAGATAGAAAATACCGAAATAGCATCCATAAAGGAAAATGTTCGTCTATACACGTATCGATTCCAATATTTTTGGCAAAGTTAACTTATTTTCAAGTTTGATTCTTAAATGTTAACGATTTCTTAAATCTATCTACATAGATATCCGAGTTCATAAGACGAATAGAATATCATTTTTATATGTCGGAAATAAACAATTCGTTAGAAATAATTTTTAAACCTAAAGTCACTCAAAAGGTTAGAAGTAAAATCCAATCCAACCTTTCAAAACAAATCTATTTTATTTTCTGTTCAAGCATTTGGTTAAACAAATGTGATAAGACTTATTAAGTACTTAGTATTATTAACAATCGTTTATTTCAACCCTTGTCATTCAGAAGATGTAATGCAAATGACATCTGTGTCACATGTCTCATACAGCCACCATTAATCGTTCATATCAACTAAATTTGGCACGTCGCGTCGTCTACGCCTACACGACGAAAGAAGGTGATAGATGGATTCTCCTATACGAATACATTTTAACTTTTGATTTCATTTTCAACGTTTTCTATCAAACGAAATACACAAACATAATCTTACTTATCTTAACTATCTTATAAATACTAAAGATTAGATGGATCGATGCTTGTTGGAGTTTGTAGCCTGCTGAACAATGTAATTCAGAGTAGACGTAGAGGAAAGTCTGCCAGAACAGATAGACTACCCACTTTCATGTTTTAAATACAGGCGATCGGAGTCGCGGGCGAAAGCTACTTTTGGATATAATTCTTCACATCATATTGTGAATATCATCATTACTTTTTTAAAGTAACATAAAAAATTACAAAGGTTAAAAATTCACATTTTCATTAAGACATTTTATTATTTGGTTTTCAAATATAATCAGCGTGAACTATGGAAGTGAATATTAAAGTTTTAAATCACATCTCGTACTTAGAGAAAATTTATAACAATACTCAGCTATAGAAATGCCACGAAACTTGTACATTCACGCGATGTTGTGCCGTTGCGGAAAACTTTCCTTCTTTTGACTGTGAATTTTGGCGTTGAATTGAGAAAATTGAGAAAGTCAAACGACTTACGAGCACGCTGAATTGAGAAAGGCGATAAACTTGAACAAAGTGCAAACGGGCGTTATGGCAACGACCATGAGTAGTCTGAGAACGTAGGTATTAAATATAGAGGCACGTACTGTTGAAAGGTTAAGCGGTATTTGAAACTAAACGACTATACTATTGCTATTTCAACCCAAATATTTATCATAAAAGTACCGCCTGCTTATTACGATAAAGCACATAGCATTCTTGTACTCTTACAAAAAAGCCAGAAATCCTTAAAATACTGAAGGAACATAGAGGAAAGCGGCAAGAGTAACAAGCAAGTTACTACAGAAAAGTTGTGGTTTAGATCATATAATGCTGACGTTTTCTCAATTACTTTTTTAGTACCTTTCGACCGCGTATTTGCCTGCGTGGAAATAAAGAATAGTAAGTAGCCTACGCATATTTCCAGATCCCATGCACCAATGCTAAATTTCATCAAGATATGTTCAGCACTTTAGGCTACAAACTCTAACAAACATCCATCCATTCAAGCTTTCGCATTTATAATATTAGCATGATTAACAAACATCGTGACGGTAACTTTATTGTAAACTAGAGCGGAAATCTTATGATTTTTTTTCGTACAAGTTTGCTTGGAGGTGTCGGTAGATTTACTGGTCCATTTGCCACAGGTAAAGTCGACAAGTTAGTGAAGTGTTGGCAATCACATCCGCTATTGCTATGGTGAGCAAGACAAACTTAAACCAGCTTAAAAAACCTATATTTACTCAAATATATCACTCGTTGTTCTTTCAGTATTTAATGTAGATTTCTTAATTAAAAAGAGCTCAATCAATCGGAGTTATTGTAACATTCACTGCGATAAATACCTTGGATTTCTACAATTGTTAAATACCTATAAACATTTCAAACTATACAGAAAAAGAAGTAATATTTAGTTTAAAAAACAAATGAATGACGTTGGCTTCGTTTTGTTTTGTTTTAATCTTAATGCAAAATGATTTTTCATTTTCCATTTCGAGGCAATGTTCCTCGTGAAGGTTCGTCTTACGTACTGTATAACTTTAGAAGTTCATATGAAGTTCAAGAGACAATGCACCCAACCATAAAATCATCTATTTTACTTTCTACAAATGTTTGCTTTGTAACTATAATAGTAAAGCTGCGGTACATTACGAAATAGTAATCAATTTTTAATTAAAACAAAAGCTGGTTATACCTTCTTGATGAAGGTGACAGCATTAAGTCCTAACTCACACCGGCATCTTTGAAACCAATTTGACTAGAAATAATAAATTTTTACCAATGTTCTTTATGTTTACCTAAATTTACTAATGTAAAAACAGATACGAGTATAATACTTTAACAATATAACCTATTCTTAATCGACGGAAGGGATGGCATCATTATTTTGCAGATATCATAGTGAAAACGTACCGTCAGATATTTCATATAAAACAATGTTTACAGAATAGTCCAGTGGAATAAACTTGGCAAACATGGAACCTCTAGTGTATCAAAGGCTTCACCAAGGTAAACTTTACCCAGACCCTGAATAAATCTATCGTATTTCTAACATCTGTTGGAGAGCAAAACTTGCGGTGTGTTCGGAACGTGACAGGAATTTTAACTTGATTAAAACACGCATTCGATATCGTTCTGACGTAAGCTTTACATTTCGATGTGTAATAGAACTTCACACGACGCTGCGATAACTAGAATAAAAGTTTTTTTTTAATTTATCAGAACATAATTACTAGTATGACTTACACAATGACGATATATAGCGATGGAAATGACTGTATGTTCACCACTAATACTGTATCTCACGTTTACGATACAGTCAGTGTAATTTTTATTTTATTTACGAGGGAGCTACGACCTTTAAATTAACCAAAACAATACATTCATATATTTAACTGTAATTAAAACGCTTTTTATTCTTTGTTACTTCTCTTTTTATAACCTAATTTAATTGTACAAAAATGCATATTTAATTGTGAGCTGTCAGTTCTTGACAGTCTTTTAATTAAAGACAGAGAATAAAATAGCCGTGGTCATGAAATTAGCGCAGCGTATCAAAAGAAAATTCAATGAAACGGGCTATGAACAAGATACAGAAAATTAATTGGCCCGCTCTCGGTCTCTCGGCCTCATTGATTATTCTATACGAAGCCATAATTCAATTACAAGAATAAATTTCTAATTAAATCAAAACCTTGAAATATGTATATAAAGGGAAAATTCAAAATCAAACGAGTACCTCTCGAGTCCCCATTTATCAATGAAAAGAAAATCCCGCCTATTCATTTTACAATTTCTATAAGTCATCTAATTATTTAATTAACAAAGAACATTTTTCGTTAACGTTTATACGTCATAATAAGGACGAAATTAAAACTGTAAAATTGCGTATTTTCATGCTCTTCCATATTTTTCTTTACGCAATTTAATAAACAGTTCTGACAATTGTAAGGTTCATTCCGTTTTACAATAAGATAGGATTTTTTAGTTCCAAGAAATTGCTTAATTGACCTTATATTAAATTTTTACTTTTAAATATGAACATGAAATGCAAAGAAAGTTAAGTATAATACAAAAGTACAATCCTCTACATCATTGCCAAATATCATAGAAATCCGTTCAGCATTTTAGGCTACAAACTCTAACAAATGTCTCTAACTCTAACAATTTATAACATTAGTAAGATTTGTATTTGAAATAACGTAAAACTAACAAACTGCTATTATTAATTGATAGGAGACTAAGGGCCTGTGCCACCACTGGCTGACTGAGGCTCAGACATCTTAAAAATAACGTCACTATCAGATAAGGTAACAAAATTCGTTATTTCCATCACATATTTTACACGTTGGATTTTTATCAGACAATTTACAAGAATTTGGTAGTACTGACTCTGAATATTGTAATATTACAAAGTTCATGACGACGTAAGGCAAACAATGATTAATGATGAGTCTGTCGTGTGTTTCAAACGTGACTGGCCTTTCAAATAAATTTCAACATGAATGATATGCAAAAAGTAAATAATTTCGTTTTCTGCTCATATTTGTACTAAAGCCCACGTACGCTTAGATCAGACAGTTTTAACTGAATAGTCAATATGACCTTGAGTTTGATTCTTCAGTTAAAACTGTCAGCGTTATAGTTCATCATGTCAGGCTATAAATGTTTATAAAAATACTTATTCATGAGCATTGTTGTAGGTGATATTTCTAACATGAATTTTGGTACATCTATTCTTATTTGTGAAGTTATTTGTTGTGTACACTCACATACAGTGCTGGCGTTAAGGTAGGGCACGGTAGGACAAATTTCCTGGACGTTAAACAAAAAGATGTGGAATATGTTAGCGAATTACTCAGTTTAATACAAGCCTGTTAATGTTAAACTCCCATTACCTTAAAGCTGGTAAAATAAGGGGGCGCTGAGAAATTCTCGCCCAGGACGCAGTAACACTGAAACTGGTAGTACTTTTAATTTTGAATTAGATATGTAATGATGTATCCTGTACGTTTTATCTTTATAAAAGCAAACACTTTAAAAGTAAAATAAGCATTTACCGCATCATATTCATTGTTAAATATTTAGCAAAAAACAAATAAAAGCTCTCCGTATGGGTAAAGCGATATTGCCAAAACTTTGTACGAACTTTTGTACTAAAAACTTTCCTTCTTTGTTCCGTCGAAATCCATTGGGTGCAAATTGACAAAAGTGAGAAAATCAAACGGAACACGAGACTGTTGATTGGTAAAAGTGAGAAAAATTCTTACAAAGTATAAAAGCGAATTTTTAAAAAGGGTGCAAAATGATCAAATGCGTTAGATATTTTGTATACTCGTAAATAGTTAGCATTTCATTTGTTTTCATGTATTTACATGGGGGAAGATTTATGTCCGCCAGTGGGCAGATTCTGATGATAATGATGAATTTTATTAAAATAATCATTTTTTTTTAAATCTAGAGCGATATTAGAAAATTAGAGTCCTTGATGACGTTTTGCATTGGATTTTTTTACGATGTAAGCCCGTTTTATTGTCCTTTAATATCAAGATAAGATCTCTCACGAGTATGAAGGTGCAAAGTAGGGCGCTGACGTAAATGGAAGCGATATCGGCAAACATAAAACCTTGAATGGAAAAGTTAACATTTGCAACGCACAGGTCGCTCGGGTGAATAGACCCTTTATAAAGGCTTATCGATTTTTTTCACTTAAAGTTGACGCATTACAGATTTCTTTGCATGAGTTGCTTTGTAGCGGAACATAACAACAGAAAACAAACTCATTTAATATAAATACTTTTTAAAATTTATACTAAGATATTTATAAATTTAGGTTGACATTTTAATACTTTTCTTGTTAGTAATTATAGTGTTACCTTCGAAAAAGTAAAAGAAACAGTTAAAAAGTTAAACAAGCTAATGAAATTTTAATTTACAGCTGAAATGATACTTATTTAAGCTGAAGTGTTTCAGAAAACTAAATTCAATATTTAAATGGTAGTAGCTTGCATCATTTAAATAGTTTAAATGAAAAAGATTTTATTAACTTAGTAAATTTAACTCGAATTTGCTAAGTTAATAAAATTATTTTCAATAATAATTACCCGTTGAATTTAGAAGATTTTTTTAAAGACTTGTGTAAAATCTTACTAATATAAGGGAAAAATGCAAAAGTTTTGATGGATGGATTGATGTTTGTTAGAATTTGTAGCCTAAACTACAGAACGAATCTAGATGAAAATTTGCAACTTTGGGATAGTCTGAAAGACCACATAAGCTACTCACTTTTTGACCGACTTCCCAAAAGAAGGAGGTATTCAATTCGTCGGTATATTTTTTTTTTTTTTTTTGTGTGTTACGGCATAACTCCGCCGCTAGTGGACCGATTTGGATAATTCTTTTTTTAACCGAAAGGTAATGCTCGCAGGTGGGTCCCATTTTTTTGTTTAATTTTTGGAGTCTAAGACTACGACGTAGTTAAATAGTTTAGCTCAAAATCGCGCGACGAAATTTCGGGTCATTTTTGCTTTCTTTGCTTACGTAGCCTAAACTATAAGACTTACATAAAAATGATGTATGGAAGAATTGTAGCCCATTAAATTTGCTAAATAAAAGTCCGCGATAGCATATATCTATCTATTAAGGTTGTCGCACAATAACCACTTTTTTCATCAAAATATCGCTCGAAATCTACACCCAACTTTCAACGCTATTACTCGTGTTCGGTATGAATCCTTATCCAAATAAATGTGTCTTTCATCAAGAGAATTTAATGTAGATTATAAATGCCCTTGGAACTATATAATTCCGATCAATAGTTTAGGAGATATCATAAATTACAAATTACGAGTCGCAGAAAAAAATACCAACTTGTAACAAAGTTTGCTTTCTTGGCTTACGTAGCCTAAACTATAAGATCTACATAAAAATGATGTATGAAAGAATTGTAGCTCTTTCAATTAGCTACATTAAAGTCTGCGATAGCATATATCTATCTCTTAAGGTTGTCGCACAATAACCGTTTGTTTCGCGAAAACCGTCAAAAAACCGTATGAATCCTTATCCAAATAAATATGTTTTCACGGTAGAGTATTAAATGTAGATCATAATTGCCTTTTACAGTATGTAATTCTGACAAAGATTCTAGAAGTTATCAAAATATTAAAACTCACGGGCAACAGCGGCGCGCGGCTGTGCAGAATTATGAGTGAATGATCGCAACGATGTATTAGATCTTTACTTAATTTCTTATATAATCGATTTAGATAACTCATTCTTTGTTTGAAAGCTAGTGATTATCATACTGCAATGTTTAGATTCACTAAAAATCAAGAAATAAATAAACTTTTTAATAAAAAAACAAAACCGACTTCCAAACAAAATACACGAAAAACAAAACAAAATGCACTAAAAACAAAACAAAATACACCAAAAACAAAGTATTCTCAAAAAAAACAGTACACTAAAAAGTAATGAAATAATTCCTTGAAAATAGTAAACCTACCTTATTGTAAGTGTTATGTCTATATTGTACAATTATTTTTACTTTGAAGTCGGTGTCAGTCAATGTAGATTCATTACTTAATTGTTACTATACTTTCAATTGTCATTTGTTATGGTAAAAATATGGAAACCCTTACGTAGAAATATCACTGCATACCTTGGCTG
Organism: Papilio polytes; assembly: GCF_000836215.1. NCBI lineage: Eukaryota > Metazoa > Arthropoda > Insecta > Lepidoptera > Papilionidae > Papilio > Papilio polytes. Next base: position 2,044,749 of record NW_013525694.1, read on the forward strand.
ACACCGACATCAAAGTAAAAATAATTGTACAATATAGACATAACACTTACAATAAGGTAGGTTTACTATTTTCAAGGAATTATTTCGTTACTTTTTAGTGTACTGTTTTTTTTGAGAATACTTTGTTTTTGGTGTATTTTGTTTTGTTTTTAGTGCATTTTGTTTTGTTTTTCGTGTATTTTGTTTGGAAGTCGGTTTTGTTTTTTTATTAAAAAGTTTTTTAATTTCACGCGGACATTCACGAAATTTTTATCTGAAATTGCAAATTATTTTTTATTTATTTCAATTCAAAAGAAAACTGTCTGCTTTTGCAAATATAAAGAGATAATCACATATGCGAATATATATATATATATATATATATATATATATATATATATTTGTAAATTTCCAGCGAAGTAAACGTGCAAATATGTTAAGAACATCAGAGCGAGCTATAAATTTCAATTTGCTCCCCTAATTTTTGGGACCCCGGCGCGTAATTTCACATCCAGGTGTATGTCTCCGGTATAATTTGGAGACGCAGAATAACTATCTTCTGGTAAACACGAGGGTGTCGGGAGTAATCGCTGCAATCTGAAGCGACGCCCCCACAACTCCGAGCTCATCCTAAATTTCCCTCGAGAAAATCTACTTAAATATATTTTCACACGTTCACCGCGAAATTGTCGATGTCTTTTGTTATTACTTTTGCATTTTGTTGCTTGCAATACTTGCGAATTTTTATATTAAATATTATAATAAAAGGGATTGAAATATAAATAATATACGCTATTTTAAAAAAGCTTCAAATCTCACTAGTAAGAAATGTATATGGTAGTTTGTTGGTAACTAAGGTTAAAACAGGGATTTTTTGTGGTTATTTTCAGGTTTTCTTTCAGTAAACTTTTTCAACTTACTCTTAGGGATATCATTGTTTTATTTAATTAATTTTCGATCATTCGATACAATGTATATTGCTAAAAAAATTCTCGAAACGTAAAATACAATGTCGCTCCAAATTTCAATGACTGTCTATCAATCATTTCGTTGAAAAATAAATTTTGAATATGGATTTGGATGTATTGTGTTTTTAATACTTTTTTTCTGTTCCTTGTTTCGTTTTTAAATTGATATTTCAAACAGATTAACAATAAATAAATATACTATTATTAGAAAAAGGAGCTTGTAGCAGAATCGTCGTATTGACTATATTATCATAAGATTATATCGTCCGAGAACACAAGATACTCCTTAAAAATGAAATTAAGTACAAATATACTTAACTAGTTTTAAACCAAGGTTCTGTTGTGCTCAATTTCCATTAGCTTATTAAAATTAATAATTGCCTCTTTCTTATACTACTTACAAAAACATAAGTCAACTTACAGCCTCTCAGCCAACAATTAAGTACTGTGTTTCACTAATTAAGTGAAAAACAGAGTAAAGAGCAACAAGTTTTAAGTAAAATGGATTTCTCGTGTCGTTGAGATATGAGTCGTGATTACTTTTCATTATGCTCCAAAGTATTGTACACACTTTTTTGGAAGATTAAGATTTAAGGGTTTGTACTCGCTTTTGAAGTACATAACCAAATATATTTCGTGTTCTTTATGAAATTGTTACTCTATCGGCCATAATATTATTTAACAGCAATAGTTGAATACGAAAATCGATTGATAACCTCCTATAAATAGATCTGTCTCTATATAAGATACTAGCTGTTCCCATGCGACTTCATCCGCATGTATTTATGAAAAAAAAATATTTGTATTTGTCAAACTATCAATTGCAAATGTTAAAATTACATGACATGATGACAAGCCATGGCAATCTTACTTCCTTGATGTTGGCAGCTTGTAGTTTATGGTCCCTTTCCCACATAATGGTTTTTATCAAATTTATTTTACCTCTAAATTTAATAGCGTGAAAAAATATATCCTAAAGCGTGATATAAGTGTAGGGCTTTTTATTAAAAAAAAAGAATTGTTTAAAAATATGCTGCTATTACTGACATCTTGGACAACAAAGAAGTGTGTGTTTATGTTTTATTATAATAGTATAGAAGATAGATAGATAAGATTTGTCTTATTAATATAAAGAATTTCAGAACAGAGCTTATAGGTATAAGCTCTGTTCTGAAAGGACCTACTTATAACAGTTCTACGAAGTGATAGAAACTATTCCTTCCATGATCTATTCAGACAGCAATCAGATGAAATGCTACTTGCAGAACATATAGAATTTATATTCAATTTTTGTAATTACTATATCTTTTTAAAAACTATACCACCATTATAACGCTTCATTATCTCTGAATTAAATATGCTTTATTTAATGTTATAAAAGTTTTTAAATAAATATTCACCAGTGCGAGACAAACCTCCAGTGATCTATATAATGTTAAGCAAGTGTTGAAAAATATCGTAATTTTAAATATCGTAAAGAACTATTAATAATACTGTTAAAGGCAATTCATCGAGTTCTAATCGCACTGGTAATTTATCAACCTTTTGACAAGTAATGGACTCAATATCGATAACGTACAAGGTGCTAGTTGGAAAATATTACACTGCTTTTATAAGTAAAATAAGTATTTTTGGGAGTACATTTTTTAACCACGAAATTACGCGATTATCAGTAGTATAACAGTAAACAGCAGGAAGAGACTGAAAACAAATGGCCAATAATATTTACTCTAACCGACAAGTTAGTGCGCACAAGGGAAGTCAATAGATGCGGAAGACGGAAGACCGTATTCTGTAGAAGGTATTAAGGCCTATGTCCAACAGTGGGCAGATAAAGGATGCTAATCATAATGATTTACTCCTTAAATGCCCTCGAGTACTACAGATTTTTTATCGACTGATAATTTTGTTGGGACAGGCTAAAAAACTAAATGGAATTAAAACATAATCGATGTTATGTTCGCATCTCCATCCGCGTTCAAACAGATTAAGCCCAACTAAACTATCGGACGATAAAAAGTCTGTAGTCTTCGAGACCCTAACACGTTAGGAAGTTCAAGTAAGCAGTAGCTAAAATCCATAAAACATAATACAAATGTGCTTAGCGACTAGAAGGCCGTCATGTTACGCTCCTAAATATACATTTATCGTACTAATTTCGTAGAAGTGTGAGTCACGTTAAAAAAACAATAGACTAACCACCAATTTACGACACAGTTAATGTCAAGGTTACTGAGAATGTAGCTTTCAATAACTTAAAGTGGTAATATTTAGTGTGATTTTATGAAAACTCTATGAACTACAAATACGAAAGTTTAGATGGTTGAATGTTTGTTGGAGTATGTAGACTTAACAGATCTATATTAAATTTAGCATAGATGTAGAACATGTTCTTTTTATATTCACGCAGACGAAGTCATGGACAAAAGCTAGTCTTAATGAACAAAAACTTAAACAAGATGAATTGTTAATGTTCCTATTCATAATTAAATAGACACGAGTAAAAGGTTAGTTAGAAAATTGTTATCAATTTTATTCAAAGAAAATTGCTACTGTAATTTATAAAAGCCTTTAAACGACGTTTAAATGTATCACTAGCATGAATAGGCCACTCGTAGCAAGGGGGCTTGGTCTACGAAGAGCCGTAATCGATCATTGCGTGCATTGCAGTGAGACGTGCTACGGATCTGAAGTAAAGGTTTCAGACGTAAATTAACATTTACCTTAATTAGTGGCATAATGATAAACGTGAGAAACGATTTTTCTTAAAAGGCACCTGATAAAAATTAATTATTTATCTGATAGGAATATGATGTAAGCTTTGTTTACTTCGCCCTAATCGTATTATACATAACCATCCGGAGTGTAGCTAAAAGCTACATTTAAGTTGTAGGAAAAATATTTACAGAAAAAAAATTATAACACAATACATTAAAAATAAAAAAAACGAAGAAAAAAAGTTTGTACTGATTCTGTCTGAAAATTGTGTAAATTTGTTTAACCAAGTCAACAAAATAAATCCTATATTTTGTTTGTTTATTAAAAACAGTTATTCGTTTAAGTAATAGTTTAAAATAAAACGTGAGTTAAATTTCCGACCGATTTATTTAAGTATTGTCCGAAGTCAACAATTTTATTTATTTTATATTATGTACACTTATAAAAATATATTTACATAATGTAACAATACCATATTGTATATACTATATGGTTTACAAATCAAAATTATTACGCTTAAAAAATACAAATAGTTTATATTATGTTTATTTTAATTCTAATAATTTCGAGTGCATTTCGGCTCTTTTCCGATGGCGTGATCCATGATGCCTCAGATGTATTCTAGACTCTCTTAGCTTCTGTTCCCGTAGCGCGCGTATGTACGCCTCGTCAACAGAATGTCTATTTTTACTCGGCTTATTCATATTTTTTTCACTATCTTTGAATAATACACACCACAGAGACTTATCCTTGTTATCCCATAACAATGACTTAGTGTACTCTTTCAGTCTGCGGCTATTCTCCTCGACCCGTCGCATCGCTATCTCGATTTTAATCAAGTCTTTGTAATGGTCGGAGACGGGCGATGCGGTCACATTATTTCCCTCGCCACTCGATCTAGCTGCGCTTATATTAATTCTCGACAAGTAATAATTCTCATATTGACTGGTCGAGCCTCGAGTTCGCAATAACCACACGACACTGGCGACGAAAGCGGCCGATATCACGAAAGTTAATATTAGTAAAGTCAATCGGAATACTGAGCGATGGGGCGCACAACTCATATCACTTTTTGTTTTTGTTTGCCGACGTTTATTCGTGCTATGGTATCGTACATAACGCGTTGGCTGCTACGAGCTACGGTGCTACGGGCGTCCGACCGCTACGGGGCGCCGCTGAACACTGCCGTGGGGCGACTACGCGACCAGTATCAGCGCACTCACTGTGTCTATCCGTTGTAATTTGCAGTCCGAAGCTGTATTCGAGCTGCAGATGCTTTCAAATCTCTTTGTGCGAGTTTTCTTTACAGTTGTGTAAAGTAATTGTCCTGGATTATTACAAAACTTTCGTGTTAAAATTTAAAAAATACTAGTCATTATTATAGTAATTCGTAACCATTGTAATTAATCGTAATTTGACGGATTTATAAGTCATATAAATGAATATTAAACAACAATTTCTCACGAATTAAATTATAGTTATTTTTCTAATCACAGGATAAAATGGAAAACCACTGAAAGATAATTACGAATAGCAAAAGGCCACGTAATAACCTAAGGCTATCTTGTTTATAAAATCGTTTGTAGTAACCTAAATATTATTTTTTATTTATTAAGACTTTAATGAGTTAACTTAAATCCAAATAATAATCAAGTAAGTAACTTAACTTTGATGTACGAGATTGCACTATAGAAATATTAGCTTATTGTACGAGTATTTACGCAAATTCATTTCCATATGAATTTATAAAAAATACAATTTCAAATCATCTCATAAATCAGGAAAGACTTATTAAATAATTAGATTAATGTTTTACTTCCAAATTCAGTGAAAATAAAATATTTACTCATTATATAATACTTCACCTTACTTACACTAATTATGTTCTCCACATTTATGTAATGTGCAATATCCTTTGTAGTTAACTAAGAGCATACATTTCCTATTCCTTTTGTACTAACATTATGTGAGTTTTTACGTATTTTAAACAAAAGCCTTTTCATTTTCTGTAATCAAACATTGGATAACTTTCATGCGAAATGTACAATTTCCTCATTATTTTATTACTTAGTCTCTAGTCATACCCTTCCTTTGATGTAAAATATAACTTAAGTTACTCGATTGTAATGTATCTTCCTAGTGTCAAAAGAGTTTCTGTAAACGGCTCAGTAGTTACTAGGACTTTTGTTACAATAAAACATTTGTATTTTTCTATTTTTGTATGTATTGAATTAACTCAAAAACTACTGTTCCGATATCAATTACCGCACCATTATAAAGTTATGTTATCACTTAGTAACATTGGATATATTTTTACTATTTTTTAATTTCACGCGCGAAGTCGCAAGCAACAGCCAATTGCTAAGATTTTTGTAACCATTCCAATTACACTCTATGCTTGAGATAGGATTAGATTCACAATAGCAACGAGCATCGCACCACGATCTTGCGATCGGACCGTCTTCTCATCTATCATTCACTGAATGGTTTTACTGTTTCCACATAATGATTGTAACTGGAAAACTTCAGAAAACAAAACATTAGCCTACATTAATTTTCGACTAAAGTAAAGTATTATGATAATTATTTTTAACAAACTATTAAATAAACCGTCTTGGTAGCTTCAAAAAGACTTGTAATTTATTAAACTCATGCGAGTGGTTACTTCAACAATACATTAAAAGGTTTTTTCAAAGCTTTACCGAGCTTTTCACAAAGCGCTTTACTGATATGAGTAATTCATTAAATGGAATAAAATGGTAAAAGATACGGCGTAGAGAATATTTTAATTTCGTTTTGATTTTAATAACGTATGTTCAAATGATTTAATGATTTAATTTAATATCCTTATCGTATACTTAAAAGTGTTTGTGTTTAAACAATAGCTTTCGCCCGCGACCCCGTCTGCGTAGGATTAAAAAAATGAGTAGTCTATGTGTTCTTCCAGACTATCCTCTACGACTCTGTCGAATATCACAAGATCCGTTTAACCGTTTAGGCTACAAACTCTAACAAATATCCATCAATTAACCCATCCATCTAAAATTTTACATTTATAATATTAATGAGATAGTAATAAGTAAGATTTTCATATCAGAGTTCAGTTCAAAAAACTTCTTATAAACCAATTTTAGTAGATCTCCTTTGAGCGTAGCGTAAACAGGTACTAGTTACAAATAAAAAATCGCAAATCAAAAATCATCACATGTTAGTGTTACAATTCAATATATATTTCAGAATATAATTACAATTCATAGATATAAATACTTGAAATGTCAGTAAAGAACCTTCGTTACAGCACCTTAATTAGATTACATCAGACATGGGTATGACATCTGAACATCTGAGCCTTAACACCTTTACTTATATAAGCTAACAAGGTAAAGAAAACGGTAAATCAATAATAATTAATTTTAACTCATTGCAAGATACTTATGCGTGTAATAATCAATATTAGGTTTTTTCATCTAAACTTTTTGTTACTATTTCTACTAACAGATTTACAGATATTTACTACGCCCACGTCTCCGTCCACGTGGAATTAAAAAAACAATAGCAAGCAGCCTGTCTGTTCTTCCAGACTATCAAGTCAAGTCCATGAATTTCACATGTTGCCGCTAATATGTTAATAATTATTTTTACAAAACATACTAGTTAGAAATAAAAATACAAAATAATGGTATTTATATTTACTACGGTTAAATGTACGGTACTGAACTGAATTATTATTCGTCAACTGGCGGTACATAATATTCGGTTAACTACACTATACTACACATTCTTAGTCTAAATATGAAACGGTTAAATGTATGATTATTTAACGCAAATTTACAACAGTTACGTCGGCACGTAGGAAATCACTTGTGCGGTAAATTTTAATGAGTAGGCCGTTGCGATTTATAAATTCATCAACGTTGAAAAACATATTAGTATTAATTTAATTATTAACAAACGATATTCAATATTGATAAAACTGTTTAATAAAATATTACAAATACGTGATTTTCTTTTGTCTATCGTTTTTAAAAAAAGTATTATCTACTAGCTTTCGCCCGCGACTCCGTCTACGTGGAATTGAAGAAACTGAGCCTATGTGTTCTTCCAGACTATCCTCTACATCTATGCCAAATTACATCGAAATCCGTTCAGCCGTTTAGGCTACAAACTCTAACATCCATTCATCCATCTAAACTTTTACATTTATATTATTGGTGATGATGATGATGACATAATTTAATACTGGAAATTTTCACCTTGAAGTAATCATAGTGATGACAAAATTTAGCATTGGGTTCTTGCATATTGAATATGGATTCGTGAAAGCCATCCACTTTCTATCCTTTTTTTCCTTTTGAGCACTCTATGGAACCCTACTCAATGCATATGGAAGGCTTTTAGGAAGAGTAAACATCGTAGATGCGTTATACGCGGTTATACTGTTTATCTAAAACGCCTACGTTTTAACAGAATTACCACGTGTTACGTCATTCACAAAGTAATAATTTACGAAAGAATTTAACCCTTAAATGCAAACTGTTGTACAAACACAATATTCAACAAAAAATATAAACTAAGATGCCGTTTTTTTTCATTACTTTTCCCTTATACCGATCTTGCATCAAATATATCGATATCTTTTAAAAAGTTACGGATATAAAAATTTAAATTTATAAAATTAAACACTATTTAAAACTAAATCAAGCTTCAAAGCTGTTCTCAAAATATAGATTGTATTTTTTTTAAATATAGATTTTTTTGAATAATATTCCAAGATGAAAGGCGCATAAGAACTCATTTATACTCGGAAGACGAATGAAACTTTTAAAAGCAATAACAAAGTATGAACTTATTAAGAATATGAACACGTAGGGCTAGTGGAAGCGATATTAATATCCTACACAAGCGGTCAACAGCGGGAGTTGAAGTCTTAAATTAAAAAAGATACTAGAAAAGACCTTATCTGATAAGGTTAAGATGTTTTTAGTGTTAATATTAACTAACAACAAATACAACATATTGCTTAGCGTTTAAAAAACTAAATGATTGTATAAAAGTTATTTTTTTTTAATTAATAATTTCTCTTTTGCCCTTATTTCACCCGTTAAGCAAAGCGTCCTAAAACCGAATTATCTTGGTTTCATAATCTAAATGAATCCCTTAAAGTCTGAGATTTTTCAGCCGGGACGCCTATATCTCAAACAAAGCCGAATAAATTTCTTTCCTTTTGGCTGGTAACAAAGGTTACTAGCAACATTTATTTCCTCGAGAGACGCACCGAAAAATGCTAATAGCAAAAAGAATTATGTGCAAGATTTCTTGCTAGGTCTTCAGTTTTATAATATGTTTTATGTTGACCTTAAATTTACATGAACATACAATCAGGTTATGGATATTCTACCGCTTAACTCTTTCTCATTATACAGGTGATTCTTAAAGGACGGATCAAGCGTTTTGTGGAATTTGAGGTCCTCAATAACCATTATTTAATTTTTGTAAAACTATTGAGGTCTTCTAACTCCACAATACCGTTGATACGTCAGTTAAGAATCACGTTGTATACGCTACTAATCTCTATGCATTAGCTAATTAATAATTCATGATATTTCAAAAACATCTGTATTGCTGACTTATCTATTGGATTAGAGTGCAATGACTTCACGATATGACTTGCGTTTATTTAAAAACATTTTGACAGTGGTAGTGCCCGCTTTAACATCTTAGCACGAATGGGCCGGCACGCCCGGTGTAATACCACGACCACACAGAAGACAGACGTGAAATGTAAGCAATTCCGTGTTTCGTCTGATGAGTGTGGTGCTGGAGGCTTAATTTAAGTCCCTTTCTCTTTACCGCCCTTTTCTTTTAAGGAGAGGTTGGGAAGAGGATTTGTCGGTGGAGAAGATGCATAGGAAGGGGAAAAAGGGTAGGCAACGCATCTGCAATTGCGGCTGTCTATGGGCAGCGGTCGCTTCGCCATTTTGGCGGTTTCAGGTGGCCGCTTGATCGTTTGCCACCTTGTGTTATAAAAAAAAAAACACATTCTTATATGAAACATCTTATTAGTTTAATCATTAAAATGTGTACTCATAATGAGGAATGTGAATGAACCCGTATATTGCATGTATATTGTATAAGATAAAAGTGTAATATTCGCCTCGTTCAACTATCCCGTTTCGTCATCTCATCCTAACTTAATTAAGTTCGGGAAGTAATAAGAACGGAGTGTAAACGTGCTTCTCATTGGAATGCCTTCGCAATATTGTGTCAGAATGTTGATTGAATCATAACTCGACCACTTTTCTGTTTCCTTATGTCTAAGTCAAAGCATAGTCCCATTTAATTAGTAATCTTTAAGATTTTATACTGAAATATTATATTTTTTACTATGTAGCTTGCCGAATAATGATATGTGAAATTCAGGAAATTGATAAAAGCTATTGCAGACATTTTACATGTATACATATGTGGTGGTAGGTAGTGATGGTGTCGCTGGGGTGATGAGTGTTGGTGCAGATTTTAAATGATGCGACCGTTATTCTTCAACCAATTTATTCACACCAAAAACACTTAATCCACAACACAATATATATAATAAAAAGAAGTAGAAGGAGAGTGCAACACGTTATAAGTAGAAGAAGAGAAGAAACACAATAATAATAAGCTGGGATAACAAGAGCGATAATTAACAGTGGTCAGCGCGGGCACAGTTTGAAAGCGACTGTTAATTAACCGCGCGCGCCGCTCGGTCAATGACCCCGGTCAGCTGTGCAGTCGCGAATTTAAATGCACCAATGACAGGTCACAAAAATAGATGCGTTGCACTATATTTCGACCACTCGTCGTGCACCGTGTTTAGATGTGTGAGTGATTGTACGTGTTATGTAAGTGTGTATGTGTGCTGTGTATGAATGTCAAGTGTAACTGTGGAGTGTTTTCGTAAAATGTATCAGGTTCCCTACACATACATGGAATTAAGATTTTTTTCTACTATGAAAAGCCATTGTTTAACTTGTTACTGACAGCGTGGTAGCCGAAAATACACTTTCTATATTAAATCAAAACAATCTTTATTTTAACCTATTCACATATTCAAAATTAGATTCTGCAAAACTATATTATATACGCTTCTTTTCCTTTTTCCGTTTTTTTATATAATAACAAACGACGCAAAAGTCTTGGTGGCCAGTATGCAACCTCTTTGCCTGTATTCATACTTCTTGTCAGGCAAAGAGGTTGTATTTTGCATTAAACGGCCATTAAAAAACAAAATACAGTAAGCTAAGTATGAAACCTTAAAAAACATAATTAAAATAGTGCCGTATCAAATGGTTAAACAAAAACCATAGTTTTTCATTCTCTATAGTTTCTAATTCATTTTTAATATTGTCAGTATACACACTTTGTAGTTATTTGATTTAGATAACTTGTAATGAAATAAAAACATGTTTGTCATGCTCATTAGGGAAAAAATACGCAAGTGAGTTTGGTAAAATAACATTCCTTTGTTTTGCAGATGGTAGTAAAATCTCTCTATTGTTCGTCGTCTCATATTATCTTTTGCTTAATTCATGATTCATTTGTGTACTTTCGATTGAATAATTTTATTCCATAGTTATGTTTATTCCATGGCCAATCATGTTTGAAAATAACATCTTCCTGCTGAGAAATAAATAAACATTTTTTATATGAATTACAATAAAGTTCATACATTTAAAATTTATGATTTTTTAAACATCAAATACATATTTACATAAGGCATAGTAAATAATTATGAGACGTACTAGTTTTCGCCCGTGATTTTCAGCGTACGCGTGGAATTTAAAAAAAAAAACAAAAGTAGCCTATATGTTCTTCCAGAGTGTCCTCTACGTCTGTGCCAAGTTTCATCGAGATCCGTTAAGCCGTTTAGGCTACAAACTTCAACAAACATCCATTCATCCATCTAAACGTTCGCATTTATAATATTAGTTAGATAGATTAAAACCATCCTTGAGATTCATAGTTATATCTCAGGTAAAAGGAAAAAAAATAATTTTATGCAGAAAAATAGGTATCAGCTAGTTGCTACAAAGTAAAATAAAAATATCCTTTTTAATTTCTATTTTAGCTTGCAGTTCTTCTTAGTACCTGAGTCTAGCAATAAAAAGATATGCCATCTTGAAATAACGTCAGTTTTCTTTTTTACCTTTTTAAAAAAATTGTGAATTCAAGTATTGGACAAGAGTAGGTGTCAGAAAAGCAAGTACCGCTTGCTTTAAAAATAATTTTCGCACATCGTCGCGAGTTAAGCTGCCAAATACGTTCCTCAAATTGTTTTAGAAATAGAAATGGCAGCCTGCCAGCCTTCCAAGCCGTCCAAAAGGACTTTTAATCTTATATTCTGTGTCAAAACCTTATCTCTTTAACCTTTGAATCGATCTTATATCTTCTTACCGACATATAAGCACTTTTTTTTTAATCCATACTAATATTCTAAGGAGGAAAAATTTTTATTTCAATTATTGAAATAACTTAAAACCTACTGGACCTATTTTAATAATTCTTTCGCCGTTAGAAAGGTAATTTGTCTGTGAGTAACATAGGCATGTTTTTTTTTTATTTCACGCTGGCGACGTCGCAAGAAATAGCTAGTTTAATATTACTTAAATAGTTCTAAAACTAGTTTTCGTCTTTTATGACATTCCGTATATTACTTATGTTGATATAATGCATAATTCATGAGTACTTCCGCTTTACTTAGCGGTCAAGTTACTAGCTTAAATAAGTACTTCGTTTGTATGCATTGTACTCCTGTATACTGTGGTACTGTGGTATAAAGACATTTTATTTATCCCTTAAATGCATGATGATGCATTTATACATCATTCTTTTCTTCCTTACCCAATAGACTACTTTGAAAAATCATTTTTTTTTATTTTTCCCTTAATCTATGTCCAATTTACCAGCAGTTTCAATTTATGGTATTTAAAACGAAAAAATCGTGCATTTAAGGGTTATATAGTTAACTATGTATAAGTAAATAGCAAAATTGACATAAGGACATGCCAATTATTTACTTATCATCGACACAGGACAACTTTAGTTTGTCAAAATATTTGTATGTTTATAAATAAAATCAAATTTCGAAAATTGATCTATTATATAATTTACAAAAACATTGTTAAAAGAAAAATACTTTACTGGACATTTTTTAAGTCAAGGCACGTTGCTTTGAAATTTGTGATTACAACTTCAACCGGATATTGAGTCGCCATTAATGTAATGAGATGCTTCGCTATGCTCCTAATGTAGATGGCGTTTAGTGCAAATTTTTATTTAAAACTCTATTACATTAGAAAATTTCCAATCTTTCAACTTCAAAGTTGATTATTAAAATGGTAAATATCATCTGTTGCTTGCATAGAGACATACACAAAATGTAATTTATAAACTGGATTCAAAAACCATTATTTGACGGTTTTGGAATGTAGGAAACAAAAAGTCCCAGAAGCCTTTCTTGGGAGTTGTCGCTCAACATAATTCTTATAGTTAAATATAAACATTGTCTCTCTGTATTCCAAAAGGTTAAATGTCCATGTAATACACAACGACACGAAGTCCACTCTAAAGTGAGCGTAACACTTTGTAAATGAGCTAATAAACAATAATGGTTCACTTGTGGCTGGGACTCTACCTAAAGGTTAATTTAAAAAGGCAATATCTTCAACGCTTCTGGTCACGTACCACCAAGTTACTGTTACCTTAGACATCGAATTTTTCTTATTCGAAAAATTTATTCTTACGAAAATTGTGATATAATTTTTTACGCTATTTTATGTATTCACGATAAAGTTTTTTTTTTGTTTCAATGTCATTTTAAAAATAAAAGATATTTTATTGTTAGTACATTTAAATTAGTAATGTAAAAAATATGAGTTGCCAATCATTTGAAATTGAATATAATGTTATTTAAAAAGTTACTGAGTACTTTATAGCTAAATTAGCTGTTTAAAAGCTTTTCGCAATTACTGTTACTTATAATTATTTCTAAAACAACATTGTTCGATTAAAAACTTAATAACTTTGAGCATTTTTGCCAATATTTTCCATAATTAAGGAAACAAAATTGGTTTGATTGAGATGTTCTAAGTCTTAAGGCAAATAAATCAGCTAAAAAGTACTTAATTAACGTTCTGAAGTTCAAAGGTAATAAAAATCATTAAGCTTTTTTATTTAGAATGTTGGAAGCTCGACAATTAATTAACCTTACATTTCTAAGAAATTCTTCGTTAATATTATTGAAATTTAGATTCATGCGATGTCTTAACACTCGGCATTGCTATCTTAAGCCCGTTACAACGCTCAGTTCAAACTAAACAATCGAACTATTAAGTTATAGTGGGCTTTATGTGGCTTAATTTTGTTTTTAAACGATTCTTTGGCGGTAGTTTCAGTTAAAGCTTTCTAAAAGCATTTTGCTGTATCAAAGCTGTAATCGTATCTATACAAGCTCTGAGATTATGACGAATTGTAGTCGGTTAACAAAAATCATTATTTAAATTTAGAATTTAAAAAGCATTTGAATACAAATTTCTGAAAAATATTTTCTTATACTTTTAACGTCATTTTAAAAATTGTTGACTTCATTTAAACCATATTTTGCTTGCTTTAGACTTATCTTGTTAAAAACTGAGCGTAGAGCAAATCAGTTTCGATTGTAAGATTATAAAAAATAAAATTTAGTAGCCAAGGTGTTCTTCCAGAAGATGTAGAAGCATCTATGCCAAATTTTATCCAGATCATTTCAGGTATTTAGGCTACAAGCTCCAACAATATCCATCCATCTAAACATTCGCATTTAAAATAAAATGAAATCTAGTAGACAACCTTTTATGTAAAGTATAAATTATAAGGATAATCCTCTAACAACACATGCAAAAAGGTAACCAATTCTTACTTCTAATGAACAAAGTAATTCTTATGTAACTCTGTCCCATACAAGTAACCCTATTAATTTTTGATAACTTTGTACAAATAAGGTATTAAAAGGGGTTGCTTTGAACTCGTTAAGCACATTGAATATCATCGCTTCCAGGAAAGTACTAATTGAAAATGTTAATACTTATCCAAAAATATGAGAACATTTTAATATTTTCCTCGTTAATACGAAACATTTTTAGTAAAGCTGGCTCTACTGGAAACCATATAAATATCGTAATAAATCAATGATATTCTATTATAACTCGTTTCCAGATACTGTTGCAAAACAAATAATATTTTCATGAGCCCCAATAAATTGTTAAAGACCCTTTAACAACAAAACCGGAGTCAGCACATCGCCCCTACAGCGTCTTAAAAGCCAATACTTATCTATCAGCCATTAAAGATATGTAACTTTGTCGGCGAATCCATTAAGAGGCCCCGAGCTGCCCCTTGTCTCGGAATTCCGGTCATCGGTATTGGATAGCGATAACTCTGGAGGTAATTTCAAAGGGGGATCGTGATCCAAATTGACTTGCGCTGATTTTTATATTAAGTACATAAATCAGATTGTGAGCATTGAGTAAATCGGTTACTGTTAGAAAATTAGAAATGTTCGTTTATCATTTTATTTTCATAATATCAATTTTATTTTGAAGTCAAAGAAATTGGATATTTGTTTTTGTATGATTCAATCAGGACTTCCGTATTTAATTCGGATAGCATTGTCACGTGGGGCACGTTCCTGGCACTCTGTTCTTATTGTTGGGTAAACTTAATTAAGTTAGAACGAGATGACGACGGAATATACGTGTCAGGGATTTGTAAGTTGTACTGCGCCGACTTTGCTATACCAATTGGACGATAAATAGTAAGCAGTGTTAAAAAACATCAAAAACGGTGAACCAGAAACTTTAAACTAATAACTATAGAAAAACGCCATCTCCGCAGTTGTAATGCTTTGTCGTGACAGAAAAATAATACCTTAATTGATTTAGTATACATCAACCTCAACGACAAAATCAATGTCTACATCGACGCCAACTTCTACGTCAACGCAAAAATGAACGTCAACATTTAAGTCAACGCCTGCGTCAACATTTACGTCTACGTCAACGCATCAATTTATGCCAACATTGAAGTCAACATCTACGAGTACGTCTACATCAACGCCAAATAGAAAGTATATTCACAGCAATGTTTGTGTTTACATTAAAACTTTTTTAACTAACATTTTACGCTATGTCGACTTTTAAAATTTTTATAACTGCAACGCAAGCCACGGCTAGTTTCTTATACATTTTTTATGTACGACATTCCAAGTTAACGATTTCTCCAGATACTTCAACAACAAAATAC
This sequence comes from Papilio polytes, assembly GCF_000836215.1. Classification (NCBI taxonomy): domain Eukaryota; kingdom Metazoa; phylum Arthropoda; class Insecta; order Lepidoptera; family Papilionidae; genus Papilio; species Papilio polytes. The sequence continues at coordinate 2,060,732 of NW_013525694.1, forward strand.
AATACGGTTGCAGGTTTGGCACGTACTAACTCCCCTCCTGATCATGCCATCTACGGCAAATTGAGTTGCCCAACAATGTTTATGGGAAAGGATGGGCGTGAACTGAATTGTAATAGAAGACTAATGCTGTCGATTTAAAAATAGCATGAAACCTTAGTTTCTAAGTTTAAAAATAAAACAAAATCAAAACCAGGAAGCTGACCTTAATACTATGCAAGGGTGACATGAACATCAAATGGACTATACTCTTTTTAAACCTTTGAATCCATGAAAGTACATGATACATAGAAACATAGTCAGCTGCATAAATGTAAACGCATTTACAAAACCTTATAGGTCTTGGATTTCAAAAACATGTAGCACTTAACCGTCAACAACATGTATTCATGGTCAGAAGCATGCAGACACGTGCAAACTCATTTTTGAAACCGAAACTTCTGTACATTCGTATGTACATGTTTATACATATTTATAAAGCTGACTGTACTGCGAAAACATTATGCTACAGTCGGTTATATAATAATTATTCTGGTAAAGATTTTTTTATCACATTGCCGGATATTATCATCGCGTACAGGCACGGATCAAAAACAAATCACTCGACCGGATGAAAGTTGAAAATGAAATTGTCTGAAAATTAAACATGCAAACCGGAGGAGCAATCACGGCAGCTTTGTCTGAGCCGTATTGTTTCCGGCCAGACGCGGAACTTTTCTTTTAGAAAAAAAAACTTTTATTTCAAAAATGTTCTCCCCGTTTTAGTTTTAAATATTAAATAGCGTATTGTTATGAGTTTTAAGACTTAAAATTACTTGTTTAAAATTCATCCTCAAGGACAAACAAGTAGTTATAAAAAGACAATCTCAAAATGTGTATTAAATTTATCATCTGGCTAATAAAAAATAAATTAAAAGTACAACATCGTGCTCAAAGTGCTAAGGCACTTAAAATTAGTCCATTCCTATATGGCCGGTTTCACAGCTACGTTTACCATTCGTTAATGTTTTTGATTCGATAACTTCATGAAATGCGTTTCCGAACTACGTAACATGAATTTTACTCCGTAGAAACAAAGTTCAACCCAAAATGAAAATTCAATACAAAATGAATGAAAACTTCTGAAACCCAGCATAAGTTACTTAATATTAGAAATGTAAAATTTTATCAAAAATACCAAATGATTTTTTTTCACATTTTTTTTTTCTTTATCAACTTCAAAAACCTTTGATTTTAATATAAACTAATATTTTTTTATTGTAATATTGTGAAACAGAAAATTTAAACGTCAAAAGCACATACGTCTTGATATATGGTATTCCACATTGAGCTTGTGACGAAGGGTTGTAAAATCTAAGCAAGTGGCTTTTCTGTAATACAAAAAGATTTATGTCCCCTAGGATTTGTGCGGATATGTACGTTTTGAATAGGGTCTGGCATTTTTACTTCATAGCTTCTTACAATGTAATTTCCTGACCACTTGAGTACATTTCTTTTTATTTCAGATGTTACTCAACAATGAAACACATTACTTAAATGTTGCCATCTCTAAAGAATTAAATCGTTATCGATTTATATTATTATAAAAAACAACGTTATGTTATTCATTAAGACTCCTGTTAATTGTTCCCATATTAGTTTAATAAAGATATTTATCAAACATTGCAAATATGGGATAAAATGTCAGACAAAACTGCATGTTATAATATGTTATCTAATTTTAAGAAACAATGTATAAATAGGACTAACAGTTATCAAAATTCCTTAATAATTTATGTATTCAAATTGTACCAATTTACTCCATCTATGGAATATCGAAAATTATTTCGAATTAACTGTTTCTACCCTTAGGGAACGATATTGCATATTCATCAGCTTCATGTTTAATTTACTATAAGTACTCCATTATTGATTCATGGCGCACTCCGTATGAACAACTTTGACTTTATATTAAAACGTTCAATGCTTATTAAATGTGTTAAAACTCACACCCTATATAGCATTAGTGACTTTCCACTGCTGTTGAACACGTAAAAAACATATACGTTTTTAGTAAAAAAGAGAACTTTTTTGTAGTTTAATTTGATGCGTGATTATTTTTTAGTAATCAATTTTATAATTACGTTATAAGGCAACAGATTAACAGTGTAGGTTTCAGATGAATTAACGCGGGTTTCTTTTTAATATCTATAGGATGTTTTAATCCTCTGGAGCGTTCGTACTGGGGATTTTATACCCCGCTCTTAAGAAGCTTATAACGGTGAAGTAGTATGATCGTCGTTTATATCTGAAGGGTAACCCAACATCCTACAGAAGTAATATAGCTGCCTACTTATCTATAAATAATTTTATACGCTACGCATGCGTGTTACACTAATTATTTATAACGAGCTGTCCCCGTGCGACACATACGCATGAAATTATAAAAACTTTATCGGTTACATTTGACAAATCTCAATAGCAAATGTCAAAATCCAAATGCTAAAATGACAACGAAGGCTTTGACATTAGATAATAATTTTCGTTACCATGGCAACCTTGTAGTTTGTGGTCTCTTTCTCACGTGAAGGTTTTTCCCATTTCCTTACCCCCTAAGTCTAATAGCGTGAAAATCTGAAGCCTAAAGCGTACCGTAAGTGTAGGGCTTTTATTAAAAAGAGAATTATTGAAAAGTACACGAAGTAGTGTGGTTTTACACTTTATTATGTTAGTACTAGCCTTCGCGCGAGACTCCGTCCGCGGGAAATTAAAAAAAATGAGTAGCCTATGTGTTCTTCCAGACTATCCCCTACATCCTATATCAAATTTCATTGAAATCCGTTCAGCCGTTTAGGCTACAAAATCTAACAAACATCCACTCATTAATCTAAACTTTCGCATTTATAATATTGGTATGATAGATAAGTAAGAGTATAGATATAGACTAGCTGTTCCCGTGCGATTTCATCAGCCTAAAATTATTTTATTGTTTTAATGTGTCAAATTGTCAATTGCAAATGTCAAAATGACAAAACTTGGCAATCTTGCTTCCTTGATGTTGGCAGCAACTTATGGTATCATTCCCACATTAGGGTTTTTATCAAAAATATCTACCCCTAAGTTTAATGGCATAAAAATATATAAGCGTGACGTAAATGTTGGACTTTTTATTAAAAAAAAAATTATTTAAAAATATGCTGTAATTGCTGACATCTTAGGCAACAAAGTGTGTTTTTACACTTTATTACAACATCGAATAAAAACATTTAGAACATTTTTATATTGACTTAAAATTGTTTAATACAAAAGAACAAAAGCTTATTAAATAAGTTTAATTCGATCCTTTCTTACTTTCCGACAGCTTTGAGTAGACTCACCATTTCAATTTATTCCTTGACTTGTAACTTAAAGGGATCCTGTTTCGGGTAACTTTATTAATTTCATTGAACAGAAATGTGAATAAAATTGAAATTAAATACTGAGATATTCCAGACAGCATTTAACAATAAAATATTTGTTAGGGGTTTAATTTTTTTTTTACCAATTATAAGAGCAAAATGTATTCATTGTATTAAAGGTCATATATAAATCCTAATGACATTCATAACACAAAACGATAGATCTTTCAAAGGTAAGATCCCAATCAGTCAGAACTTAGTCATTGACGAATCGAGTGTCTCCGAACTCAACGATCAAATACCAGATTGCGATACTGGGAAATGACAAATGAAACCACTACTAACCCAATTAAAACCATAACTTCACAAGATATTGTGTTCGGAATTCGAATCTTCTTTATTTTTCCTTGTTTTGCAGAACATTTACTAGCTGATATGTTAGCGACTGCAGAGTAAGTTTATGAGTTTATTCCACTTTTTAAGCTATTAAATTAAGCTTTTAAGCTTTTATCACTTAATAAGATGTTTTTCTAATCCATTTATCGAAAACTATGTTACAAGTGAAAGCTTGTAAGATACTAAAATTTTTATTTCAGCTGATTTTTTCTAAACTTAGTATTCAAAGAACGTAGCTCTCAGTCATGTGATTATCCTCTTAACGCCAAATTGAGTTCTCTTTAAGTTAATGAAAAGGTTTCGTCGTGTTTGGAATAACAAAAGTTTTGTTAAAGTTGGAGTTAAGTAAACTAAACTTTTTTAAGAACTCAGTTTTACTGGATTTTTTTATATAGTAAAACAAACAACTGCTTAGATAATTTTATTTTCGAATAAAACACTGTTTTTTAAATGAAAATTTTTAAGTTAGAAGCACTACGAGACTCCTTAAGAATTTTTAGTAGACGTCCGTTGAAGAAGTTTGTCTAGTAGATCTTTTTGCTACTAACCGAAAAATTGAAAAAAGAAACCGTTACTGTCTCAATCTACTGAAACATAATTAAGCCATCAATCAACCAAGCTCAGCTTATTTCCAAAAGATTTACGGCAATATGAAGTATCCTATATTTTTCTCGGCATGTTATTTTTATTTCTTCGATATTTTTCGAAAGCAATTTTACTTAAGCGAGGTGTTGGGATAACTCTATTTTCTATTGTAGTCGGCGCACAGTGCCGCCCTCTGCCGCCCGCTGCTATAGTTCACAAGTTATAAACTGTTTCACTCCGCAGCGATAAGAAATATTTTATTGCTCGCAACTATGCGGCTGCCGTTCACATTTAAATTGATTCCGTTTCAGTGCAAAATGCATTTTTTTCACATAAAATATATAGATAAACACAGCTACAGTTTATCGTAACATATTTTATTTGTATGATATAGAACATTGGAATTTCTTATCAATTTTTATTATGAAACTTTACTGTTTTTGCTACCTAAATTGTTTTATTATCTGTTAAATAAAATTATGTTCAATTACATTATAATTTACTTTCATATAAATTCATCAGTAAACAGTAAAGTCAGTACTATTACATTCGTTTGCTAAAACCGCAAACCATTACAATCAACATTATATTATTTATTTCGAATTGATTAAACCATCACAAAAGACTATCTTATGTGATATATTTTTTTTATTAATCAATTACAGTATGAATTCGGACAGTTTTAAAATTACTTATTACACAGAATTAGTTAAAGTAAACAAAGTAAAAAAAACAACATGGGAGACTAGGTAGATTTTAAGTAGTTTTTGTCTAAGAAGTGAATGCAATTAAACTTACTTCAACTTACAAGCTGCGGACAGACTGGCAGGTTGTAAAAAGTTCTACTACTTCTGGTAAAAAGTAACTAAAAGACGGGATAAAATAATCCAACTGTTTCAACAAAAAAACGAACGTAGTAAAAACCATTGAAGTTCTCCAGAGTTCATTAATCTTTTTAACATAATATTTATTATTGATTTTTGTATAAGAAAACATGACCAAAACTTATAATCGGATGTTGCTCAAATCGCGTATTTTGTCGAACTCGATTTTCCTAGCGATAAATTAGCTACTCTGTCCCTATAAAGCAATTCACTTTTGATTTTCTTATAGGTTTATCTAATAAAATAGAACTCCATTAAAACAAAACAGTGAATCACTAATTACAATTTTGACATCGTCTCGTCTCTGCTTGTTTGCAGCGATTGCTTACTGGTTGTTTTACGTTGACATTTCTGAGTGTACACTAGAAAATTGGCAATACAGCGATTTCTGAGCACTGTCGGTCGCAGAAATAATTAGGTTCCTCTTGTTTCCCTTTTTTGGTTTATACGAGAATAACAAATAACATCCTCCTAGTAACTCCGGTTTCCAATTAGATGTTCCATTTTCAAACAACGTTTAAAACTTTGGTTTGTGTTCGAAATGTAAGACCTTTGAAGGTTCGATAGTGTACATAGAGTAATGTACAGAGAGTGCATTGCATCCCACTGTGGATTGATTTTGTAGTCTGTAATTTCCCAATGTTGATTCATTAAGCTGTCGCATCGGAGAGTGGACGTATCTGTCTGCTACCTTTATGTGTTCAACGGACACAATGGAAATCTATTGTGTTGGACCTCTCTCTCTACTTTACTCTGTTTGCGAATCGAAATTTAAACCGTTCCGAATTGCTTCTACGATAATTAATTAATCTTTGGCTTCTATATACCACGAGTACAATTTTCAGGAGATTTCATCTATTTTTAATCATTTTCAAATCATCAAATAATTAGATTTATTACTTAAAAATCGATTTAATAAAATAATAAGTACTTTTATATTTATTTGCATCGAGGCAACGATTATAACGATTCCATTGGAATAACCAATAATGAAGCACTCAAACAATTATAGCAATACAATGGCCGTTCAATTTGCGTACAATCCTCTTTAGCTTTTGAATTGTATCAGATTGTGATACACAATATCAGATTATTAAAGTTGGAATGGATTATTAAACAAGTTTTGAATACCTTCTAATTGCTAGTGGTTCTATTTTAAATAAATAAATTCACGATTATATTAATCTTAAGTCCGTAACAGACGTACAGTTTTAACTGAATAGTTATATTGTTATTGTGCGTGTGTAGGCATAATTTTAACTGTCAGTTGAACTGTACAGTTACACTTTTGCGTACACAAGACTAAATGTGAGACTGCTCAGTTAAAACTATCAGAACTAAAAGAAAGACAATATGTTTGAAAAAGAAACTATGACATCATATATCTGTTCTAATTGGAAATTCAATAGATTTATTTTTTCACTTTGTTTTAAATACACAAAAACCTTTGTACTAGAATAGAAACAGACAGCAATCGGAACACGTCGCGTCGACGGGTAATTATAAAAATATGTCGTGTTGGGACACAGTTCGTTATTAAATTTGTAAGCACTCAAAGGATTCTGTAACATGTAAAAGAGAGAATAAATTCTGTTACTTGTGTAATCAGGCTACATCATACATTCACAATGGAGCGCTGAAAGGACTTTGTTGGAAAAATTAAATTATAATTTCATGAGGACGCCTGCGCCTACTTTTAATGGAACAAGGACTCATCGACAATATACTGCAAATGTTTACATTAAATATTTACAATGCTTTTATAAAGTGGTGCAAAACCTTTACGTAACAAATGATTAACGGTACGTGTTTCTTTATCAGGACAAATATAGAGTGTGTACTTTCAATTATTATACCTAACAAATGGATCTTGTCTTTTATTAACGTAAAAACTCTCTGTAAATTCACTCTCTGTGTTCCACAAAGTGTAACTTAATGAAACGAAGCGCGTCAAATGAATCAATTACAGAGTATTGTGCAGTCAGTATGAATTTTGTTCCAATGAATATGCAAAATATCTCCCTCGTACGCGGACTATTAAATGGACATTGTTTTCCACTACTTCGTATATGCATTAATCATTTATTGTAAACTTTAATATTAATATAATCTCTAAATCAAAAAAGAAAGCATAGCGCTAGCAATACTAACTTTTCTTTAAAGCCATATCAGCGATAAGACTCACTATTCCCTGCGATTACGTGTGAAATTAAAAAAAAAATGTAAGTAGCCTCTATGTTATTACAGGCTATGCTCTACATTTAAGCCAAATTTCAGCGAGATCTGTTGGGTACTTTAGGCTACAAACTCTAATAAACATCTATCTATCCAAATATTGGCATTTATAAAATTAGTAAGAAGCAAGATATTACAAATATTACTATTAAATACAAAGTGCTAAAAGTACTCAACTTTATTATTTACCAACTAGCTGTTCCCGTGCGGTTTCACCCGCATGAAATCATAAAAACCACTTCATTGTTTTGTCAAATTATCAATAGCAAATGTCAAAATGACAAACCTTGGCAATCTTGCTTCCTTGATGTTGGCAGCAACTTATGGTCTCTTTCCCACATTAGGGTTGTTATTCAAAATATTTACCCCCTAAGTTTAATAGCGTGAAAATATATAGCCTAAAGCGTGACGTAAGTGTAGGGCTTTTTATTTAAAAAGGGACTATTCAAAAATATGCTGTAATTGCTGACATCTTAGGCAACAAAGAAGTGTGTGTTTACGCTTTATCATAATAGTATAAATAAATAAATAAAAATTGTGTGTACTTAACCACAATAAATGAACAGCGGAAGTTAAAATAATATTGTAATTAAGTAAACTCGGTAGTTTATCTCGAGCCCCTCGCCCATCGTTTGTGCGAAAGTAATTAATATTAATGACGTATCCTCGTTATAAAATGACTGCTTTCAAACGCCATATTTTCCTCGAATAGCTATTTATTAGAAATGTTACGTTATTTTATGTTAACGAAGGTTCTGGCTTAAATTTCATTCGGTAATTGTTATACAAAATTTTAAACACTTCGATGGAGCTATATCTTCATAAAAAACAACAAAAAAACACCGACCTTTCAGAATCGAATGACTCACCTAGATTGTAGATTACAAAATAATCTCGCTGGGAAACATTCAAGCTTCAAATATATTTATTTAAAAATGTATATCTATAAAAAAAACAATAGACTATAAGATAAACTGAAGGCTTTATAAAAATCCTGCGACCGTCATTTTTAAGATATCAATGGCACTTGTAAACATTTCCAAAAACTTTTTAATTAACAGATTCTTATCTGCTCTTAAACTTATTAACGGACTAAGTTAAATTAAACAGACGAAATAAAGGCGCGGAAAGATTAGGGAGCTTTTAATTGAAATATCTTAAAATCCCTCTAAGTTATCTTTATATTGCTTATTTTCTTATTTTCAACATTTCTAATCGAGACGTAATTCTATTCAAAAATAGACTAATTCTACAATATTATATTTTTAAAATAATTAACATTAGTTCGAGAGTTTGGATGTATGGATGAATAGATATCTACTCGTACGTATCTACGGGTCTCGATATTTGGCATAGATATAAAACTTGAATACATCGGCGAATTACTAGGTTTCTAATTCCGCGCCGACGAAATCCTGAGTAGAAACAAGTACTAGAGGCTTATAACAATTAAGTAGGCAATGATTTCAGTGATACTCTTACACGTAAAAACCGGACAAATTGTATTTTCCGTATAGTAAATCCTTTCGCTTCATGTAATTACAATTTGTGATCCCGCATGTTTTTGTTGTAAATAAAACAAACGAAAACTCAATTGTATCAACAACGATTCACTCCATTCATCTATAAACAACAAATAGCTACGGCAGATAAAACTTTACAATAAAATTGTCTGAAAATTAAACGTGAAAAACGGAGGCTGAATAACAGAACCTTTGTCTGTACCATATTGTATACAAACAACCAAAGTTTGAAAACTCATTCGTTTTAAAAATTGTAGTTAAAAATCAGAATGTACGTTTTCAAAGATAAAAAAATACTACCACAATACTAACACACTATATAAAATACACTACAAAAGCTATATTTTTATTTCAATATAGAAGTAACATATTGTCTAAGGTTTTTATATGATGTTGCAAACTAATCGACTTTACAGTCTTACTAACTTCCGCTAGCGACTTCGTCTGCGCGGATTTGAACAAAAACTTAGTAGGCATATTTCAATGAGATCCGATAAACCGTTTTGAAGGTATATAGCAACAAACAAACATCCATCCATCCGTCTCAAGTTATACTTTTACATTATTTAATCTCATATCTTTATTTTCTTATTTTTATATACAATATATTTCACATGATTTTTTTTTAAATAACAAAATAAAACATATTATATAAAAAAATAGAAGTCTACCGGCTGCGGAATCCGATGACTCAAGCAACCAGTGGTCAGGGCTGCAGAGACAGGAACCTCCTCACTATTCGTGCGGTTTCTAAAATAACTGCCTTTTGAATCGGGCCCTTAATCCAACTGTCTAGCGAGAGCTTCTTGAGGTGTTGGTCGAAGTTCTTCGCTATCAGCCCGTGTGCCGAAACGACTATCGGAATAATGGTAGTCGATTTCATGCGCCACATGGCGGTAAAAAGAGCCAAATCCAAATATTTTAATAGTTCTTAAATTACATTATTATTAAACAAGTGCACTTCAGTTTAAATTTATATCTCATTTATATGAAAAAATAAGAATAATTTGATCTCGTTGAGGTAACGTTGATTTCAAAGTATACATGTTGTAGCGCACACGTTTATTTTCTACAGACTAATATAACTTTCCTTTACGTGAGGACGATGAGTATCGTCTTGAAAAAGCTTTGTCAATTTAATCTCGTGCACATCACGTGCCTTCGTAAATTGAGATTGCTGCAGTCTATATGAAATCTTATAAGTTATATTTAATACTAGAATGACTTCAGAGATGGAGGAGATATAAAAATACATTTTTAAAAAGCACCCGAAGACAAATTTATCACCGTGATATCGCCACAATTTTAATGTGTCACCAATTTGAAGATAATTCGAAATCTAAAACGGCTTACCAGTTTCCTTTGTGCCTTGTCTTTACTCATGTTGATATTCAAGGTAACATTCCCCATACATCCCTTTACAATTTACGCTATAATCCAAATAGATTTATGCATTACTGAGTTAAATTTTCGATGAGTTGTACAGCAAATGATTAGCAAACAGAAATGGAGACGATCAACATAGTTTACGATTGTCAGTATAGCTAGCAAATCCATTAACAAGGACCAATTTGCTCCAAGTTGTATGACGCAATTACAACTAACGAGATATTCCAATGCTTTATCGCTATTAATACATTTATACTACTTAGATGTAACTTATCCATTAAAATTATTGTTACAATGATTGACTTTAATACGTCAGTAAATGTATAACAAGATACATTTATCTATTAGATATATGATAAAAATATAGCATTAATATAAACCTCAAAAGATCAATTTATATTTAATCATCAAATATGCAACTAATTTTAAACTAACAAAAATTACGATTAAAACGTAAGTAAAAAAAAATAAAAATGTCATTTCATTGAATTCTTACGCCGTATAAAAATACAATTTAAGTAGACTGTAAGATAATTTTAATAAATGTATGTTGTTGTAACAAATATGTTAAAGTAATAATATAATGTTGCTAATGAATAATTAAATAGAGAAGTTGGGTGCATAATCCCTGTAGTACAAGCTTTTGTTTTGTCGAAACAATTCTCAAGTCGGAAAACAGAAAACTAAGCGAACATTATTAGCAAGAGTTCAGTTGTGTTTACTTTTGTTTTGTACGTGTTCATTAGCTTTTAATTAAGCTACATGTAAACTTTAAATTAAGCATAATGTACGAAAGAAAAATTAATATATTTTCACTTAAAAAATAAAGGCACATAGAAAATACACCGTCAAATAACTACGCAATAAATAATAGATTATTTTACGATTTTAGAATACGTATCTTATTTACTTATTCACTAGATTTCAAATTTTAAAATGTCAAAAATCGTTTTCAGTATTTACATCATTATCATTATCAATTAATATCTATGTTATTAAAACTTAGAGATGAAAATTGAATACAAAATTATCCGCACAAAAGTCTGACTTGTAGAATAAAATTACAATAGCACATTAGACTATTTTTATTCATTTTGTGGTTTACCTTATTCTAAACTAAATAGAATAATATTGCGTCTGTCTGAGACTAACATCAAATATCAATTCACTTTCCCAGTTCACACAAATTGATTTTGCATGTTGTTGAATCAAGCGTAAATTCTTTATGCATTTAACAGACAGAAAACTGTATTTACTTCTCTATCTATCTATACTATCTACAAAGCGTAAATATACACTTCTTTGTTACACAGCAATCACAGCATGTTTTTGGATAATTCTATTTCTAATAAAAAGCCCTACACTCACGTCACGCTTTACGCTATATATTTTCACGTTATTAAGCTTAGGAGAGTAAATATTTTGGATAAAAACCATAACGTGGGAAAGAGACCATAAGTTGCTGCCAATATCAAGGAAGCAAGGTTGCCATGGTTTGTCGTCGTCATGTCATTTTGACATTTGCAATTGATAATTTGACACATGCTAACAATAAAATAAAATTTTCATCATCATCGTAAGATGTCAGCAATTACAGCATATTGTTGAATTCTTTCTTTTATAGAAAACAGTACACTTACGACACGTTTCATGCTATGTATTTTCACGCTATTAAACTTAGAGGGTAAATAAATTGGAAAAAATACTAGATGTGGGAATGGGACCATAAACTACAAGCTGCCAATATTACGGAAGCAAGGTTATTGTGGTAACGGTAATTTTGACATTTGCAATTGAGAATTTTATAAATGTAAACCAGAATTATTTGTTTTAATTTTACGCAGATGAAGCCACCCGGAAACAGCAAGTTATACAATAAAAGAAACTGACATTTTTATCATATATCGTATTGTATAGATTAATATGAAATTAAATTTTATAATTTAGGTTACTCGCTAATAAAAGACTTACGATTAGTTTAGTATATTTTGAGTTCCTCGAGGACAAACAAATTCTTTTTATATAAGCAATTGTATACAAACAATACAATTAATTCCACGTTAATTAAATTATATTGAACTGTTGCCGCACACATTATTGTTCTGGCATAAATTATTCACTATTAGTGTTAGTTGATAGCACTTCATATTGATTAAAATGTAAATGTAATTAAGTGCCGTTTATGCGATGCAAAGTGGAATATAAAGTTTTTAATAAATTTCACTAAATATGATATGTTAGTCATATAAAATTTTAACAACGATCATATTTCTGTCCCGAAATATCCGATAGATGGAGCTAGTAAAACTGATAATCTTACATTTTACTAATCTTATCTTACTTATCATACTAATTATAAATGCGAAAGTTTGGATGGATAGATGGATGGGTATTTGTTATAGTTTGTAGCCTAAACGGCTGAATGGATCTCGATGTAATTTGGGATACACGTAGAGGATAGTCTGGAAGAACACATAGGCTACCCACTTTTGTTTTTTTTTAATTCCATGCGGACAGAGACGCGCAAAAGCTCGTCATTGATAATTTATTATTCCTAAAAATCGCCACGATGGCAACCTATACAGAATTTAAGTTATGTCTCCAAGTATTTTCATACCGTTCTAATATAAAATGTCACGACAGCTAAAAGGTTCTACCTTTTATACAACAAAGCGATGTACAAAAGAATTCTTATTTACAATAGATGCCATAAGCATTGTGCCACGAACCCTTTCATTCAGTCTTGGAAATCGAGATAATAGTATATCTATATTTATCAACATTCTTTTCTTTTGCGGTTGCAGTTTTCTCAAATTGGCAGTGGTAATAAATTAGTACTTAATTCCATTGTGACGTCACAAGTGTTCTAGAAACATCCTTCCCTACGTGTTTAAGACTAACAAGCCAACTTCAAAATACGTATTGGTTGATTCCTAATATTATTATCTATCTTTCTATACAGATAATAAAATTTGAGTGTCTGTTTGTAGTATCAAAAGAAAAATTTCAGATTTCGGAAAGATTATTTGCTGATAACGAAAATCGCATTTAAAAAAAATTGTCTGTCTGTCTGTCTGCAAGCCGCGTTTGTTCCGGGAAATCTACGAAACGGCTGGGCCGATTTCGAAGATACTTTCACTAGAGGGTAGCTGAGATGGATAAGCATATTATAGGCTTATTTTTTTTTAATTTCGCTCTGTCAAAATGGCGTAAAGGGTGGTTCAAATTTGCGCTAACGAATTTGCGGGCGACAGCTCGTAACTAACATATTTGCGGTACAACACATGCAATAGATTAATCAAAAGCAATCAAGGCAACAATTACTTTAAGCGTAGTTTAAGTTCTCCGGAGTATCGCCTCTGCTTGTGACACTAATAGATACCGACTTGAACAAATCCCGAAGGGCTAACAAGTAATAGGCACATAATAGCCCTTTGAGACAACCACTAGCCTAGACTAAACTAGAAACTTAAGATAATCGCAAATTTTAATAGAAATTAAATAAGTTAAGTAGTTCTTATCCGATTGGAATAAGTAACAATCTTACATTTAATTCATTACAATACAAAAGTATGTAAAAAAACCATATAATAATATTCCAAAGATTCCGCAGCCGGTGGTGCTCTATTTTTTACATAATATGTTTAATATTAATTTTCATATTTATATAAATCATGTAAAATATGTCATGTAGTAAATAAGTGAATATAGATATAGGGAGTTCCAAAAATATGTTAAATAAATAATTCAAACAGCTACCTAGCTAATTTTCCAACGGGTCTTGATTAGGAATATAAAAATGCAAAACGAAGAAAGAATACCAGTAAACGCCTCTCCTTGCTTATAAAACTGATTGCAATTTATATTCTCATTTAAAATGTTGTCTACAATTAACATCATTAGAGAGTTTAAAGAAAAAATCTAAGTAAGAAATCTACCAACATATGTATCCTACACTAAAATGAAAATTATTTGGTACTTACATTTCTACTAAAATAGATTTAACGATTTACTTATTTTTCAAGAATATATTCTACAACACGAACGCGACCTCCATCTTAATTTATTACTTTTTTATAACCAAAAATATTTTTGCTATTCTTTTTTTAAAATGTACTTTAAAGTATATTTGTAATAAAGCGACTTACTTAGTAGATTTAGCCAGATCGAGTGAAAGCCACCACCGGCAGTGTCCCGGCTCGGATTTCCGCCTCGGAGTACGGTTTTATCGAAAATTCTGAAAGGTTAAGATAAACCCGTTCAATACTCACCACTTTAGTTTAAAATTGAAACCTCAAAGGAAGTCCGCTCAAAGGAGCTATTTTGATGAAATTGAATGCAAGAAGTTGTATCGAATAACTATAAGATGTACAAAACTTTTGTTTGAATACTTATAACAAAAAAAAATTAAAACAGCTTTGGAAAAACTTGTTGTCCGCTCAAAAACTCAAATTACAACATTAATTCAAAACAATTTCAAATGTTGGCAGCACTGAAAATTATTATTTTATATTAACTTTAATCGTTCAAAAATTAATAATCATTCCGCGCTGTTTATACGTACTTTTGCGTTTTTACTTTTCTGAATAAGATAAATATTTGTATTTAGAGTTTTAGTTGTTACGATTGCACGAGTAGCAGTTGTTTAGAGATATGTTACGTTCGTATATTTACATACATTCTTATGTTATTTCTGCTGCGATTAATTTTACTTTAATTAGTAAGTTATATTTTAACTTTTAATTAATAACCATAACAGTATTTACAAAAGGCCATGCAGTAAATTACGAACCATTTTCATTGTGATTGCTTTTCCTTCGCACCCAATCTTGAATAAACCCAATAAACTTGGCTTTGGCTTTGTGTTATTTGACGTTTTATCTGATAAAATACTCTACGATCGTTTTGCCGTATTTTGTGCGTTGTCCTTGAATGATTTATAGGTTATTGTATTAATTTCATTTAGTTAGGTTAGATTTTATTCTTTACTAGAAAGAATAGTTAGAAAAAGGTCAGCTGATTTTTAATAATAAATAATACATACGTCGAAGATAAAAACCCACGTAAACATAAAATGCCATAACTTCTAAAATAATCAAATTAATGTAATATTTATTCATTAGTACAACAAAATACCGATGTTACTCTGTTTTTAATTACAGTACAATTAACTCGAATAAGGCTTTAAATATTTTATAAACGATCTGCTTCATAATGTCGGCTTGTTTGTATAATTCTTAACTCAACATTAATTTCATTTACAGATTAAACAACTGGTAACGAATTAAAATTTCAGCTTTCGTTATCAATTTGCTTTCAAAATAAACAAATGCTACGGAAATTGCTTTTGTGCAATTTAAAAAATAAAAAATGAAACATTATATTTGTTTCTTGCTCATATTTTTCATGCGTATATGAATAAAATTAAACAGGTTTAGTTATTTGGTGTTACTCGGACAATTTAAGAGATTTCTTAGGATTAAAACTTTAGCAAATTGATTTATTTTTAGAGAGAAAATAAATAACGCTATTCTGAATGTACAATGATTATCTCAAAGATAATTTGTTTAAAAAGTAAGCTTCACATGATAATGATTTGCGTATTATTTAGAGTAGCCAATAATTTTCACCACCCATACAGACTTGATCAACACACTGCGTCCTCGCTTTTAGTAAAATAAATGTTGATTATAGCGCCCTCGAGACACCACGATACTCCTACATTTAACATAATTTTCGAATTTTTATCGTTTCCTCCCAAAACAATAAAACTTTAGTTGAAATGTAGTATGAATTTTACAGAACGAAAAAAATAATAATATACGAATTGTCCTCGTATGTTTACTTTCCAAAAACTAAAAGACTTTCTTTTAGTTACTTTTAAAAATCCAAAACACTATTTACAATAGTCTAATTCCGCTTAGGGAGAGCCATAAACAAGAAATAGAAATAGAATAGAATAGTCTAATTCACCACAGGTATAAAATATATATTTAATTTCAAGTGAATGATGGAAAAAACTCGATCGACTCCATTGACAGAACTAACATTATTGGACGAAAATCCTTACCAATTTGCTACAATTTGATTTTTATTAAAGACACGAAAAACGAAGATTCATATCATTGTCTGAATTATGAGATATTTCTCAAACAGAAGAATGGAGACTGTCAGTTTAATCCGTCTATATGTTCCACGGTTGAATCGTGATCGGCAAATTAGATTATGTAATTCTTGCGTTCACTTCTCAAAGGGATATGCCACACGGGTGTTAGTGCTGCGTGTGTTTTTATCTGGCATTGACTGCGACTCATTAATCGTATCAAGGATGTAGCGTCCAAAAATAACTTACTAGAATAGCAACAAATACAGTATTAAAAGTAAAAACCAAGTAGTTATGTAAACAAATTATTGCGATTTCGATCTTTTTATATTTTGCACCTTAAGACATATGTAATAAATTACAGTGCAGTATTATTACAGTAAGTAGGGTGGCAGAATATATGTAATTCACTCAAATACGCCATCATATTTTATAGAGAAAATTAAACTACAATTTCATAAAGATAAGAGTCGAACCAAGATATAAGAACCTAATTCGTAAAGAAGTATAACTGGCTGAAAATACATCATTTTAATTTCTAAAATTAAGGCAAAAATTGCATTACAATACATTTAGTATTTAAAAGTATAAAATTACTTTACGTTATACTTTTACTCAATATTTTTCTTCACGGCTCTGATTTTAGAACAAAAGTTGATAACTTATTCAAAAACATTTTAAAGTCTTAAAGTGAGATTGAAACAGTTTCATTTTGATTTTCTTCGCTTCAAAATAGACTCAATTTGGTTTAATTTTTAAATAAACAATTTATGTAATATTCAAATTATACTTCGGGCTTTGTCCTCGAGATTAGCAGAAGTTCACATGT